>NW_026020420.1:161219-761219 GCF_900185275.1 Solanum verrucosum
ATTATCATAAATTGTTATTATTAAGAGGTTGGCTGTAAAAACTAATCTTTTTTTTTATTTTTTTGTTTGTTGTCCAGTGACTTATTTACTGTGGAAATGGCATTGTCTTCTGATTATAACGGTGATAAGAAGCACGAGATTTGCACGGAGTTGGAGAATTTGAGACATCATTTGAGGGACATTGATGCTCAGATACATGAGGCTAGATTAATAGGCAGGGCTGGAATGTTGGCCTTATTGATAACAAGACGCGAGATTCTTTATTTGAAGAGAGAAACTGAACTTGAAAATGAACTTGAGACTAAGTATAACATCTTTTATTGTAGGTACCTTTGATTGATAATTTATGTACTTCCTTATAGGAAGATTATTAGAATTATCATGTTGTTGGTTGATTGTTATCGAGAAAATAAGATCATAATATGTGCAAGAGGATAAATTTTATTCTCTCTAAATGTGAAATCCTACACCTAGATGTTGTGTTTCTGTTAAAGCATATGTATGTTTTCGGTTTCTTTAATAATTGTCTTCACAAAATAGAGCTAAAATTTGTGTGCACACTATCGTGCTTTCAAATTCTTTATTTTTTCTTTTTCTTTTTTTACTATATGCTAGTTTTCTTGAAGAGAATAGCCAGCAAGTGCTCTGTCTTTCTCAATTATGTTACACAATTCAAATTTTGAGAGTAAAATAATTTAATTTCAACTTTGAATTCAGGCATGATTTTTTAAAAAAAAATAAAATGTATATATTAAAAACTACATAAAAAATACAATAATTACAATACTTGATAGTTCAAGGTCTTTGAAAGAGTTAGAAAATAAATTGCGATAAAAAAAAAACTTAATTGAACCTCAAAAAGTTGAAAAATGACACATAAATTAAGACAAAATCAAGTAGTATATAAACATTAATTTATTCGGGACTTCATAATTAATGAGTTTGTTAATGTAATATATTGTAGTTATGATATGTATTAATCTCTCTTTGACATCTTTTTTTTTTTTTTTGACATCTTGGTTATAATGGTTGTTACAATTAATTAGGAGTGTATATATAGTAAATGCTATTTCTGACTCGAAATTACACACACACACACACACATACATATATATATATATATATATATATATTAATTTTAATTTTAATTTTAATTTTTAAAAAATGAGTGATTTCTTAATTAATTTATTTTAAGGTAAATACTTTCAACCTTTCAGAAATTTGGCTAAACAAATTATTAGTCAACCCATAATAACGTGTCTGCAATCACATTAATTAATTAAGTGATGGTATATATACGTGTTGTTTAATTTTAAAAGGTTCTTTATAATTGGTTATAATACATGATTTAAACCTAGAATAATTAAGTTGCCATGGTGTTGCGTTCATCCAAAGTTGCATATTTTTGGGTATTTAGGGGCCAATATACATTAATTAGGCAATTTTTTCAGTTCTTCATGTGTTTTAACCCATAAATATTTTGGTGATATAGATTCCGAATGATTTCTTTACAAAACTTTTATGGAACCTTCTGTAGAGAGTTGGGGAGCAGTACATACAATTTCATCATTTAAGAGTCATTTTTGGACATTTAGGTGCTATTTACAAAGAATACACGATTTCTTGAGTTTCTCATGTGTGTTAGCCTATGAATATTTTGATGATATGATCTCTGGACGATTTTTTTTGCGGAACCTTTACGTAAACCTTTGTAGGGAGTTGGAGGAGCAGTGTACAGTGTCATCATTTTTAGAGTCATTTTTGAGCATTTAGGGGCCAATTTACAGGAATTAGATGATTTTTCCAGTTTTTCGTGTTTGAACGCTCATGAATATTTTGGTGATATGACTTTAGGACAATTTCTGTGCGAAACATTTACAGAATCCTCTGAAGGAAATTGGTAGAATAATATGTATAGTTTCACCATTTTTAGAGTTATTTTTGGACATTTATGGGCCAATTTAAAGGAAAAAGACAATTTTTCAGTTTGTTTGTATGTGTTAGCCAATGAATAGTTTAGTGATATGACATTCGGGTAATTTCTTTGTGAAACTTTTACAGAACCCTTTGTAGGTTGTTGGGGGAGCAGTTTCACAATTTATAGAGTCATTTTGGGCATTTAAGGGTCAATTTACTAGAATTAGGTGATTTTTCTTTTATCAATTTTTCGCGTGTGTTAGCCCATAAATATTTTGGTTATATGACTTCAGGAAGACTTCTTTGCGAAACATTTACAAAACTCTCTATAGGGAGTTAGGGAGCAATACGTAAAGTCTCACCATTTTTATAGGCATTTTTAGGCATTTAGAGGTCAATTTACATGAATTAGACGGTTTTTTCATGTTTTTCATGTATAAGGGAGCAATTTGTACAGTCTTCTATATTTAGAGTAATTTTTGGGCCTTTAGGACCAATTTACAATAATTAAATGATTTTCTTAGTTTTTCGTGTGTTAGCTCATGAATATTTTGGTGATATGTCATTTGAATGATTTCTTTGTGATATCTTCACGGAACTCTTGTAGGGAGTTTGCCGAACAGTATGTATAGTCTCACTACTTTTAAAGTCATTTTGTGCATTTAGGGGCAAATTTGAATTAAGCAATTTTCTCTGTTTTCTTGTGTATTAGCCCGTGAATATTTTAGTGACATAACTTTTAGAAGATTTCTTTGCAAAAATTTTATGAAAACCTTCATATAAAGTTAGAGGAGCAGTACGTGTAGTCTCGCCATTTTTGTGAAACCTTCATATGAATTCCAGAACATTTATTTGTGAAACCTTTATGGAACCCCCATATCCATATGGAGTTGATGGAGCAATACGTATAATCTCACCATTTTTAAAGCCATTTTGGGCATTTAAGAGCCAATTCGCAAGAATTAAGAGAGTTGTCAGTTTTTCATGTATGTTAGCCCATGAATACTTTGGTGATATGACTTTCAGACGATTTCTTTGTAAAACCTTTACGAAACCCTTCCTAGGGAGTTTGGGAGCAGTATGTACATTCTCAATATTTTGAGAGTCATTTTTGGGCATTTAGGGGTAAATTTGCAGGAATTAGGTGATTTTCTTAATTTTTTCATGTGTGTCAGCTCATTAATATTTTGGTGATATGCCTTATAAATGATTTATTTGCAAAACTTTATTGGTCCTTCCATAGGGAGTTGGGGGAGCAGTACATACAAGTACTCACAATTTTAGAGTCATTTTTCGGCAGGACCAATTTATAGGACTTAAGCAATTTTTTTCTGTTTTTTTGTATGTGTGTTACTCCATGAATATTTTGCCAGTAATTGGTGGGGGTTCGTGGGTTCGGACGAAACCAAGAGCTTTTCTATAGATCATATATTTGTACTAGAAAATTAAGTACAATAACTTGTGATTCCCTAACAAAACTGATTGACGCCTCAATGATATAGAAGAAAAAGGAAATTTAGAACCCCCAAACTCCTAATACTGGATCCGCCTCTAAATTTTTGATGATATGGCTTCCATATGATTTCTTTACGAAACCTCTAGGGAACCCTTCATAGGGAGTTGGAGGAGCAATATCTACATTCTCACCATTTTTATAATTATGTTTTTTGTAAATTAATCATTCTAAGTGTGAACACTTTTTCATTTGATTACTTGAATATAAATTTGTAACTTAATAATTTGAGAAAGATAAAAGAAGTTTACTTCTTTTGGAGGCACATTGTCAAGGATAGTGAATTCAATTTTTTTTTAATACAATCTGATATTATTTGCTTTAATTAAGTTCGCACGATTTTTTTTAAAAAAAACTTACATTATTGAAAATATTTTTACACATAATATGTATTTTTATTTTTATCAATCAATATATCCGTACTTAAACACATCTCCTTGTCGAACTAAGTTTCACGTACACAAGACTTATCACTTTATGGAGTTATACATAGATCAAATAATTATGTTTTATCCAAATTATATGAGTATTTAATATTATCAAAGTATTATTGCAGATTTATTTTTTATTTATGTGTCTCTAAAGCTTTTGATAAAAAATAGATCCGTAGAATATGGAATAGGGCACTAAGATAGACACCACACCGTCACTCCAGAGTCTTCGTATTCATCTTGCTAAACTGTTAGTCGTGATATAAATTATTAAGCTAAACAATCTAAAATAAAGAGTTAATTATAACAAATACACTTGCAATATCTTGACTTTTCGAATTTTATACCTAAACTATTAGACATACGAGTTTTCTATCTGAACCATCACCAATATTTATCAACACACTTCAACTATCAATTTTTTCTTTTTGTTTTTTCTACCTGAAATATCCCCATTGTTCAAGTATGAAACACAAACAATTGATAGATAAAGTGTGTTTTTGATAAATAGATGGTCATCGTTCAAATAAGAAATTCACAACACGTGATAGCTTAGATACGACACTCGAAAACCGAGATTCTTTAAAGGCTTGCTTGGTTGAAGAATTATCCCGATATTCATAAAAATAACACTACAAGTCTACAATTCCAAAATAAGATAGTGTTTGGATTGAATTAAAAGTTGGTCAAACCTGTTTTTAAGTCAGTTTTTGACTTCTAAAAGTGTTTGACTAATATAAAATAACTTCAAATGAGTAAAAGAAAAGATTTTAAATAAGTTGGGAAGTATTTGGTAAAGTTAAAAATAACTTAAATAATTTTTAAATGACTTAAAATAAATTAAAAACCAAAAATAGTCCTCCTCTATTTTTTATTTTTGATTTAACAACTTTTTTTTTTAAGTCAATCCAAACGGACTCTAAGTTATTTCACAATTTTTTTCCAACCAAATATGAAATAAATTTATTCTAAAAATTAATCATCTCTTATTACTGTACCATATGAATTTAAAGTGTGTTTTTAATACTTAGCTCGGAAGTAAATGAATAAATAAATAAAAACTCAGAACAAGACAGAACACTCAACACTGTTCACTCTGATTCAGCTCCAAACACACACACAAAAACCTGAGATCTGTCGATCTCATGGTGTACAATGTTTTTCGATGAGCAATTCTTTTGATTTCATTCGAAAGTTGTAATCTTTTTCATATATAAGCATTATTGGATTGAAGAGAAAATTGAAAAGGGGGGAAAATGAGTGGACCTTTGATAAGTTCAAGGGCATTTGATTGGTATACAGGGCAGATGATAATTATAGCCCTTTTGGTAATGGTGGGTTCTTTTTACACTGGTACACTTTTTGGCGAAAACCCATCTCTCTATATTCATCAAGAACAGCAACAAAGTGAAAATTTCACTGTTGATTCCAACCCCATTTCTTCAGAGTCATCCTCTGGTGAGTCCTCTGTTTGTCTTTTTCAAGAATGGTAGTGTTTAGAGTGTTCTTTAGTTATAGAAAAAAGGGAGTCTTGTAGCAACGGTAAAGTTGACATCTTGCCTATGTCACACTCCTTGGAGTTGTGCCCCTTTACTGGATCCTGTATGAACATGGGATGTTTTGTGTACCGAGCTGCCCTTTTTAATTATGTCATAGAATAGTAGTAGAGTAAATTGCATATGTGTGGACTTTTTGGTAAATGAGGGTCACTAACATGTAGATTGTTGAATGTTTGATAATCAAGGAAATGGAGTTCAAGTCATGTTGCTTATGAAAGATTTTAAGTAATTTATTGTTTTTCCCAATGTAACCAAAAAAGATTGCAGCTTTTTGTTTGTTAAAAGAATTTAAAGAATGTTTGAATGGACTCCAGAATGGTAATTGGGATGGGGTAGTAATTGTTAGTGTGCGACTGTAGGAGAGATATGCTGAGAGAATTTGATTTTAGTCTATCATAAACAGCCTCTATACCTCTACGAGATAGGGGTAAAGTTTGTGTACACTCTACTCTCCAAGACACACCCGTGGGATTACATTGGGTATGTTGTTGCACTGGGGAAGCTAGTCTTTCAGAATACAAGTAGCTTTCGACTTCCCTGTGTATATGGTTGGTGGAGAGGTGGGGGATTAAAATATGAAAAAGAAATGATTTTGAGTTGCTTATGTGATTGGTAATGTTTGCTGCGAAAAAGTTGTTGAAATTTCCTTCTAGGTGGGTTAATTAGATGAAAAAATGATAACTTTCTTTGGTTATAAATGATAACTAGGCGCCGTTCTTGTTATGCTGGAGCAAGATAGAAACCCAATGGATAAAGAATGATACTTAGTATTGTTATCATTGTCTTGTAGCTTATCTATGTAACTGGGTTGTCTCAGAAGGTTTTAGTGTAAGGGCAGTGCATCTTACTTGTATCAATTTTGCCTTTCTTCGGCTTAAGATGAATCTATAGCTCCCTTGTATCTCAGAGATACTGACCCTCCTACTTGAATCTGATCTTTATGTATGCATGGGCAAACTTGTTTTTTCTCGAGGCGAATCAGTATGGGCATTGTTCTGATTACTCTTGAATGGGGCTTGTTAGAAATTATGGCATGGTTACTTAGTTAAAGCGGAGGCTTTAATCCTACCACAAGCACAAAATCCATTTGGCTAGTGCAATGGGATATAGGTCCACTGGCTTCTACTTTGTCAACTAGGTTTGGTAGAGATTTGCAACTTAGACAATGTCCGTAAGAGGAGATCTAAATGCTAGTAAAATAATGTATGTCATAATATGTCACAATGATCCCACCTAAGGTTGTAAAATGAGGATATCATCAGAACCCCTCAATTTAACCCTCTTAAGGTTCAAGCACCTGGTTCATGAACTCATAATGTCCTTGCTGTGCCCTAAGTGCAATTTTAGGTATATCAGTTTCAAGCATCCTGATTTGGCAGTATCGCGACCTTAGATCCAATTTAGGGAAATATTTATCCTATTTAATTCATCTAACAACTCCTCTATGTCATGTAGTAAACTTGTTCTCGACTGTGCGACTAATTAACTCTTAGTCCCACACATCCTTCAACAATCTTCTTTATTTTTAACCATCACTATTTATCCTCCTTGTCAACCTTACTACTCGGGAATTCCCTCAAGAAACTGAGATGCTTTCTTTCAGGGCGGTCAACATGTGTCCATCCATGTGCATTTGTGTTCTGCCTTTTCTTTACCATTGTATTTTCCTTAAATTTGTCACTCTCACCCTCGATGTCAGTTTCCCTCCGCTGCGGAGAGCAGTCCCTAATTGGTTGAACTTTGAGCTCTCAGAGTTGACTCTCTTTTCTTTGGCTGCTTTTACTGGCTTCCTGTTATCGGAATCTCTGATCCATATATTTTAATAGTAATATGCATGCAGGTAGAGAACATGAGGTGCCTATTTGTATAGAAGATTGGTTGTCTTTCGTAGAGAACATACCTTACTGTAGATTTTCTACTTTCTGCTGTACCTCTTGTTTACGGGAGATTCCCATTATTACACTTGACTTGATAAAAAAAATTATATGCATGCAGGTATTCTGAAGTTCAGGAACAAGATTGCTCTTTCTTATCGGGTGGTACCTCTCACTATCCCTGAAACTGGGATAAATGTATGTCCTCTGAAATTTAATGAGTATATCCCCTGTCATGACATTTCTTATGTTAAAGAGTTGATGCCAAAATTAGATCTTTCAAGGAAAGAAGAGCTAGAGAGGCACTGTCCTCCTCTTGACAGGCGCTTGTTTTGTTTGGTTCCACCTCCAGCTGATTATAAGATACCAATAAGGTGGCCAACTAGCAGGGACTATGTCTGGCGGAGTAATATAAACCATACACATCTTGCAGAGGTAAAAGGAGGACAAAATTGGGTACATGAGAAGGATCAGCTTTGGTGGTTTCCAGGCGGTGGAACTCATTTTAAGCATGGAGCTACAGAATATATTGAGAGGTACGCGGTCTGTTTTTCTTTCACTTCTCCTGTCCCTGTCATTATTGGAGTTGCAGCTTTTTGATTATTCCATGAAAAATGAAAATCGACACAATAAGGCTTCCCTAAAGCAATTTAATGAAGCCATTTGTACTAGATGATCCATTACACTTACTAAGAATGGTGAAAATCAATTCTTTACGCTACCATACTTCTATGTATCTGATGTACGTAATTCATTTCTTCAATGCAGATTAGGAAATATGACAACTGATGAGACAGGTGACTTGCGTGCGGCAGGGGTATATCAAGTGCTTGATGTTGGTTGTGGGGTTGCCAGTTTCTCTGCTTATCTTCTTCCACTTAACATAGAAACACTGTCTTTTGCTCCCAAAGATGGTCATGAAAATCAAATTCAATTTGCTTTGGAACGAGGAATCGGTGCTATGATATCTGCTATAGCTACAAAGCAGCTACCGTATCCAAGTAACTCTTTTGACATGGTCCATTGTTCCAGATGTCGAGTTGATTGGCATGAGAATGGTGAGTATTTCTTTCATTAAACATGCGAACCCTGTATACTTAAATGTTATTGACCTAGATCATTAAATAAGGAAACTGTATCTAATTATTTGGCTTTCTACATCATATATGTTAATAGTACATAAATTTGCAAATTTCAATGAATTTAATGCTGTGTTAGAATCTACAGGCCTTAGATATCCTCCATAATAGACTTGTTCCACCGGCTTGATCATCAAGGAGATAATAGCTTATTCTTTTTATATCAAGTAAACTTTACTCAAGACACTCTCGTGTCAACTAAACTGTTATAGCTGAGTTTCGAAGTATGAATATGACTCTGGTTCTCTAAGGTATTTGAAGGAGATTATCTAAGGTAGTCTTTTCATTATATGCTACCCATGCATGCAGCAGCGGAGACAAGAATTTTACTAAGGGATGTCAAAATATAAAAAAAATAGACACACATAAAAGTTAAGGGAGTCATCTTCACCAGAAAATATACTGTTTAGTTGGGTCAAAATTTCAGTTTTATGTATATATACTATTTAGCCATATAGTATATATACATAAAACTAAAATTTTGACAGTTAAACAGTATAATTTTCTAGCGAAGGTGGCTCCGCCACTGCATGCATGTCATGTAAATACACTATTATTGTAATTGAAGGAGATTATCTAAGGTACTCTTTTCATTATATGCTACCCATGCATGTAGCGGCGGAGACAAGAATTTTACTAAGGAGTGTCAAAATATAAAAAAAATAGACACACGTAAAAGTTAAGGGAGTCACCTTCGACAGAAAATATACTGTTTAGTTGGGTCAAAATTTCAGTTTTATGTATATGTACTGTTTAGCATACAGTATATATACATAAAACTAAAATTTTGACAAATAAACAGTATAATTTTCTAGCGAAGGTGGCTCCGCCACTGCATGCATGCAGCGGCGGAGACAAGAATTTTACTAAGAGGTGTCAAAATATAAAAAAAATAGACAGACGTAAAAGTTAAGGGAGTCACCTTCGCCAAAAAATATACCGTTTAGTTGGGTCAAAATTTAAGTTTTATGTATATATACTGTCTAGCCATATAGTATATATACATAAAACTAAAATTTTGACAGTTAAGCAATATAATTTTCTAGCAAAGGTGGCTCCGCCACTGCATGCATGTCATGTGTTTAGTTGGGTCAAAATTTAAGTTTTATGTATATATACTGTCTAGCCATATAGTATATATACATAAAACTAAAATTTTGACAGTTAAGCAGTATAATTTTCTAGCAAAGGCGGCTCCGCCACTACATGCATGTCATGTAAATACACTATTATTGTAATTGAAGGAGATTATCTAAGGTAGTCTTTTCATTATATGCTACACATGCATGCAGCGGCGGAGACAAGAATTTTACTAAGGGGTGTCAAAATATTAAAAAAAAAGACAGACGTAAAAGTTAAGGGAGTCGCCTTCGCCAGAAAATATACTGTTTAGTTGGGTCAAAATTTAAGTTTTATGTATATATACTGTTTAGCCATATAGTATATATACATAAAACTAAAATTTTGACTGTATAATTTTCTGACGAAGGTGGCTCCGCCAATGGAGGCATGTCATGTAAATACACTATTATTGTAATTGAAGGAGATTGTCTAAGGTAGTCTTTAAATTATATGCTACCCATGCATGCAGCGGTGGAGACAAGAATTTTACCAAGGGGTGTCAAAATATTAAAAAAAATAGACAGACATAAAAGTTAAGGGAGTCACCTTCACCAGAAAATATACTGTTTAGTTGGGTCAAAATTTTAGTTTTATCTTTTATGTATATTTATGGTTTAGCCATATAGTATATATACATAAAACTAAAATTTTGATAGTTAAACAGTATAATTTTCTGGCGAAGGTGGCTCCGCCACTGCATGCATGTCATTAAATACACTATTATTGTTTTACAATGCTAAAATGCATTTTTCATAATGGTGTGCTGCAGATGGTATTCTACTCAAAGAGCTGAATCGGATATTAAGACCAAATGGATATTTTATCTATTCAGCTCCTCCTGCCTATAGAAAGGATAAGGATTTTCCGGAGATATGGGACAAACTAGTAAAGCTGACTTCTGGAATGTGCTGGAAGCTTATTGCACAGAAAGTTCAGACTGCAATATGGGTTAAGCAAGAAAATAATTCATGTCTTCAGCATAATGCTCAGGAGAAACTTGTAAACTTATGTGATTCTAAGGATGATTTGAAGCCGTCATGGAAAACACCTTTGAGGAACTGTGTTACCCTTAGTGACACTTCATCTTCTTTGAAGAAACTACCTCCTCGACCACAACGTCTTTCAGAGTATTCACAAAGTCTCAGTCGGATAGGTTTGTCAATTCTCATCCTTGGTTTAGTTGTGTTCATGAATTGTCATCTCTTACTCTGAAATCAATTGTAGCGAATATATTCCTCATGCTCATTCACATGGTAAAGAAATTAGATAATCTATAGTGTTGTAAGTTTGATTTTTCAAGAAAATCCGCTTAGATTGTCTAAGATAAGGTGAAGAATTTGCATGATCTGCTATATGCTGTAACTATTCCAGTTGTCCAACTATGTTTTATTTGTCCTCATTATTGTTTATCATTATCTTGTTCTTCAATTTTTTTACTACCGTTGTTTCTTTTACTTTGGCTATCTTTACTACTTTTGCTGTCATTCAATACTTTCTTTTTTTCCAATAATCAGTCAACAAGTTTGCTTTTGTGGTTCCTTTTCATTTCTCTCAAACTGTTAGTGTTATTTTTTTCTCAGCTGTTAATGTTACTTCTTCTTTTTTTAATCGGTTTCTCAACGGCTAGTGTTATTATCACCTCTAAGATATCATTTCTGGCCTAAAATGCTAATATTATGCTTGATGATAATTGAGACTGTTGCTCCATTCAGTGGTGGAATCAGGGCAAGGGGGTTCATTCGTTTATACAAGGTTAAAATTATTTTTTACGTATATATTGGAGATGTTGAATCCGCTTGGCTTCTTCATGTATTTACTTCATCATATTTTTGAACCTCCTTAATGAGAATCACCGACTCCATTTGACACAGAAAATACCGGTTTGTTCATCTGCACCGTAAAAGAGCTAAGCCCGGAAGTCACGGAGCTCTCTTCTCTTTCAATGGCAGCAGCTAGTTGAAGTTCAGTGTCAGCCGGATTTCTAAGCACTAGTCTTTCCTTCTCACTTTCTAACTCATAGAAAGAAATAGAGTCAACCCATGCGCCTTTTGCGGGGTGAGCAAAAATCCTTTCCCTGGATCCTGGTATGAACTCAATCCGTCCCATTCGGTGAAGCAATCTTGGACCCTCTTGGCTGCGTTGTGCTTGGATGCACTAGTCTTCCACGCCAGCGATGAGCTGAAACCTGCCCCCATTCGGTGGTTCATGTGCCACCACAATGGCATAGCATCAAAAGAGTGACCGGAACCTGACCCTGACCAGCTCGTAAGTAGCATTGCACTGCTGGTCGGCACAACGGAGCATCAAAAGCAAGTCTTTTTAATTGCCCCGCTGACCTTTTCTAAAAGTACTTTGGATCGGAATCTGGTTGTAAAGTAAAGAAGGGTGGTGCGCTTACGAATTCGATTTATTTTGATAGAAAGAAAAATCAGAATTGGTCCTGGGTCATCGTTTTTCAACTATCCGCTGTTAAATCTGGTCTAGCCAGCGGACAATTGAAAAACAATACGACCCAGGACCAATTCTGGTTCTTTCTATCAAAATAAATCAAATTCGAAAGCGCACCACCATTCTTTACTTTACAACCAGCCTCCGACCCAAGGTGTTTTTAAAAAAGGTTAGAGGGGAAATAAAAAAGACTTGCTTTTGATGCCCCGCTGTGCCGACCCACAACAGGATGCTACTTACGAGCTGGTCAGGGACAGGTTCCTGTCACTCTTTCGATGCTATGCCATTGTGGTGGGCTGGTGGCAAGGGAACCGCCGAATGGGGATAGTTTTCATCTCATCGCTAGCATGTGAAAGACTAGTGCATCCAAGCACAACGCAGCCAAGAGGGTCCAAGATTGATTCATCACTCCAGAGGTTGTTCCCATCATTGAAGTCAGGGTGTAGGACTGAGCCTTCCAAATGAGAAAGAAGAAAAGTGCTTAGTTTCATTGGAAAAACCAATGCAGATATCATATTGACTCTCTCATCCTACTTCTAAAGATAGATAGAAAAGGGTTGGAGAGAATTTCAGAAAGTCATTCTCTCCTTTCTAAAGCTGCGCAAGGTGGCCCCCAGAACAAAGCCCACCCCTCTTTTCCCCCTTTAATGAAGGACCCTCGCGTTGCTTCCTATCCATTTGTGGGTGGTCTGGACCCGGTTTTTTTTCAATTTTGAGATTCAACCAACGGAAAAATTCGTAGCCCAGGTGACTCACAGCCTCCCTCTCGCCCAAATAAATGGGATGAATTGGAATGGCTTAACTTACTCCCCATACGAGATCGGAAAGGAAGCTAGCGAACCTAGGGTCACCAGCTTTTGGTCTGAATACAGATATAACGAATATCTTTGTAGATGATCCTTCTAGTAGAGGGGGATTCTAACAACCTTTGGTTCAAAGAGAAAAGGAAACGAAACAATAAAGGTTCACTTTCATTGGTGCTACCCCCTACACGTATATTGGGGTGAGAGTGGAATACGACACATGTTCCTTTGGGGGTTTTGAATAAGGAAGCTTTACGGAGATTATCATTTCATTTTTTAGGAAGTCTCATATGTCTGACATGCTCAAATCAATTTCTTGCAGGTATTGATCGTGAAAAATTCTTGGCTGATACAATCTATTGGCAAGATCAAGTTCGCCATTACTGGAGACTGATGAATGTTGAGGAGAAAGAAATACGTAATGTAATGGACATGAGTGCTTCCCTAGGTGGATTTGCTGTTGGTTTAAATACATGGCCTGTCTGGGTGATGAATGTAGTTCCTATAACCATGAATGACACCCTGTCTGCTGTTTACGGCAGGGGTCTTACAGGCGTTTTTCATGACTGGTAGGCTATTAACTTAGTTTACTTACCTATAAGCACTAACTGATTTACAAAGGCTAGGCCTAACAAATATCTTGGTCGAATTTGTAGGTGTGAGTCATTCTCCACATATCCTCGCACTTATGATTTGTTGCATGCCAATCATCTTCTTTCTCACTACAAAAATCGTGAAGAAGGTTGTTTAATTGAAGATATCATGCTGGAGATGGACCGTATTCTACGACCTCAGGTAAGGAGTTTCATTTTGATTTGATGCGTGAGAGACTAAATATTTAATCAATTGATTAACTGAAAGCATCTGCAAGATTGATTTTTTACATTTGACAGTTTAGAATAAGCGTATTAGCTTGATATATGACATATGTTAAAGAGAGAACTCCTCAGAAAAGGAATCATTTAGTTTCTCGTATATTTAATATATTTATTTGAATCAGTTGTCAAGGTACAATATCCTATTTTACAACAGCATAGTACCTCAGTACCTCAGTGTAATCCCACAAGTGGGGTCTGGGAAGGATAGGATGTACATAGGCCTTACCCCTACCTTTGTAAGGTAGAGAGTTGTTTCTGATAGACCCTTGGCTCGAAAGAAAGAAAAGAATTCGAAACATGGTAGCAAGAAAATATGACAGCAAAATAGCACGGTACAAAGCAAATGAAGAAAAGGAATAGTCAAAGATAGTAATACACATTGAAAATATGATCCTTGATCTCCAATTCTCCTCGTGAAGATGGAACTAGAAATGCATTGGTTTCCCAAGCATAACTTAGACATTCTGCTACTTGTTCTCAAGTTCCTTTATTAAAGAAAAACAACTTGTTCTCAAGTTCTACACTGACAATTTCTTGACAGAGTTTTAATTAACATAACGCGACTACCAATTTTCTTTGAGCTTAGTTTGTTGGACGAGAGTTTGTGTGATCATTCATATAAATCATCTTTTAGAGGTGCAAAAGGATGTTCCTTTGTAAGGTGGGGTTTTACAATGAACAATTTCGATCGGTGGAAATGTGACAAAATCAGAAAGTTTCTTATTGACTAATTTATGCTGAGAAAAATGGCCTACCTTATGCTACATATATATGTCGACTGAATTGAGCTAAACAAGATCCAGCTTGGATATACGTTTAGCGATTGTGACATGTGAAATCCCATTGTGAATATTCATTTATGCTTGTGTCCTGAAGTTTCAAATGCGAACCAATCTAAGGTTGTCAAGTGACATGCAGGGATTTATCATTATCAGAGATGAAGAGCCCATCATATCAAGAATACAAGCTCTTGCTCCTAAGTTTCTCTGGGATGTCGAACTTCATTTTCTAGAGAACCATCAGAGAAAGACGGAGCCGGTCTTATTTTGCAGGAAAAAGTTTTGGGCTATTGCCTGAGGTAGTTTTGCCCGTGATTGCTAGTCGAAAGGCAAATGTTACTATCTTCTGGATTGTTCTAAATGTCCCTTATGCAACTACGGGAACTTCTGATGGTTCACTTCTATCTTTTCCTACAGCTCACGACTAACCTTGAACCGGCCAATCCCACATGGATGTAGAAGCCCACGAGTCATGAACTTCTTTACCTTGAGTAGAAGCAATGACGGTATCTGAGGGATAAACATATTCATTATATTTGTGTAACTTATTTGTTGAATGGTAAATTCATTTATGTTTCATAGTTAATGTTTTCGGTTTTATCAGTTTGCAGGAAAGCCAATATGTAGTTCTTAACTTTGTAATTGTTGTATACATGATAGAACAAATTCATTACTGTAACATAAAGAACTGAGTTTTGTCACAGCTCTTCATTTTCCTATATTGTTTCGGACTCTTCAAAATTGTCGACATGTGCGTGTCATATCTTCTAAAAGTAGTGTATTTTTAAAAGATACGATAACATTTTTGGAGAGTCTGACCAACACTGAATTAATTGTTCCTTCTCAATGCTATTATTGCCAAGAGTTGGTATCCATTAAATTTCTCATTTGTTGCATTTTCAACTAGGACATAAAGTAATATATATATTCATGCTTTGTCTCTCAATTAATACCTCTCTCTTTCACATCACATCAGCAACTAACTTCCAGGACTTTAGGTTGCTTTTGAAATGAAAAAAGGTGAAAAAGTTGTGTGTTTCTTTGTTGATAGTAATTGAAATTAGATACCGCGAGAATTCATATAGCGGACTTTAACTTATTTAGAATTGAGAAGTAGTAGTTGTTACTTAGCCGGTTAGCGCGTACCTTGACTGGTTTATTAGATACATGTTGTCTTTTCACCAATATAATGTGTAGACATCACCCTTTCTAGACTTCACTTGTGAAATTTTTCTCGATATGTTATAATTAAGTTTTAAAAAAAGTAAAATGACCTCCACTTCATAGCATCCATGAAGATAGCAACAACTAATTACTATTAAAGTACTGTATTTTAAAGTTCCTAACAAATAGTGCCAATATATAGGGACAAGATTTTTAAAACAAGGAAAAGAACATTAATGATAAATGAAGCTATTGACATGACAAGACTACCCCATACTGGTGAGTCATTGACCCACTCTCTTCACACATCTTAACTCTCCTTGTCTCCTAGCGTTCGAAATTCTTTCGTCGAAAAATTATACTCTATATAAATAAAATAAAAATATAATTAATTACATATACACCATGATCAATTGGCTTTTTTTAAAAAAAAAAAAATAGTATAGATAAAATAATTATCTAAGTCATGAGATCATATCAAACTACATTAACATATTTAGTGTAATTTCATAAAGCGTGCCTACGCGACCTTATTCATGTCTTGAGAAGGTAGAAATATTATTTCTGATAAAACCACAACTCAAATAAAGCAATAACATAAATTAAGTATGGAAAACAGTATTGAAACAATGAATAAGAAGAATAACAACAAACAAATAATATAATAATCAAAACTAAGGAGATAATAAAAGCAAAGAATAAAATAATATTGATATGTAACTAGACAACATGTGACTGCCTACTAAGTACTAAGTTTCTATATATCCTAATCCTTGACCTATAATTTTTTTCTATATAAAATCATGTCGTCGATAAGTTACAGATGTATCATGTATTGTCTAGTTCTCTCCAAAAACTACTATAGTATTATTCCATTACAAGTCCTCTACTCCACAAGCGACACCTATACTATTATAAATTATTTTAAGTCACAAGTTCAAATCGAATTATATATGACGTTATACCATTATTTGAATCTTCTTATATAAATTTTTGACTCCGACTCCGATGGCCCCACTTCTCTACACCTTATCTCTTTGCCAGAGTCTGCTACTTCCTTCTGCTAGAATACCTATGGTCCCTTTGACTCTATCACTTTATAATATATTGGCTAAATAATTTCTTTTTTTCACTCTATATTATAGTAGCAAAGAAACTAGTCCTGCTATTTTGTTTCTGGTTTTTAAGGTTACCTTTCTTTAGATCTTTTATTGGCTCTTCTTCATTACCCCTCCGTCCTGTTTTATGTGATATTATTTAACTTAACACGATGTCTAAGGAAAAAATGAATTTTTTTGAAATTTGTAATCTAAAACAATTCTTAGATATTTCTATTTCAATAAATCATTTCGCTAAGATTAAATTATTTTTAATTGTGATAAAAATAATATTCTTTTTGGATCGGACTAATTATGGTGGGGTGGGGGTGGGGGGGGGGGGTTGGGAGTTGCTCGTGTGCATGCAGGCACATGAGTACGTACAAATAACCAGTAGAAGTACTTGGTACTATTTTATATCTCTTCTATGATATATCAACATCATATATGTATGGGCCTTAGTAGTAGGTAATAGACAAAACAAGGCCCATTTGATAACAATTTTGAAATAAAATACGAGATTATTTAATTGAGAAAATCATAAAAATATCGGTGCTTTGAGCCCTAACCACCTATCATAGCGATAGTTTACCTAAAAAACTTGTGATACTAGTACTGCATATCGATCAGCTTTGTATCGTATGTTCTCTTTATATCGACCTGATGTGTAAATCGAGCGAATATATACAATGACTACGAAGCGAATCGATACAAATCTATATATGCAAACATATACAAATCGACAGATAAAATCCAAACTTTCACTATATATTATAATTTTTGTAAACGCTTACTACTTTGGGTATATACATGACATATGTTTGCCTATTAGATAATTTACCCTATTTTATTTCACATTTGGTTATAAATATTAGTTTGTCCTATGAACTATTATGTATTGAAATGATGGAATTAGCTATCTCATATTAGAAAATAATATAGTTATAGTCTCATGAAAAATCCTTGTCTAGCGCACTATCCCATTCCGCTATTTGTTAGAGAACATCATCCGCCTTTGTTTGAGAATGTTTTAATCTCTCAACGTGGGACTTTTTCAACGTCAAATTTAATCGGACATCAATATAAATACAACACCCCGAGGAAAAAGCATAAAAAAAAGTGCCAAATTACAGTTACCACTTGCAGGCACACATTATGGTGCTTCCTGCTATCCATTCCATAAGTACACTGACATGAATTTCCTCTTTAACATATCTTATTTGAAAATAAAATAAAATATTTAAATTTATTATATATATATATATATATATATATATCTTTTCCCGACCACCTTTTCATAGTATAATTTTTCGATAAAACAAATTCATACGAACTCTTTTCAATACCCTAGCTCCACCCTATTGACAAGCATATTTCTTTTTCATACCAAGAGTATCAGTATAATTTTTTTAAGTTGCTTATTCTTAGACCTTTAGCGCTGCTATTTGATTGTTTCTATCGCTTCAGTTATCTTATTATCTTATTGTTATTGTCCGCTATTATTTCTATCATCTTTCGGAAACAACCTCCATATACTATAACAAAATAGAAACAAAATAATTTACATACGCACTACTCTTCCCGAACCCTACATGTAAGATTACATTGTGTTTGTTGTTGAGTAAACTGTTTGAATAGTCAATTTAGTAGTTAACATATTCTGCAAAAAGAGAAGGAAAGATAGTTGAACAAGTTAAAAAGAGAGGCAAAAGGAATAATAATAAGGTGAGGGAAGACTGATAGAAATCAGACATATTATTTTTATCACAATAAGAACATATTATTCATCCCTTATCTTTTCCTTCAAATCAAAACCCCAAAAAGGGTGATTTTTAATTAGTCAATTCACTAATTTTAAGCCACACCTTATTGTAATAAAAAATTATTATCACTAGTGTAATTTTAGGTTACACCCACTACATCAGAAATGATCTTTAATGACAATAATTTAATTATCGTTAAATATATTATTATTTTTCTAGCAATTACCATTCTTTATAAATGTGTTTTTATCTGGTGTCTCATACCTACATTAAAATTTGATTTATACTGAAAAATCTACATTAAGAATAAAGCGTTTTCTAACAAAAACGACTTCATACCTAAAGAAATTCGAACTCAAAATCTCTGATTGACGAAGAAATACTTATCATTCCTTTATGATATAAAATATTTCGTACATCATAGAAATGAAAAATAAAAAATGAAGTGAAGTGCCATAAATGGCACGTGGAAATCAGTGCAACATAATTTGCCTTAAACAAATCCAAGCAATAAAATCTTGTGAAGTGAAGGAAAAAATAGTTAGTGAAGTACAATATTTAGCAGACTGATGGAAAGATATATCATAGCTACCATCATTATGTTTTTTTTTTTCATTTTTCTGTTTACCTAGCGCATTTGATAGTAAATTTTGAATTAAATTTTAAAAAATTATTTTCATATATTTAAAATTTTATGTACGTTATATTTTTAAATATGCCACGAAATATATCACTCTTAAACTTTTTACAATAAGACCAATGCACTAACAACTGTGCTCTAAGCTAATTAATTTATTTAAAAACATTTCTTATCAAGATTTTTTTGCACTAATAAAACCATAATATCTTTACACTAAATTTCTGTCACTAAAATCATAATCAATTAGCTAGTTCATATTTTTATCTTGTTAAATTATTTAATCATAATAAATTAATATAATTTGTATAAACATTCGATACAAATGAGTTTATCGATCTTGTCTTATTGTGTTAATTAGTTAGGGTTCGAGAGTGTGCGTACATTGAGGAAGTAAAAATTCATTCACAGTCGATGTTTACGTAAAATCAATAAATTAAAATATTTATTTTTTAAAACTTTTGAAGATGAATATTAAATTATTTAATTTTTGTGTAAAAAATATTTACTTTTTTGGGGGGGGGGGGGGTTGGGGTGAAAGTGGGATGATATTTTGACAGGTTTTGAGTAGGAGAGGTCACTTAATAGGAGTAACTAGTAAGGCAATTGTCCAATCCTTCACATGTGTGATGTGTATATTGTCTTGTCACATCAATCTTTGAATCTTGAATGAATAGACCATAAATTTATTTATTTTAAAAGTAATTGAACATTTTTCTCTTAAAATTTTAATTTTCAATTTTTTGAGTTTTTCTAGAGATGTTTTAAATTTTTTCTCCTTTTTATAGTAAGAATTAATATTTAAAAAGTTCTTCTAGATATAGTAATAGTTTTGGCTATATTTTTCCCATCATTTAGGTTTCGGACTCCTATTACTTGTTGCTTCAATTGCTTTATTTATCTTGTTATAATATATTTTGTTTGCATTATTTTCCTTTATATTCTGTTTTGATTGCACTTTATTGAACCGATGATCTATTGAAAATAAATTATAAACTACCTTACAAAGGGTGCATACGTATATCCTATTTGTTTTAGACCCTTTTTATAAGATTATACGAAATATATTATTGTTGTTTTAGGTTCCGGGCTCCTTTTGGTGCAACATTTACCAAATTAATGCACTCAAAACTAGCTTTCTATTATCTTTGACTCCACTTAATCTTCTAATTTCTTAAAGATTTATCATTGTGGAGAAGTCCACAAAGAGTTAGATTAGATTAAACATATATAAAAGTGGTGGGAGTCTTCTGAGATGTAGAGGGTTTTTTTTTTCCCTTTTCATAATCATTCTATTCAATTATAGATGTCGAGTAACTTTCTGTCCAAATAAACTTTGGATACATAAGAAAAAAGTTATCTAATATTTTGTTTAAGTTAATTTGAACTTAAAAACTCATATGATTTTCGATCTACTTTGTTAATCACTATTATACGAACTCGCCCTTGGGTGCTATCTTGATCAGGTCAAAATATTATGTCAAAAAATGAAAAATATATATATATTTTACTATGCAATTAATCATTTAATACCAAATGATATTAGTTATCTATTTGATTAACAGCGCAAATCATAGAAAACAAGACACTATCCTAATTAAATATTGTTCAACCACTAACCCTACCTATTTCTTTGTTATACATGATATATATATTTAATAAGAACTTACAATCTTGAGATTCCAAACAATTGTAAAACAAAAAAATACTTGAATTTTTTTAATATATAATAGTCAAAACATCCGTTAATTTCGACATATATATAATCAATGGACAAATGACAAAGACATTTATCTACTTCTATTTTTTTATTTATAATTATTCTTTGTCTACATTAATAAGAGTTTTGACTCAAAAGAGTTTAGTGAAAGAAAAAGACAAAAGAAATATTTAAAAAAAAAAAAAAACAAGATGCCTTAAATAGGGGAAATTTAGTGCATGTACGTAGACTTTTTGCTAGCTAGTAAGTGGAGTACAATAATGAAATTGTGAAGCATTTAAAAAGAAAGTCCTTTTTCTTGTCATACATGGAGCTTTTGATTTGTATAATTCGCTAGATACATCCAATTTTATACAAATTGTTCAGTTTTGTATAAATTCATTTATAAATTGTAATTTGTATAATAAGATCTGTATTTGTATAATTATAAGTGTATAGGACAAAACTATATGTATTTATATTTGTATATATACTTTTCTCTCGTTTTATACAAACACAAATGCATTTTATACTGAAATGTATAAAATGGCTAATTGTATACCGAAAATGGCTATAATTGTATACCGAATCAGATGGCAAAAAAATGGGATGTTTACTGCAAATTACAAATAAAATAAACTATGGCTATAACATTTAATTTGAATTAATAATTTGCTATTTCATATATATTTTTTTTCATTTTTATAAGTTAGGCTCAAGAACGTTCATTTTTTTATCAACATGTGTGGCATGTGTAAAAATATAATTTTTTTAAAATATAAAAGATATAACTGATTATATAAAAATATACATTTTAATTATATACATTTTTAGATGAGAATATATGATGACTTCACATTTTAACATTTAATAATATACACTGTAACACATGATTAAAGTCTAAAGTGAGAATTTAATATATTTTTTCTCAAACTAACGTCATAATATTTTATCAAATTTTCTCCAACCAATCGAAGATCACGATGGCTTTCCAAAATTCTTCCTGTTATTTTATTATAACGATCTAGTATTTTTCTCGAAAACAATTGATTTTCATGTTAAGTTGTTGTATATGTCTCTCTATAATAATAACATTTTGTTATAGTATTTAAGAACTATTCAGACTAGCAACACTGTTATAGAGAAATTTGACCCTATCTTAATTTTTATTTTATTTTGACTTCTTTTCAAAAAAAACAAAAAAAACTATGATGACAATTCTCAATTATAATCAATTTAATTGGTTGTGAAAAACCTAATATCTGCACAAATGGTTTTCGCAATGTTTCCATTATAAACTTATATATCATCAAAAAGCAATTAAAAATCCAACTGAAAATCACTGTTTAATACTGTTGTTGAACTTAAATTCTGCCACAAAATCTAAGTGATATTAAATAACTTTAAATAACTTAATAAATGTAATAGAGGGGCACCCTTTATTTATTTATATGGGAAAAAAATTTGGATTTATTGTATGTTCAGTTCCATCCTATAATAAACTGTACAGTTTCTCATACTTTGTCTGCAAAGGCTTGTGCAGTTGTATTCATAGTAGCTTCCTTTAAGGTGTTATTTGACCAAATTAAAGAGAATAATAATAAAGGGAACCCTAATATTAATAAAACCTATATATATTACATACAAAATATTAGACTTGTGTTTAATGTTTGTAATAACTTATAAATGTTTTAGATCATGGCGTGGTCTAACGTTTTCTCGTTGAGTCGATGATCGGTAATTAAGGTTCGCATACGCTCCATCCTCTTCAGACTCTAGGTTTTCATGAAGTCCTTCTCAATCAAATGTCTAATGAAAAGCTGTCACAAAATTACTCGTGCTCTTCTCAGAATTTTGACTTGCTCTTAAGTTATCGTTGACCGCCTTCATTGCTCAAAATTCATTACCCAACCCTACCCTCCAACAACAATAACATATCAGTGTGAGAGTGTAAGAACACTACATCAAAAATGATTTTTAGCAGCAATCAATTAACGGCAATAGCTTAATTGCCGCCAAAAACATATTTTTAACCACATTTAGCACTCTTTGTAAATATCCCTACAACCTATAGCGACACTAAATCTAATGACAATTAAAAATGTCAGTAAAAGTTTTATCACTCTTTGTTAATGTGTATATTTATTACCGCTAAAAGTTATTTTTGTTGTAGTGGGTACGCATATCTTACCCCTATTATTGTGGGATAGAAAAATCGTTTTCGATAAACTATCCGCTCAAATCGTTACCCTACCCTCCCTTAATCTATTTAGTTTTTTTGAAACTCAAACAATTAATTTAACTATATATAGCTAGGGTTTTGGCCTTTGGACAATGGTTGTGATTGCACTCAAAGAATTGGAAAATATTGTGGATTGGTTATGATGATAGAGTTGCCTAAAATAAGAATAAGTCAATGGGGACTAAGTTGGGTGGGGGGTGGGGGGGGGGGGGGGGGAGATAGTGGATTTTGCAATGAGGGGCCTTTGATTTCACATATGGTTTATGTTCCTCCCAAAGAAAACATGATCAACAAGGGCCCTTAAATATATTTTTTACACATTATCCTTCACACAATTTTTGCTTATATAATATGATCATGATTATACTATAAATAAATGAAAAAAGAATCAACTGCTGTAGTGTTGAAATTGCTTCACCCTTAACTAAAGGTCCCGGGATCAACTCTTGATATGAAGAAATCTTGTTGGGTGCATAACCCCCAAATGGTAAACCAAAAAAATAAATAAAAGGACAAAAAAAGCTAATATATGAAATTATTAGCTAGCTAATTGAACTATGTTTAAAATAATCAAATTTTGTACTAACATAGTTTTTTAAATGGACTATATTCATCATATATACAACTGTCACTTTAATTATTCCAATTTATATTCATTATTTTTGTGGCAACCCCACTTTCCATGTTTGCATTTTGTCCCCTTTTCCCAAGACCTCTTTTTTAATTAAAACATATTTTATAAGTAAAGCCATAAGAATAAACATAATTTAGTGAAAGTTAATCTTCTTGTGATCTTTCCCTATTTGGAGATTTAATCCACTTTTGGAAAGCCTCTAAATTTAACAGTACTGTAATTATTAGTTCTAATCGTGATTTGAAGTCGTGATCATAACTTTTACAATGTGTACTAACTAAATTACTTGATTTTGGCATCTTAAAATATTAAAATAATAACAACTAGTCTTTCTTTAATACAATTAAAAAAGTACAATCTTGAGCTACATTTTAAATACTTTTGCCCTTTTAGGAAATATTTTTTATTTGGGGTTAAAAGATGAAATCAGGAATCCAAGAATAAATGTAAATTGTTGACATAAACATTGAAATTTATGATCACTTAGAATCACTTAGAAAATACATAAATAATTAATGATTCATGGTCCCACTTTATTGCAACTTGGTTTACAACTTGTCATAATTTATTTGGATTTTTAAGTATCATAATTTTGTGGTGAATATATTCAAGGCATATTTTTTAAGTTGACAAATTAAAGGATACAAAACAAAAATGAAGTAAAAATTTCTTAAATCATGGTATTTATATTCTTTATATGAAATATAAATTAGGAATTATATATTCGTGTAACTTAATTTAGTTTTACCATCCTCCCTAGTGCGTATCGATAATATAAAATCAAGAGCTAGCGGAGCATAATTTTCCATAAGTAGAGTCGTCAAAATACAAAGAAGTATTCTTTAGGATGACTCAATTGGTTTGGAAGGTGGTCATTCGTGTCGGAATTGATCCCTTCTTAGTGTCTTCTGAGTCGAGTTTGTCGCATAGGACTTATTTAGTGCGGTTTATATCTCACCTATGATTTGCATGCTATTACATAGTGGGGATTTATCTAGTGCTCACCATAGAGTGCTCACTCGAAGGACGGAGACTATGACATAGATTGTAGCGATTACAAGTTATCCTGGGCCGGATTTCATAAAATACAAAGAAGCACTAAGAACATTATACAATATCAAAATCTAGCATATATACAACATAGAAGATCTTTTGATTTATTTATACCGTATAATATTTCGACGAACTGATATTATAATTTGACTCCTTTTAACAAGGCAAATTGACGTGTCTACTTTTTGTACATTGAATAATACATCAAATCATATTGCTAAAATTTGCAAGTGAATTTATTATAATTATTGGAAAAAAGAACAAATAACTTTCGTCTCTTGTGTGGTTGAATTTGCCAAAAAATAACATACACTGAATAAAATTGGGCATCTTTGGATAAGAAAGGAACAAATCCACATGCTACTTGTGCTCGTGTAGCTATGTTAGGAATTTGATATGAATGAATATGGTTCCTTTGACTACACAAACTTTATAATAACTCACATGTAAACTCCAATTTGAGTAATTTACTATTTTTTAATTAACTCAAATTAGGGCAATTCATGTGGAATGATGGGTGCACAGTGCACTATTGTGAAAATGTGAATCTAATTGGCTTGACACTTAGTTTCGTATCGTTGAAAACAGTTAAAATTTTAAATCTATAGGTCCAAAATTGAAATGATTAATTAATTATAACGCCAAAAATGCTACCAATAATAACTTAGAGAGGTGTTACCTAATTTTAAAAAGAAAAATAGTACAAGATAAACATAAAATTCAAATTTCTAATGTCACTGAGAGGTGCACCCAATCATCATTCCATTATATGATACTTCGATTGTGGGTTCACACACCTATATTTAACAAAAAAATTAAAAATATAACACTACTATATATGATTTCAGGAGGGGAGCATGGGTTCACGTGAACCCGGTGACCCCCTCCTGCATACGCCTCTGTTTGTCCCATAAGTTTTTTTTAGTATTTTCAAATAAAGTTTTTCACACATTATTTTTAGTTTAGAGCAGTCTTTAATTTTTGCAAACATATATGATGATTTTCAATTTCTGTCCATGTTATTTATTTGATGAAAATTTGTAGATTAGAGTACGCTTATCTATGGTCGAATTCACTAGAGATAAGTTTCGAGTACTTTTATTTTGCTCAACATAGGTTTTCTAGAAATTAAGTTAATTATGCAGCATGTGTTGTGTAGTATTACTATGACTTAATTCGTTTGTTTGATAAAATTCGGTAGAAATTGAGTTATGCCCTTTAAAATATAACTAGTGCGTTTTCAAACTTAACTTTTGCCTATAGGACATAAGATTTGTAGAAATTAAGTAATACGATAAGAGCATAACTTGTTATGCCTTTTACGGCATAACTTCTAGGTTTTAAAATATAAATATCCCTCCCTCTATATGGGGACATTTATATTTACTAATAGGAAGAAATTGACAAATAGCCACTTTCAAAATTAATGCTAATCAATAATTTAGCTACAATTTCGAAACTATTCAACATTTAGCCAAATGTGAAAATGAAATTTAGATAATTAGAATACCTTAACATTATTATTATTTGGAATAAATTCCATTTAACCATCATAAACTCCTTATTCTGGAAAATAGTATATAACCCCTTTTCATACTTTGAAAGAAAAATAAAATAAAATAATAACCCCCCTGAATTTTAAATAATTGTTAAAATTAAATTAAGTTATAGTTACATGATTTTCAAATATATAAAAATAATCTTCAATAGTTAGAATAAAAGAGTGATGAAGGACCCATCTCTAGTTAATATAATTTTCTCTCGTGTCTTTCTTCGTTTATGATATGATATTTTAGTGCTCTAGCTAGTCATTGGAGAATCTCATCGATCCATTCCAAAATTTATAATTAAATTCTACTGTGGTGATAATATTATAAGGAGGTCCCAAAAAAAATAATTGACAATGTGATGATAAAAAGCTTAACACCTCTTTTTTAATCTCCTCAACAATTAAGTTGTGTGTAGTTGTTAATGATTATTATGATTTTCACGCACTTTACTTTATATTAATTTGGAATATATTCTCATCCTTTTTCCAATAACTTGGCCAACATCAAATCAATGGAGTTTTTTTCTTTTTTAAAAAAAAGACCTCCAACTAAATTATGTGGAATTCAATGGCTTATAACATAACAATCTCAAATTTAATTTGACTATTTTTTTTAGTGTGGGGGGCCCTTTTGATTGAGTTGCATTAAACAGCTTTAAAAGGAAAAATAGATAATTTCCCTTTATGTATATTAAATTATAAATGACTTTTCAAGATTGGTAATTAACTTGTTAGGTATGCAATCTCTTGAAAAATGATAATAATGGGGACTTATCTGAAGCAGACAATTTCAGTCTATATTAAGAGAACTTTTAGGTTGGTTGACTCTAATAATTGTTATCATAGTTAATAATGATTCAACGAGATGAATATGAAAATAACAAAATGACGTGAAGTTTGGTCAATAACTACCTCTAGCATGCCAAAGATAATTTGTAGACATACAACACAAGTAGTAGCTAATTTAGGCTTTAGTGACCATAAACGTTAATTATGTAAGTGATATCTAATGAATGTCAATATATATATATATATATATATATATATTTCACTTTGAATTAGTTATCTTTTACCCATTTCACCTCTGAGTATCTTTTTGGAAAGAGAGAAACAAGAGATAAAGGAAAAAGTAAATGAAAGCCTAAATTCCGGGGAAAAAAGTATGTAATATGAGACCATAAATCAAATGGATAGAGAAAGGAAGTTCTAACAACAATAACAACTTATTATTCGACGAGTCGAGTCTGAAGAAAATATTATATATGCAATTATATTCATATATTATACACGTAAAAGATTATTTTCGATGAACTTTCACGTGATAAGGGTAAGAAACTTCATGCACATTAATTTTGTACATACAAATTACAAATATACGTGATGTTAATACAAGAAGAAGTAATTTTGTTGTGTATTATGAAAAGACAAGTCAAACGTCAAATCGAAGGATTTCAAATCATAAGACAGTCAATGATGTGTTGTCAATCACTGCACCTTAATTTCTTTCTATTTTCTTTAAAAGTGATCAACCTAACCCCTCATTCACATGATTTCAATTTTCAAATTTATTGCATATTACAATATTAAATTTCATTAATATTTATGTGACGATTCAAAATTTAATCTTGATAGGTTCGTGTAGTATTTTAAGATGTCTCATAATCAAAGTGAATAGTGGTTAATATCAAACGTATTATCGTCGTCAAATGTTA
This sequence comes from Solanum verrucosum, assembly GCF_900185275.1. Lineage (NCBI taxonomy): Eukaryota > Viridiplantae > Streptophyta > Magnoliopsida > Solanales > Solanaceae > Solanum > Solanum verrucosum. The sequence continues at coordinate 189,233 of NW_026020420.1, forward strand.
GTTATTACCATCAACTTCTCCGGTCATCATAGTTATTATTGATAACCATCATTGATGTCAACTATGCATATTGTTAGTTGTTACCGCACCTATCATGATCTCCACCTCAACCATTATAATTATATATTCATTATCGATGTCAACTCCACCATCCGTATCAATTATTATCATCATTGCAGTTAATCCATACTACTAACTGCCTCCAGCATCACAATTAGGATTTATCATCAATTTCCATCAACACTTCGTCAATCACCACATATTCTTCGATCACCACCACCGACACATTGTCAACCATCACCATCAACACCGTCAACTACTAACATCAATCAACTTCTCAATTACTACCAACCGCCACAACACCAACTAGACCTTCACTATTACAACTATCACCACCATCACTATTACAAACCATCTCTATCACGTCTAATTAACACAACATTTCCGTTTTGTTTTCATCAAATAACGATTTCATTTTATTATTTCAATGTCTATAAACAAAAGAATCTTAATCATTCACTAATCAGATCTATAAACAACATCTTACTTATTTGAATATATACTTAAATTCAAACATCTTAATTTTAACAAAAACAAACTATATATTTAAGATTGGACAATAAATTGATGGTGATGATATAAACAGTATACAAGTTAACAACTAGTAACAGCTTTTTAGTGTATTTATTGAAGAGTAGTAGTCACATGTCAGGGTAAAGGAGGTCACGCACGCTAAGCTGCAAGACAGAGAGGTCAGTCAAAAAAAAAAAAAAAAAACCCTAAATAAACTCTAAGTTATAAGCCGTTTAATTATGAATCCCATTTAACCGGCCGACACACTTCCCTATGTCTCTGCCCACCTCATTTTGCCCCTAACACTCTATCTCTCTCCCTACTTCTCATATCACTGATACTCGTATTGAAATTCTGATTAATTTAATTTAATTTGAATTAAGCCATTAATGTATATATAAAGATAGAATTTAAAATTTAAATTTTGTGAATTTAACTTTTAAAATTTTTAATATTGAATTTAGGTTTCAAATACTGAATAAGATGAATTTAACGTACATCCGCTTGTCAAGGCACATATTATTATGATCAAAATAATTTGGTGTCATGCAAAAGTTAGCAAAGCAAATCTCGATAGATCATGAGTAAGAAGACAAACAAAAAATATATACCAAAAGATACAAAGATTTAACGTGGTTTTGTCAATCGATCGATCTACATCTACAAGTGGAGATGAGTAATTCACTACATAAATATAAGAGTACTAAATATAGAGAGGAATAACCGAAAATAATTCACTCGGAATACAAAGATGTTCACATGTACAAGTGTTAACGTAACACTTGTGTGTAACTGTTTTTCCTCCTACACAAAACTCTCTAGCCCTTAGGATTACATTGTGAATGCTTCTAAGAGGCACGAGTCTCTATTTATAGAGTTTTAAACATTTTCCTACAAAAAAAGACTAGTCAAATATGAAGACCTTATATTTTCCTTTAAAAACAAAACTCATTTATGGTAAGAAACTCATGGCAAATATCCAACACACATATTCTTTTCGAATGACAAATAGCCAATGATTTTGTGACATGTTAAGGGCCAGGTGAATCAGATGCGGCTTAAAAAAATCGGTGGCCTAAAGCTCTTCTTAGTAGTAGGCGAGGCAAAAAAGACCGCTAATGCCCCTTGCATTTTCAAGCCAACTTTAACATGAGACCTTATTTTTTCTACTCAATTTTTATAATTTTTTTACAGATAAAAATTGGGTGTTCATCCCTCCTTAACTAAAGGTCTTGAATTTGAGTTTTAGAATGAAAGTATTTCTACTAGAGAATACATTCATTCCTCTTTAATAGATTTTGTGTGTCTCAAAATCGAATTAAGCAAATAATTCAATATAAATATCAGATAACGAATGAAAAGGATTTGAAGTCTTAAAAGGCTTGGCTTTAGTGGCTAATGTGGAGTTAGGTATTAATCTTAATCTTGATAAGAATAAAGCCTCTAATTTACAACATTGGTGTTTTATGCTGCTTACTTTACCTCAAAAATAATCTTTATCAGTAATTAATTACGATAATAGTTTGATAGTCGCTAGGTGTATATTAGTGGTAATTACTAATGATAATTTCATTTCAGCACTCTTGTGAATTTGCGGATTTATTATCACTTAAAGCTGTTTTGTTGTAGTTTTAATGTTATTTGACCATTGACATGTCATTGGGTTAAAAATCTTGTACTTTACGATCCAAAAAATCTTTAATTATGAAATTATTATTGATTGTCAGAAAATCACACCTCAAAGATAAAACGCCAACCTCATTTAAATTCAGACATACTACATTTTAGTTATTCGGAGAACCCAAACACTCTCTTTCAAATTTAGAAAACAACTTTCAAATTAGATATTTGAAAGTTATTATTCTCCTCTATAATTTGGTAAACATTAATTTATTCAAAAAATACTCTAATATATGCCAAGCCAATAATAGTTTCATATACCCAATACAACCTCTAATTACACTACACTTTCCAATGGCCATTAACTTAGAGGGGAATACTGAAACATGTATGTACCTAACTTCGAGTAATACTATCTGTCCCATTTTATCCCTATTAAATATGAAATAAATGAATTAAAAACTTAAAATTTTAAAAAAATTTACCTTTTTCAAAATAATTAATTGAGGATATAATAGATAAAAAATTATCCTTTCTTAATTTGTCAAAATGAACAAACAATTAGGAATAACTAAAAATAAAATTATACAAATAATAAGGGACAGAGGAAGTAGTACTTTTTCTGTTTCTCTAATCTTTTACTTGCACACTATCTCCAAGAAATTTCAACATGCTTTATTAGGCAGCTAATAAATCATGAATGACACTGACCATACCAGAAAATCCAGCTAACCATACAATGAATGTAAGTTTCATATACTCTAATCTCGTACTTTGAACTTTATACGCCTCTTAAAAAACGATAATTGATAATTTGAGTATTTTACACTGTTGATATATAAAATAAAATAAAATAACTTATATATTAGGGGGTTGTATGATTGATGAGTTACACTACATGAGAATTAATTGGTAACACAAAGGTTTTGTATTTCATATCAAATGTTGTATAAATATACGAATTCTTGTGCAAGAATTGTTTTTGTTTATACTTGTAATTATGTGATTGAGCGTTTGGAGATAAAAATTATGAAATTTGGAAAAAGTTGAAAATGGTATTTGGAAAATAGAGCTGTGTTTTTGGATATAAATACAAATTAGAACTATTTTATTTTATTTTATTTTGTGAGTAATCTGAAGTGAAAACAATTTTTTAGAATTTTTCAAAAATCTTGAAAAATTATAAGTAAACAATATTATGTCAAAACAATTTTCCAGGATAAAATATTAGGGAAAAAGTGGACATGACCATCAATGCATATAACTTAAACCCTATATACCTTATTTGGTTAGAGAACATGTCATTAAAAATTAATTATTCCGAAGTAGAATTAATTATCCACGATTGTTATTCCACTTCTAATGCTGGATAAACATAACACTACAATACAATCCTGAGATAAATTATCTCTCGATTTTATCACAAACAAACATGAAATAAGTCATCTTGAGATTAACTCCATAATTAATTAATTATCCCTTATCTCTCCTACCAAACGAGCTATGTTAGTATTATCTCTTCATTTCCTTTCTTTTTTATTTATATATAAATTTAAATACCCCAATGGCCCAAGAATAGCCAACCATATTGCACCCCCACCCCCACCCACCCACCCACCCCCACTCTCACTAAAATATCTAATTACACAACACAACAGAAGAAACACCATAGGTAGAGAATCTCACAACAAATAACATGTACTGTTGATCAGTACTACTCCTACTTAGCTAGAAAGAAAGAAGAAAAAAAAAAACAATACAAATATATCCATCAAATGAAGTAACTTAAAGCCACTAACCTTTCTCCTATTACACCTTCAAACTATCTTTTTTTTTCCTCTCAATATGACTCCTGAAGATTCCTTAAGAACTCTCTCTTTAGATTATCTAAATCTCCTCATCAATGGTCAAGCTTTTAGTGATGTTACTTTTAGTGTTGAAGGTCGTTTAGTACATGCTCATAGATGCATCTTAGCTGCTAGAAGTCTCTTCTTTCGCAAATTCTTCTGCGGGCCGGAGTCATCTTCTGTCTCCGGCCCGCGGTTGGGCCCGTTCGGCGCTGGCGCTGGACTAGCGTCGTCGCCGAGGGGCACAACAAGTTGTTCACAAGTAATACCTGTGAACACTGTAGGGTATGAGGTGTTTTTGTTGATGTTGCAATTTTTGTATAGTGGACAAGTTTCAATTGTGCCACAAAAACATGAACCAAGGCCTAATTGTGGTGAAAGAAGCTGTTGGCATACACATTGCACTGCAGCCGTTGATCTTGCACTTGATACACTTACAGCCGCTAGATCTTTTGGAGTTGAACAACTTGCTTTGCTTACTCAGGTTTAATTTATTTTTATTTTTTTACTAGCAATTTATGTTATTGTTTGGTTTTTAATCAAGTGGATCAAGGATCTTATGTTTACAAAAAAAAAATTGGTATTTTTTCATTGAAGTTTGTAAATTTGATCTAAGAGAAATTTAGTACTAGTAATAGTACTTGCTTCACTTTTTTTTTTCTAGGTTTGTTTAACAAAATAATTGGATCCATTTTTTTTTCCTTTTTCATCTTAATTGGAGTACTATATTTTTATGTATAGTGGAATCTTGATCATAGATGTCTTGTCTAATAAGAGTTTTTTTTTTCTTGATTTTATGTAAGATTTTTAAACTTGTTTGGATTTGTACTATTGTATGTGTTTGTGCTAGCTAGGTACTAACTCAAAGGTTTCTAAATTTGGTTATTGATTTCATTGGTCTTGTCTTTCCACAATGGTGATATCAAATCTTTTCCCAAATAGTTGTGTTTACTTTTCCTCTTTTGGTTCCAATACAACAACAAAAGTTTGGAATTAATAACTATATTATATATAAATGCTGAATCAAATACCTACCCTACCTAATCACAAAAGAAATTCACACATTCAAATCCTTCCTTTCTATTTATTTTTTCGACTTTGATATGAATTGAGATTAAATGAAGAAGTGGAGATTCGTGTATCTGATCTTAACTTGTTTGAGACTGATGTGTAAGTAACGTAACTTGTTATTGACATTATTTGTAGAAGCATTTGATAAGCATGGTGGAGAAAGCTTCAATTGAGGATGTGATGAAAGTTTTAATAGCTTCAAGAAAACAAGACATGCATCAACTTTGGACTACTTGTTCTCATTTGGTTGCAAAATCAGGCCTCCCACCTGAAATCCTAACCAAACACCTCCCTATTGATGTTGTTGCTAAAATCGAAGATCTCCGTCTCAAATCCTCTATATCGCGAAGATCTTTAATCCCTCATCATCATCACCATCATCACCAGCAACATCAAATGTCCTCGAACATTGAGCTGGAGGACCAGAAGATCCGACGAATGAGACGAGCGCTCGATTCGTCAGACGTTGAACTAGTCAAACTTATGGTAATGGGAGAAGGGTTAAATCTTGACGAGTCACTCGCCTTACATTACGCGGTTGAAAATTGTAGCCGCGAAGTTGTAAAGGCTTTACTAGAGCTCGGCGCAGCCGATGTTAATTATCAGGCCGGGCCGAGCTGTAAAAGCTCGTTACACTTAGCGGCCGAAATGGTCTCACCAGATATGGTTGCGGTTCTTCTAGATCATCATGCTGACCCGAATATCCAAACGGTGGATGGGATCACTCCACTCGATATTCTACGAACCCTAACATCCGATTTTTTATTCAAAGGTGCGATCCCGGGTCTAACTCATATCGAACCAAATAAACTACGTCTATGTCTTGAGTTAGTTCAATCCGCGGCTATGGTAATTTCGCGAGAGGAGGGTGAAGCGAATAATAATCAATCTTCGGAGAACATGTATACACATGTTCGCGAAGATCATAGTTCGAGTACGAGCAGTGGAAACAACAACTTGAATTTAGATTCAAGAATGGTGTATTTGAATCTTGGTGCAAATGTAGCAACGACTCATCATCAAATGGCATGCAAAATGAATAATAATGAAGGTGATCATGATTGCAGCAGAAGCCACAATAATCAGAATCCATCAACAATGTACCATCATCATCATTCTCATGAGTATTAGTTTGTTTAATTTATTAAATTAATTAGACATTTTTATGTTTCAGAACAAAAAATAATAATACTTAGCTTGTTTTTTTTTCTTTTTTTGCCTCTACCCCTTTTTGATGATCTCTTCTTCTTTAGAAAGAGATAAGTTGTCTATAATTTCATGGATTTGGGAAACACAAAAACAAAAAGGTTGATTATCAGGAAATTTAATCAATATTACTCTTTGTTTCTTCCTTTTTTATATATACTCGTACTTGTTGACGTGTGTGATTAGTATTTTATTTGAAAGTTTAAGTTATGTTGTCATCACATGTTGCTTGGTTTTTCGTTAATGAGTCAATATGTGGAAATTTTCTTTGATAATGGAGTGATGAGACTTGAATTCAGGACCTCGACTAGATAAAATATTTTTTTATTTACTTATTGTGTATGTATTGTATTGTTTTCATGTGTTGTTTCTAGGGCATTTCAGGATGATAATGCAATGTACATTTAACGGTGGATTTGGAATTTATTCAATCAATATGATGGGACAAGAAAATTGAGATATTCTAAGTTTTTTTTTTTTTTGATGGAGAGAAGGGACACAGGTCAATCTTTTCAATCTCTGGCCTGTCAACTCCTATAGCTACCTTCTTCTATTTTTTCTTTTTATGAAAGCTTGGTTATATGATATGTTTTCGAGTTTAAGTTATATATATAGTTAATATATGAAATGTTTATACTATTTAGATTACATTTATCTATTGAAGTATGTCATTTAAAGTTGAAGGTCTTTCGGAAACAACCTCTTTATTTTAGAGAAATAGTAATAAGGTATACATACAATGTATCCTCCTCGAATCTCGTTTTAATATAACATTTGACACTTTAAGGATGCTTATACGTAGATATCATTTTTTATGTCATGGACAATAGGAAACCAATAATTTTCCCATATATATATATATATATATATATATATTGAGTACTACGTACCCTTTATTTTAATCACACATTAATTATATATTTTTTTAGAGTGGGATGTTTTTAGTTTCTTGTGATGGTGGGATTACTTATGTTTCTTACCATTTTTAGCTCTTTTTATTATAATTATAATGAGGGGAATGAGCTGTCTCTCAAACTTTATCAATTTTTATTTATTTTTTTGCTTATGTATATGAAATTTGATAGGCTATATAAGGTTATCTTCTTTTTAGAATTTTTTTTTTGTAGTATTTTATGTGAAGGATATGATTTAGCTTTAGAAAATGTGGTTGGTTGTCTTGCATGAATGCAAAAAAAGTGAGTGTGACTATATATTATATTTTTCTAGTTATATTATTAAAGTTCTTCACTTATCAATATATATATATATATATATATATATATATATATATATATATATATATCTTTGATCTCTTTTTTGTCTTTTGCTCCCCTTTAGTAGGCACACAAAAAAATAAGTTGGAATTCTGACACTTTTAGAGTGGTATCTCACTAATGGCTCGGATAAGATTGAATAATTAAATGGAAAATGAAAACGAAAACTTTTGAGATGAAACCCTAGCTAGTTAAGAGAATTACATAGGTTTTATTATCGAAGGGATCAATTTTTAAGTAATTGTAAAGTTATTTTCGTGTAATCTATAGATTACAAATATTAGACGTGAAATCACTCACAAACTGCCTACATGATACCTCCTTTTCCAAACCTTGCATGGACGTGAAATGCTTCGAGCATCAAATGTAGATACGCGTGGATTCTTGGACTCTATATATATATGTTTATATATACGTGTTCTTTTAGATTAATCATTAAACTGGCTAAGTTTACTCAAATTAGTACGTACTTGTGTAGTCTCTATTTATTTAGCGATGTTTGACTGAATAAAGTTTAAGAAAAATCATATTTTCACAAGATTTCTGTAATTAATATATAAGATTCTCCAACTATCTAAATAGTAGCCAAGACAAACGTGATTATATTTTTATTGAAGCTAAAATTGAAATGGTTGGAACCCATTTTTTTTTTTAAAAAAATACTTCTTGTTCTTCTACTGCTGCTAGTGCCATCAACATCTCTACACTTTTTGTCTAAAGTTAAAGAATAGAATAGAAGATAAAAAAAAGTGAAAGCTTAGCCTGCAAATTGGAGTCATTTCTTTTTATAGAAAACAAATTGTGGGGTCGACGTTTAGTAAAAAAAGATTATTTTAGATATGATTTATATACTTGTAGTTACGTGACATATTATAGTTTAAATTAACATGCAATTTAAGAAAGAAATGAATTTTCTTGAAACATATGTTTTTATCTATTCATAACAATTGTGTGACTATATAAACACTTATTTATTATAAATAAAATAAAAAGACTAAAATGAAGTGTGTAAAGTTAATTTTTATTTTATTTTTTAAATAGATTAATAAGAAAGTGAGTATTTTTTATTATTATTTTTGAATTTTCGTTTGTGGTTTTTCCTTTACTTTCTCTTTTAGGATCTGTCCTAATAAATCATGACATAACTAGTGGACGGACATGTCTGAAATGACCGGACAATGAAAATTAAAGTTTCTCTATTATTAATTGGTTCTCTTTTTAAAAAATATAAAAAAGTAAAAATCCCAAATTATCCGCTACTACAATCTATGTCACAACCTCTACTCTTTGGGTGAATATTCTGTGGTGAGCATCGAGTAAACTCATCAGCCTGCAAACCACATCGAAAATGTAAACCGTACTAGGCAAGCCTTACTCCCTCCGTCCCTTTTTAGTTGTCCACTTTAGAAATGGCACACAGATTAAGGCAACAATGATTAGCACAGTGAAGTTACAATTTTACCCTTATGACAACTTTTCACTTCAAAATTACAACCACTTATTTGAATTCAAGTGAAATAAATTAGAGGGAAACAACATACACTTTTACAATTTTCAAGAAGTGTAAATAAGGGTATAATAGGAAAAAATTTGTTGTCCTTTCTTGATTTGTCAAAATGGACAACTAAATAGGGACAACTAAAAAAGGAAATATGGACAAGTAAATAGGGACGGAGGGAGTATATGATAGGCTCGACTCAAAAGACATTGAGAGGGTCATGAATCTCAGATCATCCATGTGAATGATCATCCTTCAAACCAGCTGCGAAAAAATGACTGTTTATGTAAGAATATATACACTGAATTTTCTTTATTCCAAGTGATAGTAACAAGATGCTATAAATTATCAAGAATAGGGCTTACCAAGTGCGTTTATTATCTTTGTAACGAAGCCTATCGAATAAATTATAAACTATATAAAGTATTTACATTGTGATGAAATGATTAAAACAGCTTTTATCAGCTTCTTGAATTTTGTCAGTCAAACGTGTTAAACTTTTCATGAATAATCCAATCCTAAGAGCTGGTAGCTCTGTCAAGTGTTTATAGGAATTATTTCCATAGAACTAATGATCCAGCCATTTTCTTTTTCAGTATTTTAATAAAATACAAAGAATCTGTTGCATTGTCATTCATATTACCAGCTTTCTTACACACACAAGTTTCAGTTTCTTCAGAAACCAAAACAACTTTGAAGTGAATTGTCAATAATGAGTAGGTGAGAAATAGAGAACTCCAAATTATACAAATTATAACTCACTTGTACCAAGAAGAAGCAAAAGTGATAAAAAAAAACAAAAAAACATAGATATATGTTCACCTAAGCATACACTTATGTTTTTTTTCTTCTAAGCATAAGGTTTGGTGAATTATTAATTCAGTCCCATCTTATTCAACATAAATATCAGATTCGAAGGAAGAGTTGTTGTTTCTGATAGACCCTCAACTCAAGTATGAAAAGGAAATACAGTAGTGAAAAGTTTAAATGTATAACAAGTGGTTTATCGCGTAACGATTCTTTTATCAGTACTTAAACACTGGCCTCAAGCATATACAGTGCATGGTAAGCATTATTATAAGTTTATAACAATTCCTTCAACTTAACATTCTGAACAACAATTTACAAGACAAAAATTTCCTTGCAAAATATCTGCTTTGAAACAGGCATGAAGATGATCACTATCGTAAAAATAAATTGATAAGGAGTTGACGTAAACCAACCAAGATTACACAGCCTCAGAGGAAGGGAAGAGCTTCTCAAGCATGTTATTAGATAGGATGCGGTTTGGGTCCAGCTCCTTTCGCGCTTGATTGTATGCATCCACAGGGAATTTCTTCTTTAGCCTTGCCTGCAGAGCTGCAAGCTCTTCCTTGTCCTTGGGAACCTGGAAGCAACATAACCCTCCATGCTGAGTACCCACTTGTCAACTTTACTTAGAGATTCGGCTATCTAGTACTTTTTTATATTTTAAAAGTGAGTGTCTATGAACAAAGTTATATGACCGATATTTTTCATGACATGTAGACCTCATGTCGGAAGATGCATTGCGCTCGGAAATAATTAACTATAAAGAAGCTCACTGCGGTGCTTTGGGAAAATGATTTAAGAGAACAGGTGTAAACACCAATTGGGTGTCTTCCTATTTGCCCCACTATCTACATTGTTACCAGAACAAAGAACTAACTATGTTTGGTAACATATCAGTTGCTAGATAGTGTCAAAATCCAGAAAGTAAATTTAAAAAGGCTCCAAAGGCCAGAATGTAGACTTTGGCAATTTAGAATGAAAATGAAGTAACGATCCCCTAGGATGAGCTTATGCTAGATAATAGGCACTACAATTTTAGAAGCTTGCTTCTCGAAGACACCTCTTCTAACAATCAGTTTGATGAATTGAATCAGCTCTAGATTATAAAAAAGTTAAAGAAACTAAAGAGTAAAGGCAAAGTGCATTGAACAGGTGCAAGAGGATAGTTCGATCTTCCCGTCAATTTCCTAGTTCTTTAGAATTGCAAAATAACAATTAAAGGAGCTATAGCTGCAAAGTAGTGGAAGAAGTAGGAGAAATCTGATCTCTGTTATCTTGCAGAGAGTTTCCTCAACAAAAATGAAGAACCAATATTCTGATAACTTATCTTTTAGATATTCTCTTTTCACCACATATTTCAATAGTGAGAAATAACTCATACCTCAATCTTTGCCCAATGTTCAAAAGCAGAATAATGATCCCACAACTGTGCTTGCGTCATATGCCTGTAGTGGAAGAACTCCTCCGTGATTTGCCTTCTCTGCCGAGCATCCATGGTTGGAAGATACATGATAATTCCAACCTAGCAACATATTGGAAGAGATATAAGTAAATAAGTAATAAAGCTATGCATCAAAATTATCAGGTCTAAAAAATAATCACAGATTTGGGTGTAAACAGAAAGAGGACTTCACTTTCTGAATAGAAGGTTATCTAGTATTTAACCAAAACTAAATACAAAGTAAACAAATTAAATTGTGTTTAGATAAACTTTATGAAACCCATCCACCCTGTTTAAGATCTATTCTCCACCTGATACTGTCAGCATTGATTAGCTCATCTAATTATCACAACCCATGGACTCAAAATCTCTTCTTTTTTACTTTCTAAAGAAGATGCAGTTGGACCATGGACTTAAATTAGTTAACAGCTCACTATGAACAAATATTTGCATGCATTATGTGCTGAGCTCCTTTTGTCAACCTTAAAAAGAAGACCTCAACCCCAATGACAGAGTACATGACAGCCCAATCAAAAGCAAATTCAAAGAATACACTGGTGAGAATATCCAACTCTTAACAAAAGATCGGTCATGGTTTTTAATTTATCTAAAAGCAGATAAAGATATAGATCTATCATGGTTTTATATTTCATTCATGATTTAGTAGTTACTTGAATTTGTGCAACAACATTTATGGTGATTAATTCGGCTCCAGAATGAAGGACACTTTTCATAAAAGCAAATCATAGATTCACATGCTAAAAAAAGATTACCCATGAGAATATATCATCATCCGCTGAGCTATAAGCTGGACTCATTCGACTTTTACTGCAAGCAGTCCATCTCTGCTCTATAGGTGCAGGGGCAGGTACACTTTCTTTCTCAATGAGCTGCATCAACTCCTCTATGTACTCCAGGTCTTTCATGCTAGGCTTTGACAGTGTTCCTGCAGGGAAACATGTCTCTGATACCCACTGGTGGCCACCACAGTCAAACCCTAAAATTTCATCACTCCAGCCAACTCGATACCCTTCTGATTTCCTCCAGTATTCTGCCTCAGCTTTGTTGACTTTAATTACATGCTCCTTGTTGAGAGGATCCATCGCAAGTAGTTTATCTCTCAGTTCAGTGAATGATAGTTCAACTATTTCAGGTTCATCTGGAGAACCAGAATCAGTAACTTGACCTCTGTAAAAAGTGGTAAGAAATTTATTTACCAAGTAATTAAACATTATTCGAAAAATTGAAACATCGAATTTTCGGCATTTCTCCGATAGTTTATAGCCAACATCTCTTTTTATGTGGAAAAATTAGACTACGCGTTTAGTTTAAAATATTTATTTATTTTGTCAATTATACAAGTCATACTGAATTATTTGTAATCTTTTGCTTACCAAACAAATTTTAAAACTAATTTAGAGTCGTTTTCCTCTGTTACTTGTATTCATCTGCTAATGATGAATAAGTATGATACAAGATCACAATTTTAAGGCAGGGATTGAAATGTTAGTCCGTTAAGCACAACCTTACAAGTGAGGCTAAAAAAGAATAGCTAAATAAATTCAAATTCTTGAAAATTTATGAATATTTTTCAGAACATATCATCACTGCAAGTGTCTTAATCTTTACAATTGCCTTAAATTAGTCCATCAAAGTATATTATTTCGCTAATCCCACTTCAGGAAAAGGTCAACCGCATAAAGGGGCTTCTCAGTATATGAAAATAGCTCATACTACATGAGCAAGTTCGTCCAACAACTGAACATCATGCAGAAATGCCAGGAAAAAGATGTTCTGAAATATGTTTTACAGGCTAGTTCAATGCCACCATACCTGTATTTAGTCAACGACTCCAAATAGAGATCTCGGACATGCTGCAAGGCTTCTTCTGTAGTATATTTAGGTTTATTCTTTGGTGGACCTTTCCTCTTAGACATAGGATTGCATGTCACGACCACAACTGCATCAGTATATGGAATATACAAGTATTTGACATGCTTGTTCTCAGATAGGAATTTCCTGAAGTAATGACATGTTAGTGGCATTATTTCACAAGCAAAGGACATTAAGTGAATGTATGTGCTTCACCATGCTATGCATGTGAAGCATGCATCATCATTAACAACAAACTGCTATAATAACATATTTATATAGGTGCAACAAATCATCAGCATTCACATTTAGAAAGTGCAAAAACTTCAACTACATTCCAGGGTAGGCTAAAAAGTACACTTAAAGTTGCTAAAACCAAGAAGGCAAGATAAACTCCATTGGAGCAACTACTGGTTAGCTTCCATTCAAGTCCAGGAAACACTAGACGAGATTAAACTGAGATACCTAGATTTTCTCAATACAGCAGTTTGAACGGGTACATGGGTTATCGACAATTACTAGCAAGTTGTTTTACTTTTACAAGTCATTTCTAGAAGTTGTTTTGTACGGGATTTTGTCTACAACAAAGATGCACCAGTCAGTGCGCAATATGAGATAAATAATTGTTCACCTATAAGGGACTACAACTCTCACACTATAGTCTCATCATTACTTTCAGCAACTACCCTACCACTTATATTTATCTCTCTTTCATCTCTTCTCTTCTCCAACATTTTATTTCTTTCTCATTATTTATCTTCTGTCCTCTCTCAAATGTTCTAGCCCACAAATACAGAAGATACTAATGAGATAGAGTAGCAACAACATACCCGGTGTAATCCCACAACTGAGATAGAGTAGCATTATTATTATTATTTCGAATAATTGCCGTGTCGTGGCCAGCCTTCCCGCACCTCACCTAATTTTATAAGGTATCTGCTACCTCCCGCCAACACGGTTCTAGGTAACTCTGTCTACCGAGTTCAAGACTGATGAGAAGAAATCCCCTAGTATTTTGCTTCTGTAGGGATTTGAACCTAAGATCTCATTGTTTTTTTTTTTTGAAATTAAGAACCTAAGATCTCATTGTTCTCAACCCACTTCATTGACCACTAGGTCACACCCTTGGATGCAACAGAGATGTATATTATATTTATTGTGCATCTTCTGAGTGCATATCTATATAATTTACTTCATCATCAAAGAAAAAAATTAGAGCTTATAGCTCTAGTTATAAGTGTGGACTGAGCAGCAAGACAATCAAAAGAATAGAGAAATGGATGTTGATGGGTGATGGCTGATGTCATTAGCCCTAACTTCTTTATCAACTTGAAAAGTTGATGGGTGGTCAAGCTATTATACGTATCAATTAAAAAAAAAAAATGGAAGTTGAAATTCACATCTGACGAGGAGTTTGAGAAGAATCTATTGAAAGGAGTTGAAGGAATAGGAGTTTATCATGGTCAGTGAGATTTGTGGATCTAAGATCGAGCAAGCTCGAATTGACGTAGAATATGGGAAGTTTAAAGTCAAATATTTCAAAATATGAGCAATCCTTGTTTCACTAATCACAAATACACAAGCATATGTCTCTCACAATAATACCAACAAAGCTTAAATTCTTTTCCATGAGATCCCTTGTGCTGGGTTTTGGGATGCTTGCAAGTCGCTAGCTTGGATACATTAATATTAACAGGTAACAAGCTCTTTATCAAAGAAACCCTCCAAGAAGGTCCAATGTAACAACTATGAGAGCTTCCCAAAAGGGAAAAGAATTCACTAAAAAAAAAAAAAGCAAATATTTACTTGTGATTTTTCTTGATATCTTTCATGTTAGACAGGAATGTATGTTCTACAAGCTCCTGCCTCTCAACACACTGAAGAGTGACTTCTGCAACCACACCAAGTCCCCCAAGTCCACATCGAGCTAGATAAAAGAGTTCTGGATCTTTCTCTTTTGAAATTTCTATTGTGCCCTTGGCAGGGGTAACCAATTTCATGCTTATGACTTGTTCATCAATTGGAGGCAACCTGGCACCAGTGCCATGGGCACCAACCTAACAATTTGAATTCAAAGGAACAAAAGCTTTAGAATTTCCCCAATCAATCCTCAAAAGAAAAACATCCATCTGACTAATCAATATATCAAGTAACTGCAAGTTGGAATAATGTAGAAACTTCAAACAAGTAGCAAAGAGCAGATGCTGTCCTTTTTTTTTTTTGGATGACAAGTGAAACCCGCAGCCGCTACCCTTTGGGTGAGCACAGGGTAAAACACCCGCTCCTATGCAATAGCTCGCAAACCACATAGGATGAAGTCCTTGAAACACAACATGGAATGAATCGGAACCAGCCTGAACATTTTTCCTTTGATTGATCATGCAAAAGTAAGGTTTTTATTTACATAGGTAGATGTACATCAAGAAAGTACAAGTGTACAGAGTACATGCATAAGCTTACCAAAACACTCATCATGTCACCAAAACTAGAGACAACTTTCTGGCCACCACAAAACAGTTAGTATACAGCAAAGTTATAATCTATACACAGGGAGAACTTCTCCCTCAAAAGCATCCAGTATTTCTTTTTTGGTAAAGTCAAAAGCATCCAGTATTTCTCCAAGCCAAAGTATTGCCAGTATGCAAATGTAGTATACTGTATACCAGGCCTCAAACGGTCTTTGGAACTCTACTTGAATTGTAAACCTAGAGAAGGCATAATTATACATATATAGGCCATAACTAAAGCTTCAGCACTAGCACAAATAAGGCAAAACATAATAAAACATATACCCCAGCCTCAAAAATTCTCACTCCCTCAGTCAATTATCCTAGTTTAATTGGGGATGAAAGAATTAAGACAAATGTAGCAGCTTGAAATAATTCAAATTAAGAGTGAATTGAATACCAAGGACGCACCCACTACGTAGTCTTCTCTAAGAACTAAAAAAAATAGTTTAGAAGTATAAAAGAGGCAAAAATAACCAGCCAACCACAAGTCAATCAGGCTATATGAATTCTCATTGTCCATTTCACTCCATTTGAACCCATTTCATAACAATATTCAATCATTCATGTTCCCTAACAATACATTTCTGCTCCATTTCATTTTTAAAAAAGGCTTATACATTCTTTACTGACACAAAAATTTCTAGCAAGATTAAAATGACTCCTACCAATCATTGGACCTAATCACCTCATGTAAGCCTGTCAACATGAACCTTAATCCCAATTAGATAATATCACATATATGGGAGAAATTTTGGAATGGAAACACTATGTATTTTAGTTAGCCCTCTAATTATCTATCACTTCACTTTTATCTATTAAATAAACTATTCCCTCCAGTTCAATTTGTTCATCCGGTTTTGACTTGGACACAGAGGGTAGGAAAGAACAAAACTTTTGAATCTTGTGTTCCTAAACTAAAGATATGTAGAATGTACCATGGTCTTAAACTTATCAGGTGAAAAGTTGAAATTCGAAGAATTAAGATGCATTCTTTAAGACAAACAAATTGAACCGGAGGAGTAATCCACAAGAAATCAACATAATAAGTTGTATAAAACATCCAGGAACAAATCAATCAATCACCTGAACAATGCCACCAATCTGCTGTTCTCTTATGGAAGCAAAGTTTTGAAGAGTAATCCCAAACTCCTTAATCTCATCCACAAGCTGCTGAACCCGAATCCCAGCTTGAACAGTAACCCTTTTCTTCTCCTTATCCACACTCAAAACCTTATCCATTAACGCCAAATTCACCATCCCAGCTCGTGTTAACCCAATCCCATTCGGCGACAAACCCGATCCAACCGGCCGGATCTTATGCTTCCTCACATTCGCTTCTTTCACTATCCCTTCAAGCTCTTCAATTGACTCGGGTTGCAAAAAAGTCCGAGTTCGAACCTCATGGGTCCCACTCCAATTAGACACAGTATGAAGATCATCCGGCAACGGAGCATACCGAAATAGCTGAGCTTTTTTGTCTCTCGCGTTTTCCGAGAATGGAAAGGAATAATATGTGGCGGCAGCAGAACCTAAGACGAGAAGTGTGTATCCGATGTATTTCCGGAGCTCGGCGTCGGAAGACGGAGGTCCCGGAGTAGATGAAAAGAGACGGGGATTGAAGATTGGGAATTGGGGATTCTGACGGCAGCGGCGGTGGTGGTGGTGGAGAAGGGATTGGAGAGAGCGTTTGGAAGTGAAGGAACGGAGCATTTGAACGGTGTCGTTTTGATGGGGTTTAGAGGGGGTTTAGTGGTAACTGTGGACTGAGAAATGAAGAAGAAGATGAAAGGTGGAAGTATTAATTCTTCAAGATTTTTTATGGCTTAGGGAAAAAATGGGACCATAGTCCTTGATGGTTAGTTGACTAGGAAAGCCTCATGAAACGAGCTCGATCAAGAAAGTACACGTAGAGATTCGATTCTCGTGATCAATCAATTCAACCATTTATATGATTAAGGTGACTCTGTGCGTTAATCAACTTGATTACTCTCATGAGTAAGATGACTCTCACGTTTAACCAATTCGATCATCCTTATGATTAAGATAGATATTGACTCTCTTAAAACCTTTTTTTTATGATCAAATTTATTGTATTTATGGGATTGTACATATGCCAATATGTACCCTTTTTCCCAATGATGGAAGGTCAATCAATTTTCACACTCAAATACAATTTTAATTTTAACTTATACTTCAAAATATTACTCCTTATTTTACAAATATAATTCATATCCAAAAATTCAATTAAAAAAAAAGGTCCTCCCCTCCCCCCCCCCCCCCCACACACACACAACACCAAAATAATTGAAAAAGATAACAATTTTATTGTATTTTTCAAAAGGCCATACTCATGTTCACCACAAGCATATCCTTCACCAGCACCAGATTTTTGCTGTAAATTTTTACTCTTCATGGTGAGCACTTACTCCAGTATTAGCTTCTGTCAATTGTAATTCTTTTTTATATGGCAAATCTTGAGAAATTTCTAAAGACCTTTTTCATTTTACAGATTATTAGATAAACTATTGGTTCTAGTTTGATGTTTAGAATTGAAAAGTAGGGAATTCTTGAAATCCTGTTTGTAAGTTCAAGAACCTTTGAACCCTTGTTTGAAAATATGGATATATTGTTGAAAACCCCAAATAAGCTTGAGTTTCTGCAACCCTTTCATGGATTTTCAGTTAAAGGTAGCTCCTTTAGCTCTGTAAAGCCTCTGAAGCTTGGTTTTAGGAAATTTTGTGAGAATTGGAGAAGAGGGGTTTGTGTTAAAGCTAGGAGTAGTACTCTTTTGGAGCTTGTACCTGAGATAAAGAAGGAAAATCTTGATTTTGAGCTTCCTATGTATGACCCTTCAAAGGGGCTTGTTGTAGATCTAGCTGTGGTTGGTGGTGGACCTGCTGGGCTTGCTGTTGCACAGCAGGTTTCGGAGGCTGGATTATCGGTTTGCTCAATTGACCCGTCCCCTAAATTGATATGGCCTAATAATTATGGTGTTTGGGTGGATGAATTCGAGGCCATGGATTTGTTGGATTGCCTTGATGAGACCTGGTCAGGTGCTGTTGTGTATGTTGATGATGATAGAACTAAGAATCTTGATAGACCTTATGGAAGGGTTAATAGGAAACAGCTGAAGTCGAAAATGATGCAGAAATGCATACTAAATGGTGTTAAATTCCACCAAGCAAAAGTTATAAAAGTAATTCATGAGGAAGCTAAATCTATGCTGATTTGCAGTGATGGTGTGACTATTCAGGCAACAGTGGTTCTTGATGCAACGGGATTCTCTAGATGTCTTGTTCAGTATGATAAGCCATATAATCCTGGGTATCAAGTAGCTTATGGAATATTGGCGGAAGTAGAGGAACATCCCTTCGATACAAGTAAGATGCTTTTCATGGATTGGCGAGATTCCCATCTTAATAATAATATGGAGCTGAAGGAGAGGAACAGAAAAGTTCCAACTTTTCTCTATGCCATGCCATTTTCATCGAACAGAATATTTCTTGAAGAAACCTCCCTTGTAGCTCGTCCTGGATTACGTATGGATGATATTCAAGAACGAATGGTGGCTCGTTTGAGTCACTTGGGTATAAAAGTCAAGAGCATTGAAGAAGATGAGCATTGTGTGATTCCAATGGGAGGCCCCCTTCCAGTAATACCTCAGAGGGTAGTTGGAATCGGTGGTACTGCTGGTATGGTTCATCCTTCAACGGGCTATATGGTAGCAAGGACCTTAGCTGCAGCTCCTGTCGTTGCTAATGCAATAATTCAGTACCTTGGTTCTGATAAGGACCATCTAGGTAATGAGTTATCGGCATCTGTTTGGAAAGATTTGTGGCCCATAGAAAGGAGACGTCAAAGAGAATTCTTTTGCTTTGGTATGGATATTCTTCTGAAGCTTGATTTATCCGCTACAAGAAGGTTTTTCGATGCCTTTTTTGATCTAGAACCTCGTTATTGGCATGGTTTCTTGTCATCTCGGCTGTTACTTCCTGAACTTATGTTTTTCGGGCTGTCCCTTTTCTCTCATGCTTCAAATACTTCTAGATTAGAGATAATGACCAAGGGAACTGTTCCTTTGGTAACTATGATTAACAACTTGTTAAAGGATACAGAATGACTTATCAAGGATCTTGTTCAATGGTACATCACATGTGTTAATATATTGCTCATTTTTGTTTCAAATAATTGTCATAGTAACATTGTGTTTGCCATTTTACTTTTTATTCTTTTTACTTCCCTTTTCGCCGAGCTTGTAGCGACTAACCAAGGGGGACACGAACACTGGTTTAGTTGGAGCAACAATGATCGCAATGTAAGAGTTCCTGCAGGCAGAATGTTTAGTGGTCTCTAAAATTACAAGAGAAATGGAATGATGTGATGAGAAACTTCTCCCTTTCGTTATGTCGTTGTATGAAGACAAACTTGTATGTTCATGTTTATATATACACAAGTAAAACTGCAAGTTTGTGAAAGTATAATTGCAGTTCTAGCATGAGTTGAATGTACTGAAATCCAGGACTTAAACTTGATGGTTTCGACTTTTAAAGGTCTTAGAAGTGAACTCACATTACTTTTGAAATTATGGATTCAGACTCTAATATTGTGTACATTTTGTGATTCTTCACATATATCTACCCCCATGTGAAAAACATTGAGTTAAGTTAAACCTCTAGCTCTAACGATATACAGGTTGAGTTGTGATAATAAACCAAAACTCTTGCTCAAAATCTTTAGTGCTTAAGTGATGGTAAGTATAATTGAAATATATGATACATAAAATTGGAAACCCCCCACCCAAACATTACAATCCAAGAATCAACATGCAATATGTTGTGTTGAGGGACAATTATTGCCATGTAGTCACTCTCATCATAATTCTTTCCCCTTAAGCAATGAGCAGAAAACAACAGATCACAGAAATAATACCAGCAATGATCATACAGCACCTCTAATCTTCAATCATATAGCATGAATTATGATTCATACTGTGTGAAGAAAGAAGACCAATAAAACTGGACTTCAGACCTACACACAACAACATACACAGTATAATCCCACAAGTGGGGTCTAGGGAACGTAGGATGGATGTACACACACCTAAAATAATATTCCTGAGTTATATTTTTCTTTCTCATACAAACTAATGAACTGTGACAATTATCAAGAATTGACTTAGGATGATTACATCCTCTTCCACAATTTATTTTATATATTTCCAACAAAAGTATTTTCATTTCCAACTTATCTACACTGCCTCTTAGCAAAATGTGGTGCAGATACCAATTTCTTCAATAAAGTTCTCAACCTTCTTGCACCCGTTCCAGGCTTTAAAACGCCATATTTCTCAACTTGTAGGTTCAAACAACCTCGAGCATCGTCATTGGAGCACCATCCTCCAGCTGAGAAGTACTGTCCATTTCGTCTTTTAAGAAGATCGCGATCAATTTTATTAAGGACAGGGTTGTTGTTCTTGAACTTCCGAGCAAATGGCCTGTTGCTTAAGACCATTCTCCTGTAATCCTTTGGACCGAGGGATCTTGGATGTTGTTTCGGGGGAATGTCCCATGTAATGTAGTGAAGATCATGGTTCACTGTGGTGTTCTTGTATTCCTCAGAGTTACATATGACTGTTTGGAAATAACCCTCTGGAGATGACACAAAATTTGTGTAGTAAAGAAGTAGAGTTCTTGGAAGATTTTCCCAGCCTATTATGCAGTATTCAGCAAAGGATCTAGACAATATTGTCCAAGCTGAACCTGCAAATAGATTTTGTGTTCGTAGTTGTTAACAAATTTCAACATGACCCTCGACTCAAGTAAAACAAATCAAAAATACAGTCATAAAGAAGTCATATTGAAAACAACGGAAGACACAAGAAGCCATATTGAAAGCAAATCTTGAGTCTTACACACAAATTCAAAAATTAGCAGAATCAAGATGCCATCAAAATAATGTAGAAATTCTCACTTGAACTAAATGTCCCTTAAACCAAGTGCAAAGCATGTGTTAACGGCATTAACATGTGCATTTTCTTGATAATGTAGCTCAAACTATTTTTTTTAATTATTTTTTAATACTATCACTCATCCTGTAAAGAACCGATGTAAGACTCTTGATCCCCTTCCACCCTAGGCTGGATATATGGAGCATGACCAATTTGATAGGGGGGCTCAACATCGGAAATGATAATTAGGATGAGTCTTACACTGATACCATGCCAAGATATAGACACTGAGCCTAATTCAACTCTAAAAACTACTGTAGTTGTCAAGGGGAGGATTTGCCAAATCTATATAAGCAAACCAGTAACCACTAGTCCATTCTCCAACTACTTACCCTTTTGTGTTAATTAGCTTTTCCCTAATGAGGTGCGTGTCGGATCCTTCAAAAACTATGCATTTTTGGAGGATCTGATACAAGTTTGTGTTGCAACAATTTCGAGGGTCCGAGCAACATAACTTATTTTATGATTATCTTGGGTGTGACCCTTCATTTTTGGAGGATTCGACACAGGTGGATGCAACAATATTTTTGGAGGGAACCAAATGTATGCATTTTTTAAAGATTCAACGCGTGGGAGTGCAACAATATTTTTGAAGGATCCGAGCAACGTAATAGATAGTCTTAGGAGAAAAAGTTGCTCCTCATCTAGGTGATATAGGTAGTTAAATCAAAGTAAAAGTACTTTAGTCCCTCTTTTTGTGGTCTTTTGCTCTCTTCAAGAGTTCACATCTCACATGTACTGTCTTTCACTTTTTGTACTTTATATTATAAAGATCTCTTAGAATTTTTAAAGCCACAAATAATGAATAAAAAATTAAAAGAAGATAAAGATAAATAATAACCTGTATAAAGCTTGAAAGCAGTTGGAAGACTTCTTTGCTTGATAACCCACCAAATCTCTGATTTGTTTAGAGTATGAAGACCAGGATCTATAATAATTGGCTTTCCTCTCTTATTCCTAAATAAATTAAGAATTTTTTTTAATTGATATGTACTATGGAATTTCATAAATAAACAATTTAAAATAAGTTAATGATTAAAAACACAACTTCTTAACGAATCATTTCACACCCTAACTATCAGTTGTTCCATGCTTCTACCTGAACTATCACCATCTATGTATTAAAACACACCTCGAAGCTGATAAAGTGTTCTCTTTTCCTACACTATCACTATAAAACAACCGACAGTTGATGCGTGAAACTCGTGAAAAAATGATAGTTATTTGTGTCATTTAAAATTTAGAAAAAAAAAAAAGGACTTACAGTTTCCACCCCATGTGGCTAGTGTGTTGTACAAAATTAAGATCCCTTGGTAAGTCAGAGAAGGCATGGATCAGATCTGAGATCATGAAACAAAAAAAGTTAAAAAATACATTATGACAAAAAAAAAAATGTTTGAAAGAATTCATAGATTTTATTGTAGTATATAATAAACAAAACTTAACTATTTTTCTTCACCACATTTTCAGAAACATTCTTTTAACCATTTTAATTTTAAAAAAAATGTGAAAAAAAAAAGATTAATCACTTGAATCTATCTCTCAAACACAAATCAAGAATCATAAAAAACAGTTTTTTTCTCAGAAATTTCAAAACCCCACATGAAAAAAATGTTTTTTTTTTACAAATATATTGATAAAAATGCAATCTTTAAGTCAAAAATCACAAAAAAAAAGTCACTCACCATACCATCTTGAGTAACTAAAGGATAATCAGAGGCACTTAGATTAATAAACCAATCCCATTTAGCAATCTTCAAAAGCATAGCCATTGCATGAAGTGTTGTAGCTAACATAGTTGGTCCTCTATATGTCACTAAATTTGGCTTTCCAACAACCCAAACATTATTAATTTCTCCAAAAACAGAGTTGTCATTCACAAATCTTGAAATTTCTTGGTGTTCATTTTCTGGTGCATCTAAATCTAAGTGAATCAAGTAAAAATTACCAGGATGGTAAAGTGAAAAAAGAAGTCTTTTTAGCTTTGGTACATCTCCTTTAGAAGCAGAGATCAAGTAAGCAAATTTTACAGGGTAAGGGTTAGTTGTGGTATTTGAGATTATGAAGGGTTTTTTTGGCTTGAAAATGGTGATGGGTGAGTGGGAAAATTGGGTAGGTATGTAGATAAGAATGAGGAAAAGTGAGGTTAGAATGAATGAAAACATGAAAAATTTGATATCCATTTCAAGATTTGAGGTGAAAGATCAAAGAAAGTTGGGAACTTTGTGTGTAGTGAAGGTAGGTTCTTGTTCTTTGTGCTAGAAATGGAGGACAAAGAAATGAGTGCCTCTAATATTGGGTAATTTGGAGGTGGGATGGGGGTGGGAGTGGGGTAGTTAATGGCTGTTGGTGTCAAGGGCAGAGGTGGGCTTTTAAGTACCGGTTGGACAGAATCTAATAACTTTAGCTCAAGTTAATAATCAAGAATACATCTGAATTATTACCTTTTTGCGAGTTCTATGTTCCCTTTTCCTAGTTGAATTATCTTTATTTATGTATTAAAACATATCTCGACATTGATTAAGTCTAATATCAGCTGTTCTATTTTTTAATACGAACTATCACTATCTACTCAATTATGTGTCTTTTAATACATAGATGGTCATAATTCATATGAAAGGAAAAAAGGAACAAAATAGCAATGATTGACCTGTAAAACTCGCAAAAAATGATAATTTAAATATGTTTTGATTGTTAACTCATTTAATCATACGTAAAACATTGTACATAACTAATGGTGGTTGGTGCCAGTAATATGCCATATGAATTCAGTGAAATTTGATAGCTTTAATTCGAACTATGTATATATATATATATATATATATATATTAAGAAATTTATTAGGTGTATTAAAATATTAAATACCTTACTCAATTATTAGTATCTGAGATTGTTATCGCGAATTTCAAAACTCATAAAGTTAAAAGATTTTAAATTTGCTTCTGATAAGAGAATAATAGCAAAAGGCAAAGGAAGAGTGTAGATGAGTTTTTTGGTTTGTTCCTTTCTTAGAAGTAAAGTGTGGAGAAAATGAAGTGAAGAGAACATTTGTCAAAAATATTCAAAGTGAGTTGGGTATTAAGTCACTTTTTTGTTGATGTTTATTTAAGGGTCAATTGACCAAATTTCCCACCTAATGTTGATTTAAAATCAATCACTTTCTCCTCCTTCTACTTCATCCTATATATTTTATTGTTAAGATGTTGCATTGCAAGATTATGATTATGTCATTCTAGATGTTTCATTTATTTATTTTCATACAATTTATCTATCTAGTTTATTTTAAACATAAAATATATTTGGAAATATTAATTTTATTCTTTATTGTCTTTAATTACATATTTGATGCTTGTTATAACATATTTAAAAATATTTAACATATGTCAACAATGAAAGTTACAGGCCCAAAATCATCGACCCTTCTTTTTAAATGGGGTACTTGAGGCACCTCTTCTTCTCATTTCATCGTTACTCATATTGTTTTCAGTGGGGCGGACCTTATTCCTATCTTGGAGACAAAGATGTTGTTTCTGATAGACTCTCAATTCAAGAAAAAAAAACACAAAACAATATGAAAAAGAAAATAACAACAATGAATAAGTTATGATAAAATACTATAGAAAATATGACAAATCATTCTGATAATTACAACAAAATATTACACAATTAAAGTACAAGAAACAACAAAACTTTACATTAATCAAAGCACAAAAAACTACGAGAGTAATTTGATAACTACCAATATGGAAGGAAAAAATGAGACATCGATATACTATCTACTAACTTTCTATCTGATATGTATCATCCACAACCTCATATGTCCTCATTAAGTTAAAACTGTATCATATCATAGGTACTCACCTCTTCTCACTACTTCATCGGCCTAGTTTTACCCCTTGTGAAATCATTCAAACAAACATCTCATACCTTTACATTAACACATTCATACATCTCCTTTTTACATATCTTAACCATCTCAATCTCATTTTCATTTCTTTGTCCTTCACCAGAATCATTTCCACCTTATCACAAATTTCTTTCATCTTCATTACTATAAATGACCTAGTTATAAATTACAAAACTTCAAAAAGTTTGTTCTTTATCTTCATTAAGTCAAACACTATCATACATAAATTGAAAGGAACATATTATTTTCTTCTTTTTTTATAATACATCCAATGTACTATTATAAGATCATAAAATAGATTTATATTTTTGTTAATAGTGGATTATAAATGAGTCATGAGTCCATTTCCTTCTGTGAATAAGACCACCACATATGACAAATCCCACTAATTAATGAGTAGGAATTTTTTATATATATAAAATGGACTTTCTTTTAAAGTGTAAAATTAGTACTATTTTTCTTCACTCAATTATTGAATTTTTTGTTTGGAGTATATTTATTTTTCAACTAATTAAAATTTAAATAATTTACTAGAATTATTAATTGTTATATTATTAACTGGCTATATATTATGCTAAACTTGTATTATGACTAAATAAGTAAATATACCTAATAATTCATGATTTTTTTTTAAAAAAATTCTAAAAAAATAGAATTAAATATTTCACTCTTCCAATAATAATACCTCCCTTCTATCACTTACTATTTGATTTCACCTTGAAATTCTATTGACCAGCAAAACCCTAAAAAGCCTTTACCGCCGCCATTGCCGCCGCATCGCCGCCGGCATGAACGACGACGGATTTTCAGCAGATAAGTTGTTCAACCAAGGCTACTCCTACACCTACGATGATGTCATCTTCCTCCCTGGCTTCATCGACTTCCCTACCGATGCCGTCAACCTCTCTACTAAGCTCAGCCGCAACATTTCCCTTTCCATCCCTTGCGTAGCTTCTCCGATGGACACCGTCACTGAGACCTCCATGGCCATTGGAATGGCGGCGCTTGGCGGTATAGGTATCGTTCACTACAACAACACCATTTCGCAACAAGCTTCTATAGTCCGTGCTGCTAAGTCTCATCAAATCCCTTTCTCATCGGATTTGATCTTTGCTTCGCCTTCCGATTCCATCCATTCTGCTGATGAATTTGGTAACTCTCCTTGTATCTTCGTTACCGAGTCAGGAACTAAGGAATCCAAAGTTTTAGGTGTTGTGTGTAAGTCTACTTGGAAGGGTTTGAGTGATAAGGAAGCTAGAATTTCTGATTACATGAACGTTTCTCCGGTTACTCTGCCTTCAAGCTATACTTTTGAGGATGTAGCAGGCTACATTGCATCTAAAAAGCTGGACTTTGTACCATTAGTGAATGACAAGGACGGGGAAGTGGTCAATTTGGTGACAGCTACTGACTTGGAGAGAATGAATTCGCTTCCCAAATTGGGTTTGCCGTCTTTAGGGACAGACGGGAAGTTCTTGGTGGGGGCAGCAATAGGGACGAGGGATTCAGATAAAGAGAGGCTGGAGCATTTGGTGAAAGCTGGGATTAACGCTCTCGTGATAGATAGCTCGCAAGGGAACTCGGAATATCAGATTAATATGATCAAGTATGTGAAACATACTTACCCTCACTTGGATGTGATTGGTGGAAATATAGTCACCAAGTACCAAGCAGAGAACTTGATTAAGCAGGATGTAGATGGATTGAGAGTCGGGATGGGATCCGGGTCCATCTGTACCACTCAAGAAGTTTGTGCTGTGGGCCGTGGACAGGTGAGTTATTGGATGGAGCTGGTTTTTGTTTTGTTGATTGTTTTTCTTATAAGTTCATTGTAGTTGATTTATTTTGTTAATTTTCCCTCTGTATAACTGAATACGAAGATAGTCACTATGAATATAGACATGAGCATAAGTAAAACGATTGGGAAGGAACGAAGTCTGAAAGCATACAGGGAACTCGCTGGCTGACAACTGAATTTAAACTTGCTTTCTCTCTTTCTGCGGAACTTATTTCTCTGTCAATTTCTGTAGGCGACTGCTGTTTACAAGGTGTCATCAATTGCTGAGCAGCATGGTGTCCCTGTTATCGCTGATGGTGGGATTTCTAATTCTGGCCATATCGTGAAGGCATTGTCGCTTGGAGCATCAACTGTCATGATGGGGAGCTTCTTGGCTGGAAGCAATGAAGCTCCTGGCACTTATGAAAATAAGGTACTACAGGATTCTCAATCCTTTTATACTCTGTCTGCAAAAGTTCCTTCCAGGATACACCTAAAGAGTGCTTTAGCTGTATCTGGAGAACCTGCAGGCTTAGCATATTGTTGCCTATCCAACTTCCCTTGATTGAAAATTCTCCGTTGGAGGTATGAGAACTCGGGGCATTATCACTTAAATTATGTATTGAAAAGTTAAATCAAGAATGCATAGCAAGACTGAAAAACAAAAAACTAGAAGACTAAGAATTATTCTTTGTTGTTTACCATCACATTTCTCCAAAAAAGAATCATTGTTTGTACTCAAAATTGAAACCAGTCTTTGGAAAACAGTTGGATGTTGAAGATAGAATGAGAAGCTAAGAAATGGTTTTTGATGGTTCTTAAGATCGTACTTTCTCCATCTTAAGAAATCATTGTTTGTACTCATTCCTTTTTTCTCTTCCCAAAAATAATTAACTATGAATGTCAGATGATGTGTGGTGTTTCACTTGATTGTGTTTAAGGCCAAACACATAGCCCCTCAAAGTTGGCACGAAATGTCAGTTGGTCAGAAGCAAGAATTTAATGCCTAACTTGAGGGGCAATCGTTGTATATCTGGCTTTCTGTGTCAAGAGTTTTGATTATCTCATCAACAAAGCAGTTTGATTGTAAGTTTTGTATTGCGAGGCTAAATGTACCTTGGTCATTCTGTGTTCATATTTGCAAGTGTATTCTACTCAAATGTTCCCTTAGTGCTATTATTAACTTTGGTCAACTTTTTGGCAAGGATAGAATGGTCTCCGTGTGAAAAAGTATCGAGGTATGGGATCCTTGGAAGCAATGACAAAAGGGAGCGATGCAAGATACTTGGGTGATACTGCTAAACTAAAGATTGCTCAGGGTGTCGTTGGTTCAGTTGCCGATAAGGGCTCTGCTCTGAAGTTCGTTCCTTATACAATGCAAGCTGTAAAACAAGGATTCCAGGATCTAGGTGCTTCCTCACTGCAGTCTGCTCATCATCTCTTAAGATCAGGCGCATTGAGGCTAGAGGTTTGTATCTTCGTCCTCGGTCATTATTATATTGTAACGAATTGAAAGAGCATAATCATCTTAGCTCCCATAGTTCATTGGGATCCAACTTTTAACTCTCTTTCTGGTTCTTCAGGTCCGAACAGGAGCAGCACAAGTTGAAGGAGGGGTTCATGGTCTCGTCGGTTATGAGAAAAAATACTTCTGATTTAGCTGTTGTTGTAGAATAATGTAAACGGTTATTACTTGATCCAAGTATCTTCTTGTTAAACATTAAACCATAAATTTCAGCAATGGATGGCCTAACTCATTAGATGAATTTAAACCATAAATGTCAGCAATGGATGACCGACTCATAAGATGAATTTGAAAAAGCTTCTTCCTTTTGATTGTTCTAATATTTAAATCACAAGGTCAAATAATCTCTAATGTTTAATCAATATATCTTTTATAATGTGTTTTTTCACATAGTCAAGTTTACATTACATTTTCAAGTGGGATATCAATATTGATACAAGAGTCAAGGTCTTGACAAACCAATTGAAAGGAACATATACAAGGAATATCATCTATTACAAAATCCAATCTTTACTTCAATGAACAAGTCACAATAAGACGATCAATATTGATCATCCACAAAAACTTGTTTTAGTTGGTGATTCGCCTTCAACATGATATCTCATCTTTGCACAACTTGAATAAATTATATAGGACACAATTTTCTGTATCTGATCAATATGTACACTCTATTTCCTGTCAAAATAAATGGAGAAAAACTGGAATCTAATTATTTGCCTAACACAAAAGTGATCACTGACTGTTAATAGCATCTTGTATCGAACTGCATAAACAGTTCATATTGTAGGCAACTTGTGATCTGTCCTAGAAATTGAGTCTTTATAATGTGGAAGCATTTTCAGTAAGAATCATCTATTTGGTGAACTCCAAAAATCGTTCTGCATCACCTATGTGCACTAGATGAGATGCTCCTCTTTGGTAATCGCATCTGCATGATTAGTTTATTTAATGAATATAGATATTAGGCTAACAATAACATATCAAATGTAGTCTCACAAAGTGGGGTCTGTACGTAGACTTTACCCCTACCTCAAAGTAGAGAGGTTGTTTCCAATAGACCATTAGGTTAACAATGTTAAACTATATACATGTCCTAACCTTGGATTTTGTAGTTCTCCATCCTCCAAGGTTCTGCTGTTCAGGAGTAAATGTGAAACTCTCAATGGAATTAAGACCTCTGTCAGAGCTTGAATTGTTGGATGGAGATAATTCCTAAATTGAGCCCATAAAGGCAACATCAGTAAGAGAGAAGGAAAAAAAGGCACAAATTTAACAGGATAAATAATCTAGTGATCCACTGAAACTTTTGCTGTTTGTTTCATTTGTTAGAAAGCACCAAAAAGTAGCATATCAACACATCAGCCTAGTTCCAAAGTAACTAGATGGAGATTAGTATCTCTGGTGCAGGGATTTTAGGCAGCAAATAATCAAGCATTCTTCTACCTAGAGTTTATATCCAGCCTCAAACAGTAGGTTTACTGGCAGTTGAGGAATTAAGTTTCATGCGTATGCAGAAACAGGATGAATCCAGTAAAGACTGGGTCAAATAATGTATATGCTACGCAATATCTTCATGGACGTCAAAGAAATAGATCCATAACAGAATTGAGATAAACGGAAACTTGGATGGTCTATTTACAGGTTTAGAGGTGAATGATTCAGAACTACATTAGTTCACAGGCAACATCATGTATTAGCCCTTGATCTGCATGATCACTATCTAAGTCATGATGCATTGACCTATCAATAGACAGATTATATGATACTCAACTCTGCTTAATTATTTCCCACACACATTCTAGGTCACTTGTTCCAAGGAATGAGCAAAGGACTCACTGACCTTTCTTGATGCTTCAGGCTCCTTTATCACCAAGCAATCACAATAAAGCAGCACCTTCACAGAAAACAAATGGTGAAAACAGAAAATATCAAAAGAAAATGTTCAAGTTTTAGGATAGAAACTGAACCAGTTAAAACCCTGCAACCAGTACTGTAGTGGTGGAAAGATAAATACCTTATTTAGTAACTGGACATTAGACGCATCAGAAGCCATGACCTGTACACCAAGACAATGTCTGGAATTTACACAGAAGGGACAGAAAATAGTTTTGAAAACACAGCCATCTTCTTTGCACCAAATCCCCTGAACAGATAAATTGTCACTGGTTGTTTCATAGATGTGTTGATCAACAGACGAAAAGTTAGCTATGAGAATAGGTATACTATGTCTGCTCGGATCAGGGGTTTCTGGTTGACCTTTCCAAAGAGATTTTAAGTGAGTTTTTGTGGACAAAGTTCGTGAGCACATAACAAATAAATTATTCTGAGGAAGCCCTAGTGGATTGTTGCAAAGTGAGCAAAATATCTGTAGTCTTTCGTACATAGCAAGATTAGACTGCACGACTGATGTCTCACAGTTATTCAGGACTGATGACCAAGGAGATTTGGACTTCTCCAGTTCCCTGTCTAACTGACTAATTCTGGAACTAGAATCAATCATCTGGTTTGCATCTTTAATCTTCCTTGATCTACATGTAGAACTATCATGCATAGGAATCTTGGTCATCTGAGTATCAAATTCTTCTGCATCAAGATGAACTATGGATGACAAATCCAGACGTTTTATCCTTTTCCCGACATGAGAATTGACGCTCGAGCTAATTGGCGATTCAACATCAAATGATATCATGTTTGCTTTTGTATAGACATCTTTTTGAGGAGTAATCGTCAAACAGGGAGAATTACAACCCAACTCAGTTTTTTGTTGAGTTGTAGGATGATTTGCCAAGTGGTCTGAAAGGTCACTAGATGCTTGAATGATGGTGGAGGAAGAATATTCATCCTTGGAGAAGGATTGAGGACTAGAAATGTGAATAATGTCATCAGTAGCAGGAGTTTCTTTTACAATAGTTAATTGAGGGTCAGCAGCGTGTGAAACTATCAATGGATCTCCGGAGAACCTGCAAATAGGAATTCAGTAGTGAGCTCGCAGAATTTTTTGAACTGAATGAAAGGAATGAAATTAGCAGACACAACGCACTAAAGATTCATGTTTCACCTAGATGAAAATGCTGAATCACATTCCAAATCAATGTAACCTCTGCGACCATCAGAATCATCATCATCACTTAACATCAAATGAGGGGCATCAATTCTCATTTTAGTGGAGGATGTATTATACATGGTATCAATACATGAAGATTGACATAGGAGCGGAGCTTTTTGACAAATCAATGCACCATTTTCTTCCTCCTTAAGCCCTTTCACATCAGAAGTGCTGAACTCCTGGTATTTCTGCCTGATTCTTATACTCTTGGTAACAAAAGCATTTTCTTCAACATCAACAACAGAACTTTGTATGGAACTGGCTGCCTTGCCAACACGCTCCTGTTTAAAGATTTTAGAAAAGGTTTGAATTAATAACTAAAAAGAATCAAAAAGAGAAAAAATATTGGGAAAACTTCAACAAATACAATGCACTGATGCAGAGAACAATAGCTGTCATGATTTTTAAAGGTTGTCAATGAGTACTTTGACATCTCTGAAAAAGGATTTCAGCTCTTCCATTGACTTGTCAAAGCTGCTGTGGTGTCTTATTGAATTCCGCAACCACTTTGAAATATAAGCTCTATTCCTTGCCTCACAGAAACGTTCATCTACATGCAAGAAGAAGAAATATATTGGATATAGAGATAACACAACTAATAAGCAAGGAAAGAGAAAATCATCAAATTATTCAAAACTATCAAAGACAGTAATGTATTCTTTCTCAAAACATTGCAACAAATTGTAACCAATTAGAAGTACTCAAAAAAGTGGAAAAGGAGGGTGGAGAGAGAGAGAGTTCTAGTCGAGATTACTGAAAAAAAGATCGTGTGATGAATGATTGAAATGCTCAGTCTGAGGAAAAAACAAGCCATAAAATAGTCTATCACTCTATCTCAAGAAAATGTAATATTTCTTGTTTCATATATGGCATGCCATGAAAACTTTGTTGAGTCATTCAGATATACTTGAAAAGTTGAAGTTTGGAAAAGTCATATAAAGATTTGCAATAGTCAAAATTGTGACACACATCACTTCTAACTCAATGTTCTATGAGAAGGTCAAGAATATCAAAATTATTGTCACTAGGTTAGAAAGTAGACTGCTAATTAGTCTCCACTAAATCTTGTTACTTCAAAAGGTTAGTTGGTGAATATGTGCACTAAAGCACTCAAGGACCAAATTCCAATTATTATTATTTTTGACAAATTTGGGTCACATGATCTATATGCTCCAAGAAGAGACTTACAATTGGGTGCTTAGAGACGTAGAGATTTTGGGTATTGTAGATGCATAAAGGTTGCAAAGGTTAAGGGGGTTATTTGTAAGATAAGAAGTGGAAGAGAGACTCGGCCAGAGGAGAACCCCGTGGATTTTTGAAAGAAAGCAGGCGAGGCAGGTATGGAGTGGCTGACTGGGTTGTTCAATGTCATATTTAGGACAGATAAAATGCCAGAGGAAAGGATGTGGAGTAGAATGGTTATGCTGTACAAGAACAAGGGTGAGATCCAAAACTAGAATAACTATAGCAGTATCAAGCTACTATAGCACACTATGAAAGTCTGAAAGGGGGTGGTCGAGATGAAGATGAGGAAGAGTATGTCTATCTCTGCGAACCAATTTGGATTCATACCGCGGTAATCAACTACATAAACAATCCATTTTGTAAGGAGATTGTTGGAGCAGTATACGGGCAAGAAGAGAGAATTGAGCTTGGTTAGACCAATATTGTTGTACAGGGTAGAGTGTTGGTCAATCAAGATCACTCACGCTCAGAAATATAAAGGTAGCGGAGATGAGGATGTTTAGATGAATGTGCATACTCAGAGAGATGATTAGGAACGAAGTTATACAGAGTAAAGTGGAAGTGGCATCAGTGACAAGATGAGGGAAGAGAGACTGAGATGGTTCATGCATGTGAAAAGGAGGTGTGAAGCGTCGGTAAAGAGAGGTTAGTTGCAGCAAGAAATTAGAGAGGTAAATATAGGCTGAAGAAGAATTAAAGCATGGTGATTAAATAGGACAAGTCGCAACTTCAGCTAATTGAGGACATGACCTGAGGTAGGAAGTTATTGAGGTCGAGGATTAGGATAGAAAGTTAGCAGGTAACCGAATGTTGCATAGTTTTTTTTTTTGATAAATATACAAACCGATGTTGCATAGTTATCACATAGTTTCTTATTCATCAATGTGTATTATCATTCATTGCTGCATTTGTTTGGTGTCTTGCTACTTTGTTGTCTCCTTTCTTACAAGGACGTGTAGGATACTTCCCTTTTGAGCCAAGAATCCATCTGGAACAACCTCTCTACCTTTGTGAGGTACGATAAAGTCTACATTGTACCCTCCCCAAATCCCACATGTGGGATTTCAGCAGTATGTTGTTGATCTATATGCTCCAAGTTGAATATGAGTGTTAGAATGTGTCCTCTAAGTACAAAATATGAGCACTTAGAAGTTTTTATACAGCAATAAGAAATACATTTCACTCACCAACTTGGCAAAGAAAAAATCTCTCTTCTTTTTCTTTTACGCAATCAAATAAGGAATAATATAAGTACCTAAAAAGATCACAGCTCCATAGTCAAATCTGTGGCGAATGCAACGACCTACAAAGCATAAAAACAATTATATCATAACCAATATGTTAACATCATTAAGAGAATTTGGTGGATTACAAACTAATCATACAACAAAGATAAACTTTATTGGGAAGTCTTTGATAACTAAGACATATATGGCTATTGGAGGCTTGGAAATGGATGGAAGGAAAATAGGCATGATTGAACACAAAATTTCTCTCAATTTCAGTTAGTGATAATTAAGTGAAATCTTTTTGTAAAAACTTTGGAATGTGATACTCCGAACTTTTTAATGTCCATTCACTTTATTTTGATCCATACTTACATATCCCATATGTAGTGTTATAACATTTTTGAAATAAATTGCACACATTAGTTGCCTCTTGAAGCTATATGCATGATCTTATATGACATCACTCTTCACTTAAACTACTATTTCAAGTTATCTGTTTGTTACAAAAATATATCATTAAAGAGACTTTTGTAGCTTTTCATTGTACTTGAATCCAAAGAAGTGAGGCAGGCATCCCTATATGGAGCAATTCATTGCAAAATATTTTACTTGTATAGATAGCATCCTAAACATATAACATTCAACAGGAAAATACAAACTCGTAGAGATAGACACGTGACCAAGCCACAAGAGTACATGTACAGAAAGGGCAAACTCTCACACAAAGAAATAAGTCCCGGATCAAGAGGATTTTTCAGGGAAAATGAGTGCAGAACAAGGAATGATCAAACTGAGTTTGTGTAAAAATTAACAATCAGATTATGGTAACTCTTTTCCTTTTAAATAACTATGTGAATCTGAGTTGTTTTGTGATAGCAAAAATGACTCAAAATTAGCCTAGCAGATACTCAAGTGGGGTCTGGATTTTGCTGAATCTGATGAGAGACATTATATTCACCAAGCCGTATGATGATGGAAATGAAAGCAAAAAGAAACAGATTGTATGAGTATCCATGATATGATGGTCCATGACAAACACCAAGTTGATGAATCTGTGATATATGTGATAACAATGTTGTTTAAGTCAAAGAATATTCTCTTGCTAATTGCAATATATGTGATTAAAAAAAGAACTCTCAACACGGAAATGTTTAGAAAGTTAACAGAGGCATTGTCTACCTGTAGCCTGGTTAAGAGCTCTGAAGGCTTGATTACAATACCACTCACTCCCACTCAGAAGATTTTTGGATGACTTATAAGTATTGTTGAACTTCTTCTTAAGATCGACTTTCATATCATTTCTGATGGACAATGAGCTCCATATTAGTCACCGAAACATAAATGAATCAATAGAAATTCATATGAAGAGAGTTTCCTTACATGTTTGGAAAGGGAATCCCAACAATTATCTAATTTAGTTAAGAAAATAATAACAACAACCGAACACTATGGAGCTAAAATCCCATGCAAATATACTTGCAATATAAAAAAGAATTGCCACCAATAAGATTTCGCATAGAAATATAAGGATTTGCTTCCAGAATTTCAGCCGTCCTCTATCAGATTCCAGGAGTGAGGAGACAAATAGTAACATAATTCAAAGACAGAAAAAAGGATACAACTACACGAGCCTTCTCGTCAGAAAAGTCTATGCCTTCAGAAACCTGCAGAACCCACTTGCATATTCAGATGTGCAATCTTTTCAAGCTTCAATAGTCTTACAAAAAAAGTGAGTGGCCAAATTTCATTTTCTTTGCTTCCAGTGTGGAGAAAGAGATACACAAAGTGCCTAAAAGCTTATTCATAGATAAAAATCCTTTCTTGTTAGTCCTAGCTCTTTTCTTAGTCTCTTGCGAAGTGTTATTTAACTTTTTAAAACAGTTGTATTCAAGTCATACTGGAATTTTGCAAGTCATGTCAAATGCAAGAGACTAATCTCCCTTAATATTGTAAGTTGATCATTGTAAATAAGGCAATTACATATTGCAACGACTTGGAGCATAGAAGAGCAGGATGGGTTGTGATCAGATCAATGTTGCCAACTGGCCATGTGGGCAGTTGGACAAAGACAGTGTAATGGGACTGAACTTCCACAAGATAGCCATTTGTGATGATTCAAATAGTAGAAAAATCTTACAACTTGACAGGTGGAAGTAACCCTGATGTACCTTTCCTCGACAAACAGCAAGAAAAGCAGCTCCCTCTTTCTTGTTTTCATTTGAAACTTCAAGTGGAGTACCGTCACTAAGAGCTGACCCTTTTGCCTTTTTCTTTCTTCCCATCACTAGTTTCTCCCTTTGGTTAATAGAACTGTAGTAACCCTTCAAAACTGATTCAAATTCTTCTTGACCTCCTCTTGGCTCTAAACAAAAACAAAGCCATTAAAAAAAAATTAATTGCACCAGCAAAGATCAACAATTGACAAACATGATCAATTTCTAATGCATCAATGAAAAAGCATGCAATCAATAGTCTGGATAATCTTTACACTCTTGCTGCCTGTTTATAGGCAAATATCCTACTGATGTCCAAAGAATGGACTTAGGGGTCGTTTGGTAGGCCGCATTAAAATAAATAATCCATGTATTATGTATGGTATTATTTAGTATTATGTTTGGTAGGAATTTGGGCATATGTATAACTAATCCATGGATAAGTTATACCTCCTACATGGTATTATAGGGTGTATTACTAATACCTTCCATTTGGAGGTATTAGTAATACATTGAATATAATACCATGGATAAGTCTATGTAAAGACAAAAATATCCCTCAAATCATTTTATTTATTTTCTTGATTTCATGTTTTATATTTGTACAAGTAAATTTATTTAATAAAATTAGCTTACAAATTATTTAGAGAAAGTTGTTTGTTACTACATAAATCCAATACAAATTAATACAATATTTGAAATGTGGTTGCTTAACATTAACTAATTAAAAGGGCAATATTTGTGTGGTTTCTAATTATTTGTATTTGAACAATTTATAAAATTGCATACATATTAAAACTACAACTTGCAATTTTTATGTGTAAATGTAGATGATTTATTCAGTTTTACTGTTGTTTACATCTTTTCAATTTTAAAAGTTGATAGTTTATCTTTTTTTTAAATTGAAAATTGACATTTTGTAAGAAATCAATTTACTAATTAAGATGACAATTATTTATCCTCAAATAATTTAAGTGAAAAAAAAGGCAAACATGACAACAAAATTGTTCTTCTCATAGCTAGTTAGAAGGCCATAAAAAAATAATATTGTCCAGCAATTATTTACCTTAACCTAATTACATAATAATTCAAGGATATAATTGGCAAAGAATTTTTTTATAAAGTTTTAACCCAATTCCAAAATGGGGTTGGAACCAATGAACCAAACACTTGATAAAAATATACCCTGCACTATTAATCCCTGCATTATTCATTTTTGTACCAAACAACCCTTTAATGTTTCTTACCAGTGAAAATGGGCTTTCGAGCATTAAGTCGGGCCCATTGACCTGTTTCTTTCCAGCGACTGCTTAGTTTGTCCATCAGCTTATAGCTAGGAAAAAATGCTAGACAACCACCTGGAACAATCTTGCATATTTCCTCCAAAGATGTGCCAAGTGCATCCTTCACGGTGAATGCTGCAATGTCAGACAAGGAGGGAAGTACATATTGACAAACAAAAACTTAGCATGAATATCACATAATACCTGAAAAGCATATGAATCAGCTGTTTTGAAACTTGCATTCAACGGATAATTTCTTGGTCCTCTCGAGATTACAGCAGCCCATAACTGTAATTCATAGACTGGCATTGAGTTTTATCTTTAAACTAAAATCCGAACTCCAGCAGATCCCAAAACAATGTCAAATGTTAAAATACCTGTGATTCAACGTCTATAACATGTGGAGCTTCCAAAGAAGTACCAAAAGTAACACCAAGTTCAGAGGAAAATGAATCCATTGGTGATAGAGTCCTGTAATAAAAGAAGTAATGATGCACAACAGCATAGAAAAAACTGAAACTTCAACAGCAGCAGTTCTTCAAAATTGTCATTCAGAGGTACCACAAGTACAAGGGCAGGAGAAGGCAAAAATAAGGATGTGCAAGGATAGATAATAAACAAGCAAAATAAACAGAGACAAGAAACATTTGGCATATGTTAAATATTCATGAAACTAAACCATACACCACTGACTTTAAAGTTTTGCTTGAGAGGTTATTAAGTTTGCTTCAAATTGGAGGAATAGTCTAAATCGTCCAAAACACCACCAATAATTAGTGCTTGAATGACGTTGCCATAGGCAGTATGATATTGAACATACCCTGATGTTAGGATCACTGATAGACAAGAATCAGCAATTTCTCTGAACACAACGGCTGGATTTAGGCACCACAAACTAAAAGTCTGTGTCCAGCTACCAACAGCAGTTCCTGCACATTCATAGAGTTATAGTAGCATAAGCAAATCAAATATCAAGAAATGAATTAGATTCTCTAGCCTAACAAATCAAAGATCAAGAAATGAATTAGATTCTCTAGCCTAAGGATGAGAGCATTATGACTATATTCGTAGAATTTCCATCAGTGTTGGTCATCATGTCACAAGCAAACAGAAACATCTGTTTCTCTTCCTATTATTTTTGCATGGTGGATGAAGCTTGAGGCGCTTCACATTATATAGGCATGTCTGAAGCATAGAGATTTCCTTCTCGTCTGTTCCCATGATGGAGTGAAAGGGCTTTCACCTCCTTTAACTGAACAGAACCAGAACAAAACAGAACGAATCACCAAGTATCTCTACTTGTTTTAGTGATCACGAAAATTTTCAATAAACCCTCAGATCCTTTATGCCCTGCAAAAGCATTTAGAATACCAAGTTCTTTTGAAGAAAGAACACTTCAAAAACATGTTTATTACAAAAACCTATCATTGCAGGCAAAGCATTTCTTGTTACAATTCATTACGAATACCTGTAATCGACGTTGAGTAAATTTATTTCAAAATAGGTTAAATGATCTATGCAATTTAGTCTAACAAGATCAACTGGAGACCTTGTATTCCTGAAGACAGGAACAATAACCAGCATCTTCCTCACAGATATCAGTACTTACCAGGACTTTTCTTGACATAGCGTTGTAAAGCTAGCTGATAATCACACACATGAAGCCCATCTCCCGAGAAGAAGTAACTAAGTGAGGAGACTAGTCCTGAATGATTCTCATAGTCAATATATATACATATATATAAAGTTCCTTTAAAAGATAAGCAATTTAGACTTTAAAATAAGGTGCAGTGCCTTCTAATACAGATGCTGCCATGCCACTCAAATGATCTGTCCCTGGCTCAGCTTCAGAGGCAGCTCTGATGGCCTTCAGGGAAAGAAAGAAAAATGGTAAGAGATTAGGGTGAGAGCAAGAGCAATGATTAGGATAATTATACATGTCCTCATATACCACTCCACTGTGAAGAAATGGACTTTGGGCCTAACTCAATCTTAAAAGCAAGTCGTGGAATGATGATGATTACTCAACCTCAAAAGCTAGCTCATGGGGAAGGGTTGTTCAAGACCAAATAAGGAGGTCACAACCCATTTCCTCAACCAACATGGGACTTTTAAAACCAGCCATCTACATTCAATATTTTAAATCTAAACAGACCAGCATCAGCAAGAATTTACCTTCGAGGCACAATCCTGTAAAATTGGAAAGCATTGCTTTGTCACATTGGCTTCTTGTAGCTCTTTCAAGGCCTTGTCACCAGTCCAACTACAAATTAAGTTGGAGCAGATGAGATACATAAATGTATATATGCTGCTCAAAGTAACTATACACACACAACATGCACAGGTAGATTGGGAGAACTAGTTACAACCAGAAGCATAGTTGCCTGGACATATGTTTGATCATGAAACACCTTGAGTCAGAAACTTCAAGTTAAATAAGTATTTGCAATAGCTTTCATCTTGTTTGAAAATATGATTAGTCTAATTTGTAATCGAACTGTAGAATTTTGAGTACTTTTCTTTCGCATATATAATTGTGGTTGAAGGTCAACTTTGAAGGCTTTACACCATATACAATTGTGATTTATAATTCAACTTCAGCAGCTATAAATGTTCAAGTAAGCCAAAAACCTAAGATCTTTCATAGCCACTGAACAATTAGAAATCAATGTCCTATAACATGACATAACCAAAGTCAGGCAAGAATTGAAAATCTAAACACTGATAAAGTCATGCTTTTCAAAATTAAAGGGAATAACTGATTCCAAGTCCCCTTTTCCTAAGATGTACACTAAAGAAAGTCATGCAAAATTTAGTTTCTACAAATCAAGGCACAGTATCACTTTAAATGAAAAAAAATATTTCCCTATCTAAGATGATAAATGGAGTTATTGATAAAGTCCTTCCACATCCTAAAGCATAGCATACCATCGTATGTGTCAAGTTTACATCAAGTATTTACCAGCCAAATACAAGGGAAATGCAAGAATTTAATTCTTGTAGACTCACTTTACCTCTTGCAATTATCCAAAAGAGACTAATTAAAAGAAGTAATGGATACTCCTTTTGCTATCTAATGCTCCAACATATGATAATGATGACAACAAACTTGATCTGTTCACATTACATGTTTATTTTTGCCTGTCTGCTTAACGTCTGAAGCAGGAACAGTAACCAAACCATAACTCACCATGAGGCATAGTGTTGGAAGCCGTGCTTTTCTAAAGTATTTTTCTTCCTAGAAATCCAACTCCTTATGTCCTGCAAAAACCATGGATACACAAACTGATGGAAAAGCTCTATAAGCTGTCAACAGAGCTTCAAATTTGCAGTAATCACCTGTGTCATTTCTACCAAAGGTTGGTAAATCATTGTATCAGATTGTATGAGTTGCTCCAGTTCCATCTGCAACTCTTCCAGAAAACAAGAACTGATAAGAGATGAACTAAAATGGATGATGTACAGTGTTCTTTCAATTTGGCCCAAAGAAAGATTAATAAAGGGCATGACGAAAAGCTAGTCCATGCTTACGAAGCAAAATATCCTCCTCAACATCAACACTACCAGCATCACGACAAATGTCTTCTATATTGCTGCAGATAGCACACCAAACAAAACAAATATACAAAGAATTAGTCAAAATAATGATATGTATAGACTTCATTTCAATTTACGATACATCAATTTTTCAATACTTTTCATGAAGCATTATCACTTTTATCTGATACTTTCAGTGCTTTTAGGCATCCTGTCTTGAAATAATTCTTTTGTTTCACTTCTGGTTGATAAAAAGGCCCCATTTGATTCAATTCATGAATTAGCCCACTAAGAGTCTACTACAAAATGATCAGTAAGTAAAACTTTTAACAGGTGTCTTCATCATGTTGAACTGGAACGAATTATAACTTGAAGCAATTCTTCTAGTGTTCTCAATATCTGAAGTTTATTTTCAAAAGATGAAACAGTG
The DNA here is from genome assembly GCF_900185275.1 of Solanum verrucosum. Lineage (NCBI taxonomy): Eukaryota > Viridiplantae > Streptophyta > Magnoliopsida > Solanales > Solanaceae > Solanum > Solanum verrucosum. Next base: position 231,214 of record NW_026020420.1, read on the forward strand.
TATGAAACTCTGAAAATTTGATCAAACTGAAAATGATTGATAAGCAAAATAGATCTATCAACTTGGATCAGAAAGAGTATTTTATTGTAGGATATACAAAGTGACCATTCCCAAGACCTAACCATTTCATAGCAGGCAAAATTCAATGACCATTCCACAAGTGGTTTATATCTATACATACTGGGCTTCATCGAGAATAATGATGGCTCCTTTTATAACTACTTCCATTGCTCTTCTAACAACTGGATTGATGATATAGTTGTATGGACAGAACACTAACTCCGCATCATCAGCCATGGAACGTGAGCCAAAGTAAGAACAGCCTGAAAATTGAATAATAATTTGCTGATAAGTTCACTCTCGCATGGAAAATAATGGGAAAACTTTACACAGAGGCTGTCACCTTTGACAATTTGTCCAACTTTAACAAGATCTTCAATATCATGAGCCTCGTGGCACCCTCCTTTCTGAATGGATGGATGACCTTTTACTTTATGAGTATTTCTGTTCAGAAATTAGATGATTAACATCTCAATTTTTAATCTAGAGAAGAATAGATGATATAAACAGTTGAAAGTCAAACTAACTTGAATTCTGAGCATCCAGCCTCCTGATCCTTTAATAACAACTTACTGCAATTTCAGTCATAACATTACAACATTGGACAAAAGAGATAGAAAAGCATATTTTGTATGAATATATGAAAAATCACCATTTTTCATCAATGTTGTCTGCACCTCGTACATTCACATTTGTACAGTAGTGTTTTCGTGAAGCCTGAAAGATGACGAACAGGAAGGAAACAAGTAAAATCTCAAGCTGAAAGAAACATACAACAATAACAACAACAACTACGGGTGGCAAATGAGCGGATTGGATAGGATTTAGGCGGATTGAAAATGGGTTGAGCTAAAATGGATTGAATTGCAACCAACCCATATCAATATGGGTAAAAAATGGATTGGATAAAATGGTCCTAACCCACTTTAATCTCCTAAAGAAAAAAAACTTAATTTCTTCTCTTTTTCACAGGTAAGTTTCATTTTTTTTTTCTTTCTTCTTTGTTTGACCAGTAACTTTCATTCTTTATTTCTTTCATTTCCTTTTCATGTTTCATATTAATGGGTATTGTGTTGTTGTTATTCTGATAGAACAAAATCACTAATTACACACTAGACAGTTTTAATATTTTATTTTATTTTTGCAGTTTTCACATTGTTGATTTTGAAGCTCTATTAGTTTCATTGCAAATCTAGGCTATTCTGCTGTATGCAAATTCTTTTCATAGTGGAAGGTTCTTCTATCATCTTATATAAGCAAACAACATAAGAACGTTAGAATGCAATTTTTGAGTTGGCTTTCTAGTAAAATATGGATACCCATTTTTTACCCATACTTGTCCATATTTTTATGGGTTAAAAATAGACCGAAGCTCCTACTTACCAACTGAAATATATGTGATCCAACTCTTTAAAATGTGGGTAAGACTAAGATTGGAAAAGAATATAATAACTTATTGAAAGAAAACAGGTAACCTACCAGTATAGCCATTGGCACCCGATAACTTGTCTTTCTGTATTCCCGAATCACTTGAGAAATTTGTGAATGTGTCCTCCTAAGAATATTTTTCAATTGCAGAAAGAGTCACAATGGTCCAAGTACACAAAATTATGATAGGCCACATGATTAAACATATGAAATTATAATGTGGGTAATGCCAAGAACATTAAAAGATATAGCTAGTAGCATGGAGAGGATGCAGCGTGGAAAGAGTGAAGAAACATTGGGGAATTGTACCTATGTGCATAACATGACCAGTGAAAGTCAAAGATACTTTATAGATAAATGCATTGCAGTACACAAATTGAAGAATGGTTATTTAGACCTAACTCTTTTTGGTGCAAGCTAAACATACGAGTATATTGTTTGAGCGTTGTATCCTCCTTGGAGATGCAATTCTCTGTGAAGTTTTGTGACACACCTACTTGGTGCTACTGTGTGTGTGTGTGATGGAGAATTTACATTTGAAAAAGAAAAAGAAGATGGCCTGATTTTCAATACACAAATTCCACCAATTCGCTTGCCTATAGTTTGCTGCTTCTTAAAAAGGGTATAAATTCATACACTAATGTCTTGGTTCACATGTAAGGATCTCTTGAACGATTCAATTTTATAAAGGGACCAGTAATATTGACACATAAACTTTTTCAAAAATATGAATCTTACGAGGCATAAAAGATGGTTGGTGCCGCTTTTTTCTTTTTCGTCCCATTACTTGCAGCAGGTGGCGCTGTGTCCTGGTTGCCTGAAAATACAGAAACTGAAATGTCTAGTAATTGATACTCTACAACAGCTTAAAGTCAGATGTGGTTCACGGCATTTAATGTATACACCTTCAAAGAGGCAATTGCTTTAGCTCAAACTTCATATTATTTAAAAAAAATTCATGTAATGTATACAAATTATTTATTCAGAAGCATAGCTAAAAAATTTGGCTCCTACATTTCAATTGATGATCATTATACAAATCAGTAACAAAATAACGGAGATGAAGTACCTGAGGGCTGCGTTTCAGGAATAAATCCGCCGCCGTGACCAATAGGATCAGCTAGGGCTTGCGGATCGGGTTTAGAGTGAGTAAAATTAGAATAACGATTCTTCGACTTGCAGTTCTGCTGCCAAGCAAGAGTCGAGCAAAGAAGGGAAAGCGACTTTCCAGTACCGGTAGGAGACTCAAGCAGCGCATGAGAATGTCCATCCCTATGTGCTCGATCAAGTGTCACAATGACTCGATTCATGAAAGCTAACTGTGTCCCGTATGGTTGGTAAGGAAACTCCACCGGAATACCACCTATATGCACCACATGCTTTGACGGTTTAGGACCTAGCGTCGCCGCCGACGGCGGCGGCGGCGGTGGTGCTCGTTTAAAATTCTTCATTACTGACACTGCAATGGATGGCTTCTGCGGTGGCGCAATAATTGTGAATTTTGTGAGTTTTTACCTTTGGCGGGACTTATTTTTCATTTTTCATTATTGGCGGGACTTCCTTAGTACGCTTCTAGGAAAAGTGAGTAAAATAGCCTCTTTTACAAATGTTATCAATATTAGCCACATTTTAAATGTTAGCCAGTCTCTTAAAACCTACTCTCTCTACTTTGATTTGATTGTCTAGTTTTTACTAAGCACAGAGTTTAATATAGAAAAAAGACTTGAAATATGAAATAGAATAGGACTAAATATCGATCATTACATCAAATACAAATTCCTAATATCCCTAGCTTAAGTTGTGCAGACTCTTCACTTTCGAATCAGGTGCATGAAATACACAGCTTTTGGAGAATTTGACACGGATACGTTGACATTTTCTAAGAGTCCAAGCAACGACTCTAGCACAACAATGTAATCCCTTGAAAGGATGACTAGTAACACGATTGACAGTAGGAGCATGAGCCTCCGATGTTGATGATCCACCGTTACATACAAAGAATGGATCTTTCAACAACTCTTCTGCAGATGGCCTAACAGATGCAGGAAGTATACACTTCTCGATTATCTCATTCAATCTTGAGTCCTTCACCTTCTCTAGAGACGCAGGCTTTACACCAGCATACACTTTCTTAAATATATGAACCTGAGTGCTGCATTCCATATACGGATACTCACCAGTAACCATCTCGAGTAAACACATCCCAAACGAATATACATCCACTAACTCGTTGTATTCTCCATCGTAGCACTCTGGAGCCATGAATTCAGGGGTACCTTTCGCCTCTTTCACGAATAAACTACCATCTGTAATACGAACAGCCAACCCAAAATCACCAAGCTTAACTTTCTTTCCATCATCATCAACAAACACATTATCACACTTAATGTCTCTATGAATGATTTTCGGGCTCTGACTATGTAAATACCTCAACCCTTCAAGAATCTGTCTGCCCCAATTCTTGATACTCTCCAAATCACCACAAACACCAACGACATTATTCAGGTACTTTTTCAAACTCCCCGAGGGGAATAACTCTGTGATCATGTTCATAGTTTTGGACTCAGAATCAAACCAATAAGAGAAACACTTCATAACCCTTTCATGATTTAATGACTTCAACATACTAGCTTCTTCATTGAACAAATTTCCATTTTCAATTTTGTTCCACGCTAACTCAAGTTTTTGAACGCGATCCCAACCATTGTAGACTTGTTTTGAAGCTCCTACACCCAACTTATGATTGTATCTAATGTATCTACCACAAGGAGACTTCTCTACAACTCTATACGACTCGTAATTCATCGCAATACAGTAGGATGAAATTCAAGGTTGAAGAAAACAGAGATTGAAACAGAGTTACCTAGCAATTTATTGTGTTGATTGAAAAACTTTGGTAATTAAAAAAATTATATGATGGAAGTGATGGTTGAAGGGTTAGTAATATACTATATATATATACACAGATATACGTTGTAATCTTAATTAGAATAGGTTACGGAAAAACTATTTTTGGAAACTTATTATATGGGATATTTAGAAGAAAAAAAACGGGTAGTAATTAATCCTACTTTGAATAGGTTTGGGAAACAAAAGTTTTTGATAACTAAGAAAAAGAAGTGATTTTCGACTATTTTTGTGTAGTAATTAAGAATATTTTAGTAAATGTATAGTTATTATACATTACGATTTAATTAAGCCAAACACCTAATAAAGATATTATTAATCTAAATACCAACTAAATTCATCAGGTTTGGATCTATAGAAAATATTAACTAAATAGGTAACTTGACTAAACTAGTGTTATATATTATTGGGATAACGCATAACGGCATAAGTATCCCTTCAACTATTATCCTTAATATAACTAGAGTCATATTATCCTCCCTAAACTATTTAAAAATGGAATAAATACATCATTAAAATTGACGTGACATAGAGAGTTTGCACATTCTCTTGAAGGCAAGTGATGAGTGAAAAAATTGGATACTTGTCCTTTTTTAATTGGCAACTTTATAATTAGTTAATACACAAAATTATTGATATTAATACTTATATATATTTAATTATTTTTATTTCTTTCTAAGTAAAATATTTATTTTAATTTCTTCCTCACTTTCACTTTTTATTTTTTTCTTTCATTAATTTCTTATCTTTTCACTTTTAATTATGTTTAGAAAACTAATTGTATTCTTTTAAAAAAATGATAAATGTCCTTTAATTTTAACGTTTTTTTTTTTATGTTCTATTTGATTTTCTTCACCTATTTTGATATTCATTCGAAATTAACTTATTTTAAATACAAAACATTTGGAATAAAATTTGAAATCAATTCAAAAGGAAATACAGTTTTTTTTTAAAAATAAATAAAATCAATAGAAAAATAAAAGAGAAAAAACAATGAATGAAAGTAAAAAAAAATTAAAAAGTTTAAATACAAGATGGCAGACGCGTGTGTAATAACACAACCAACTTACCTAGTTGAAGGTGCCACGTCAACATAAAAGGTGCGCAAAAAAAAATGAAAAAATGAGTTTGGGGGGGGGAGGGGGTAATAGGAATGTAGTTAAGTTAAGTTTGTCGCTGAAATTTTGGTCATAGTTCAAGAGTACTTATGCATTATCCCTTTATTATTTGATCTCCATTTAAAAATATTTCTATCTAGGAAAACAAGTTTGTTAAAAATGACTTTGCTAGTGGAAGTCGGAAAAATAAGTTCTACAAGTGACATTCTAATGACGACATTTTACTATCAAGGATGCGATGAAATGTTAAATATTTCTTCATCTTAACTAGATGTTGTTTGAGTAAACTATCACATCCAAGAAGTACTTAAGCAGTTATAGATGGGGCATCTTTAGTTATTTATTGGTTATCCTTGTTCTTTTTCCCTTTTAATCATGGATTATGTTTCTTAGCAGGCAGGTAAAGAATTAAACTAAATGCTTTTTCTCTTTATCTAATCCTATTCTGTTTTATTTTTTCTGTTTTAAGAAGAACGCTGAAAAATGTATCTGGTTAGGAATAAGAATGTGGAAAATACCTGACTTGACAATGAAGAAAAATCACCTGGCCCAATAAAGTAAAACTATATCATAAAATATTAGACCATTTTTTCAGTTTAAGTGTGTATAAAATTAAAGTTCAAGCAATTTCAATCATATACTATCAAGATTGTGGTTCATAATTTCACAAAAAATGGACAAACTATCTTCTAAAGGAACAATGTTTAGTAAAGAAGAAGGTAGGAGTATCCGCGGCGATGAAATATTTCCTGATGAATATCTCATCACAATTCGTCAAGGTTCAAACTCGAACTCTCATGAAATCAGTGAAAATGAGAGAGAATGGCTAAATTCATTAGAGAAGAGTAGAGATTACCTTGGCTCATTGCAGAATCCAAAAATACAAAAGGTCCCAAAAATGCATCGCGATATTGAATCAAACTTAAGGTGTTATGAGCCTCTTGTGGTTTCTATCGGTCCATTTCACCATGGAAAACCAGAACTTCAACCTATGGAGAAGTACAAGAAGCTACTTGCTATTCAGTTAACTGATGAAAAAAGATTTGACGGGGACTTATCATGGCTTTCGACAAATTCAGTGTCTCTTGATGAGCTTTACAGAAAGGTCAAGGACATTATGCCTGTTGTCAAGGAGTGTTATGCTGAGGAATCGATCAAAGATTACAACGATGAGGTGTTTGCACAGATGATGTTCCTGGATGGATGTTTCATCTTTCAATACCTTCACTGCATTGTGACCAGTAATTATAAAGAGCTGAAAATGAAGAGCCATGATATAGCTTTCATTCGTCGTGATCTGTTCTTACTTGAAAATCAGTTACCATTTGAAGTCCTGGATGTGTTAATGAGATGTAAGCTCAAGGACAATGTAGGAATGAAGATGATAACAACGTTCATCTCGAGTGCACATACAAACCCTTCTCAACGTAAAGGATTCATTCAAAGTATCAAGGATTTCTTTGTTGAATTCTTTAGTGATCTACATCCTGAAAGCTGTACTGAAAAAGCTATGAACTTTCTTAGCAAGATTTGTGGAGGAGAATGTCCTGCCCTTAGCAAAGAAGAAAGCACGAAAAAAACATGGCTTCCGGCTCATCTCCTTGAGCTATTAAAAACAAATCTCATAAACACAAAGGCTTTCTCAGAAGGTGGATGCTATCTAAGGGGTGAGTGGTGCTCGTATCGTTCAGCTATGGAACTACGTAGAGCAGGAATCCGTTTCAGGCCTGGAAAGAGTCGTCGTCTTTCAGAGGTTAAGTTCACTTCATTTCATTGCTCAGCTCTTTTAACACTTCCACCTATAACCATAGATGATTCAACCAAGTCACAGTTTTTAAACTTAGTCGCGTATGAAGCATGTCCTGATACACCAGATGACTTTGGAATTACGTCTTATGTTAGTTTCATGGATTCACTTATCGATCATGCTGAAGACGTGAAGGAGCTGAGATCAAAAGGTATACTACTTAACTTTCTTGGAAGTGATCAAGAAGTAGCAGATCTGTTCAATGAGTTAGCAAGAGATTTGGTGCCGAATCCACATGCCTTTGTTGATGTGAAAGACAAAATTGAGAAACATTACAATAGCAAAGGGAAAATATGGATTGCTGAATGGAATAACACTCATTTTAACACTCCATGGACTGTTTTTGCATTCATTGCAGCACTTTTTGTCATTGGTTTGCAAGTTACTGATACATTTCTAGCAGGCATCCAAACCTTTTATGCAGTCCGTCCAAAAAACAACTAGTAATGATAGGATGCAAAACCAACCACTTCAAGAATGTCATGTTTGTTGAATTTTATCATTTATTTTTCACCTTGTTGCTCTATGGCATTGATTGATCTTTGTACTCTTGTTTATGCATACAAACTAGTACTAATTTTGTTTTTTTTTTGTTTTTTGTTTTACTTGTGTAAACTTGCTACTTTGAAGCACATGAATAGTATTGTTTTTTTTAACGCTTTGATTTTGGAGGTGTTTAGATGATTATATTGTAAGTTGGAGTGTTCAACTGACAAAGTGAAGACGAGTTAAGATGTTTAGATGTGCATACTCAGTTGGAGCGTTTACTTGTCAGCTTAGGCTAAGTTTGAGTGTTTGTTTATGTATTATGCTTCTTTTATGAAAATGTTTTACTGAGACCTTTAAATTACTGTTCAGATAAATAATATACTGATCAAGAACTACAATGATCATTAGACCAGTTGACAATATTCTTCTAACTAATCGAAAGATCAATCTCATTTCCGAGTAGTATTCTAAGTGAACTGGTTTGGTATGGGGGATGGGATAAACGAATCCCGAGACTAACTAATACCTCTAACCAAACACATGATAAAATAATCCTGCATTTTATCGCTGAAACGACTTCTTGATTGATACCTCTGATTAAAGACCTCTGCATCATGATTTTCTTCAAGTATAGAACAGGAATTTTTTTTGTTGCAGATAACAGAATATACAAGACTCGATAACAGAGAAAACTTTATATAAAAGTATAATATAAAAGCTCTAGGATACCTACTACTATTTTCACTCTAACTATCCGAAAAGCCACCTAGAAAAAAATTAGAACTATACACTAATAAATGACTAGTATTTTATTGATAAAACTTCGTTTTAGAATATCTAATTCATCTGAACTCCGTACTTTCGATGCAAAACATAAATTTATATGAGGTCAGAACCCATAACTTTAAAACTACACCGAGTTCAATGATAAGAATCTTAAAGATTGAACTCGTAGAATTTAAATCCTGAATCCGCCTCTGACAGACCGCTTATACAACACAATCATGAGAGATCTAAGGGTAGAGCTCAATGACAGATCTCAAACCAAGAGTCAACGTAATTTTGTAACTAGTAAAACTAGAATCTAAGAAAAGTTTCTCCCATTCTTTCTTGTTCCTCTCTTTGCTACCCACAAAAACCATCATCAACATGTCTATGAAGAGCTGTGCTTGGACAGATTCATCATCCAATTCTGGATTTTCCATCACCATGTCTATAATTATAACTTTTCCACTTCCTCTTATTGCCTCCTTGCAGTTCTTCAAAATTTTCACACATTCTTCATCATTCCAATCATGCAAAATTGACTACAAAATTAACATGTCCAAAAGTTAATTAGAGAAGTGACAAGACTAGTATTCTCGTAGTTTCTTGTTCGTCAATTGATGCTATTATCTATGTTTGTTGAAGTTTGTTTTTAGTTACTGCAATAACTTTTAGCAAAATAAGTTATTTAGTTTGAATAAATTTGAATTTTGAATTTTAGTTAGTTTGTTTATGTTGTTGAGATATTTTAGGTTGTTTAAATTTTATATCATGCAGATTATGTGTTTTATGTTGGTTATTTAAAGCCCCTCAATGCTTAATAAAATTATTGAAAGCTATTGAAAGTCATTTCAATCTATTGAGAGAAATTTTCAATCATTTTGTGTTGCCCCATTTTTTTAAAAAACACCAACAGTGGTATCAAGAGCTTCATTGATCTTAAGGGATCTGTGAAATCTTCCAAAGAACTATCATACATTTTTAACCCGTAAGGGCTACCTTTTTAACCCATCAGGGCTACCCATTTTATCCCATCAAGGTTACCTTTTCAACTGGTGCTTTTTTCAACGCACAGGCTTTTCTAAATCATTTTTAACCAAAATAATGGCAAGCATCAGTCTCTCTTTGAATGCCCCACAAATTTTCGCAGACGAAAACTATCAAATTTGGCCTGTGAGAATAAAACCATATTTTGAAACATATGTGATATGTGAGGTTGCGATGGAAGAAAAACCCTTACAACCTCTACACAAGACAATGTCATTGCATGTGTTTTTGAAGAACAAAATCAAAAGAAGAAAAAGAAAAAAGAAGAAATTTTGCAAGTTCAAAACAATGTATAAAATTCAGCATCAACTACCAAAGCAAAAATTGAGGAGGTGCATTTTTTTCAATTGCAGTAACTAAAGCAAAGGAGGAGTGTTGAAGTTTGCTTTTAGTTACTGCAGTAACTTTTAGCAAAATAAGTTATTTAGTTTGAATAAATTTGAATTTTGAATTTTAGTTAGTTTGTTTATATTGTTGAGATATTTTAGGTTGTTTAAATTATAAATTATGTAGATTATGTGTTTTATGTTGGCTATTTAAAGCCCCTCAATGCTTCATAAAATTATTGAAAGCTATTGAAAGTCATTTCAATCCATTGAGAGAAATTTTCAATCATTTTGTGCTGCCCCATTTTTTAAAAAACACCAACAATGTTTCATGAGCTTCGGTTATTTCACTAGTTCGTTGTTACTGCTCTTTCTATGTATGCTATGTACTATTGCTTTTCACAACGCTATATTTTGTTGTTGTTACTGCTTTCATTTTTGTATTCTCTTTTTCAAACTGTTTTGAGATGTTTTACTTGATCCGAGGGTCTATCGGAAACAACCTCTATCTTTACGAGGTAGGGGTAAGGTTTTTCTACACTATACCCTCCTCAGACTTGTGGGCTTACACTGGATATGTTGTTATAAGAGAAACTAGTAATACAGGGGAATTATTAGCGAAAAGTGTAGTTTATTTACCTTGAGTAAGACAGCATTAGCAGGAGGAATTTTCTGAAACATATCCCCTGCTACAAACTCCAAATTTTCACTTCCCTGCAAGTTAGCCACAACAGGAGGAAGATCAAGAACAATACATTTCATGTCAGGGAAATTTTTGGCTATGGACATTGCGACGGTTCCAGTCCCTCCTCCAACATCCACTAAAGATGTCAATCCTTCGAACACATCCTTAAACTCGTTGCCAATTAACACGTTCATGAATGATCGCGAATCTCTAGACATGTTTTCGTTAAACCAATTACCAGTACTTGAATCACTCGAAAGTTTACTCCAGAATAAGTCTCCATATGCTGTATAAAATGCACTGGGATCATCATTCTTGAACCAATCACCTAAACAATTCCATGCTTTAAAGAAGAATGAATCTTGATCTTCCATCGAGTTCCATGGTCCGTCCTTCACTACATAACGATCAGCTGGTGCAAGCGAATAACACCCTTTATCATCATCAACGTCGTTATCATCATGTTTTTGTAGAATCAAGAAGCCATAATGAACTAATATTCGTGTAAGGCGGTGAAAATAGGGAAATTTTGAAGGCCTAATAGGGAGGGAAGACATGAGCTTTGATATTGTCATTGGTTTGCCATGTTTGGTGATGACATTAGGTATGTCCAATTGAAGTGCACATTTCAATGTTACATGTTCTATGAAGAAATAGAGTTGGTTCCATGACTGTGTTTCAGCTTGAAGAAGCTCACTAGGAGTAAGGTTCTCATTATGATTAGCCATGTAAATGTTTCAACAATCTGTGGAAAAAGTTGTGAATTATTTTAGTGGACAAATATGCCTTAGTTTGGGGCAGAAGATGCTATTGTGCCTCCCTTTTGTTTATTTGTATTTGGAACTATTATTATCCAAGCAGTCAATGCCACTTGAGAGAAATGATACATATTTAAACTGTGATTGGCATTCATGAGAAGAATATTTGTTTTACCCTTATGGCTTTTGCATTTGGTTCTTCAAATTTTTTATAAAATATACTAGCCGTCCCACCAGCAGCAGGAATCTTATTTCGAAGCAATCTCTCAGAGTTTTTCCTTAATCCGAATATACCTAAGGATACATAGTTTGACCCCTTCATGAATTTGTTGTTAATGTAAATTTGGAATAAAAACTATTCCTAATATGAATAGTTTATAGATGGCAAGTGATTGTATGTTTTTCACACACAGTTATTAAACAAATATCGAAGCCAAATTTACATGACATTTCATATAACTAGTAATTCAAAGTGAGTCTTTAACCAAACGAACAGTAAATCACTAGAATTTCAGCCATATGGCCTGGCATTATTCTATAGAACATTTACTGACTCCCTTTAAACGAGTCGAAGAGAAGAAGAAGGCAAGGAAATGGAAAAGAAACGAACTAATATAGTTCGTTCATCTAATAGAAACTCGGGTTTTTGTGTCAATAACCTCAGATAGTTGTTTTGGTGAAGATCATTTTCTTCGGACCAACGATGCTATAATCCCACCAGCAATGAGTCCTATAGTGGTCACAGTGATTCCTATACCAATGACACCATCTGCATTGCATAGACACAAATGAATCCAATTTAATATGCTGTTATCCAAAATCGAGCAAGCAAGGGAAAAAGTCTCGGGTCATTACCTTTAGTTATTCTATCTTCGATAGCCTTCTTAAGCGATAAAGCTTGTCTCCAATCAGGTGCAATCTAAAGGGAAGAAAAAAACTTTAAGCAAAACTAAACAGGGTGGTTGAATTCTGATTGTCTCAAATGATCGATAAATAACAAGTTGATTTCGGGAGTTAGATATCTGAGTGAGTAGAGAGTTCACAGCAAACGACTAAGAACAGTAAAAGGATTAGGACCAAACCTCTAGACATTGAACGGTAAGCTCTCTGCTCCTTGAATATTCCCCACTTCTGTAATATCCAACAGCTAAAAGATAAAGCTTTTCTCGCTGCTGTAGTGGACTACTTGCGTTGGCAAGTGAAGCTGGAGAAGAAAAAGAAGAAGCAAAGAGATGATGGTTTCTATAGATCGAATCCTCAAGTACGTTATTCATTAGACACATAAACATCCAATCAAACACAAAAATAAAAAGATTTTAAGCAACAAAAGCCCAAAAGAGTTGAAAGTAACAGTACCAGGAACCAATGAACCAAATCCATTGGTAGCACCACCCCCGAATGGGCCCTGCAGTGCGCGATCCGGATTTAGTCGGAGCTCCAATGTGGGCTCCGAACACCGGATGGGAAACCAAAAAAAAAAAGAGAACAAAATCCAGAGTAATTTTGCGATGATTCAACAGTAGCATGATTGTAGTAGTCCATTACATGTTCTTGACTCGATGAACTTTACTTCCTAAGACCATTTATAAGGAGCTACTAACACTACAAGAGAAACAATAGAAATTGTCTCAACAATGTCCATCAAGTGTGGGAACTTCATGAATGTGTGTTGCTTTAGAATTTCAAAGACAAAGAAGAGCATCAGGCGTATATGTCCATGAATATGGAAACTAGGAGTTAAATGATGAAAATAGATAGACGTCGGTGGTAGTATCACAATTCACAAACATTACTAGATATGTAGAAGCAAGTCAAGCAACAATGTGTAACATAAAATAGGAAATAGATCTGACTAATTTTCACCCTCAAGCATAGCGATCCCTCGTTGCACATCTTCAGGTTGTTTAGAATGAACAAGAGCCCATGACAATCTCATAATACTCTCATTCTTCCCTTCATCAGAGGCACCTTTGTTAGCATCTGCAACTTCTCTCTCGCAGCCCTATCAATATGCATAGGCACATAAGACTAAGCACCAAAAGCAACATAGTACAATTATCGCTTCATTTTTTGCTTCTCAATACAAGCCAATTCATTCAACTTCTCTCTTGTATTTTATCTTGTGAGACAAAAATTAGACCAAATAAGTTTTATATGTTCAGGGATTCATAAGAACTAACAAGTAAGGCCACTACTGCATGCTGATATAACGAAAAGCACCACTTCATCTTTATTAGTAACAACATTAAAATGGCTAACACACAGTGTCTCCAATGCAAAACTTCAAATTCACTAACAAGAACGATATCAACCAATGGACTCTTCCTTATTAATAACACAAGTTTCTACTGTTAATTAGAGAAACAGATCTTTCTCCAAAGTTACTACAGCCTAAAGCAACATATTTCTCATCAACTCTTTATTCTCAATAACAAATTCTTTTGATGTTAGTAAAAATCAAAACTTTCTTCATAGTTTCTGCAACCCAAAGCAACAGTTTTCTTATATAAATAGTCAAATCATGCAAAAGACTAAATAAGGCATGTTCAACTACCAACTAGCATGTTTATGACAAAGAAAAGCCAAGATACCGGTTTGGTCGAAACAGTTAGCTTTTGCTCAAACAGTATATCCGTATTAAAAAATTCATTAAATATGTACACGTATTAAGAATCCAATCACTAGCCCTTGAAATCGGCATTCTAAATGTCCATACCATAAAATTAAAATCTTAGCTCCAACCAGAGGCGAATCTAGGATTTTTTGAACATGAGTGCACCAAGTAAAATGTATTGAAGTGAGAATTGATCCTTAATCCTCAAGGTCAAAAGCTCAACATTTAACCATGTGGATCATTTAGACTTCTTGTAGTACGGGTACCAGAATATAATATTATACAAAATCTTAAAAAATATACATATAAAATATCTAATTTTACGAAGAGACCATGGGTGCCGGTGCCCTATTTTTTGGCTCTAAATTCGCCTCTGGCTCCAACCACAATCACCCACTTATCAACGAAAATCATACTCTCTGCCTTTATCTTGGCACGGAGTTCAAAAAAGTTTTTTTTTTTTTTTTTTGAATATTATCATCTTAAACTATAGATACAAGCCTTGTGTTCTTAAGCATGTCACGTAGAGAGGAGAAAGTGCTAGTAAATATACCTGATACCACAAATTACTGGAACCCCAAAATCCCAAATCATCAAAAACATGAAATATGAATGTAAAGATCAATGCTTTAATGAAATTTATAAGAATGGTTTATTCAAGAAAGCTTACAACAATAATGTCAGGTGAGGTCCAAGGAAGCTGGTCCCCTCCATTGACGAATGTAACAATTGGCCCAAACAATCGGTTGATTTTTACCTCCATTTTCGATTCTGGGGTTTGTAAATTGTAATCCACCAATTTCAAAGCCCTAATTAGCGTTAATGGTGGAGCTCAAAATGGAAAAACTGATATTTGGGGAAGAAACTGATTTTTGCAAATTTTTCGGAAATTACAGTTCACTTTATTGGTTCTAATTTTAAGCATCATGTAGGTAAAATTGTTAATACTTGTTCAACTAATTATTTCAAATAATAAAATTATAATTTTATAGATTTGTTGCTTATTATTGTAAAATATCAACCAAGTTGTTTTGGTTTCTTGAGATTTCGATTAGTTTTGGCATAAGACATAGATAAACATTTTGGTTACAACTTAGCGCTCAAATTTTGAGAATGCATATTAAGACATCTCAACTCGTTTCTACTATATATTTCGTGAATATTCGATGTTTGCGTGACACATAAATTTTGGAGGTGTTTAGATGATCATCTTGTAAGTTGGAATGTTCAATTGACACAAGAGTTGAAATGTCCAACTGTTAGTTAAGATCAAATTAAAATGTTCATCTATGTATTATGTCTAAAAAAATCCGACTTTTAATTAACATGTATTTCATTAGTTATATCATACAATAACAAATTCTAAACATAACATCAAGACATGCTCTAAAACTAATAAATAGTAAGTGATACTAGTGTATTTCCATTCATTATTAATTAATTATTTTCATTTATCTCACCTTGTTAAAGAATCAACATATAGAGAGGGAATTTTAAATGTTTAAATTAAAGTAGAAGCTTTTAGAAATAAATCAACCAAATGCTAAAAAAAGTTAACTTTGGGGCTTGGTAAACTTGAATGCCTTTTTATAGACAGGTTGGAATAAAAGGTTCAATTCTAATAAAATGTCTTTTTTAAATTTTAATTTTTTTATAAAGTGCCTTTTTTTTTTTCTTCTTTTATAAAGTGCTCTTTTGTTAGAGAAGTACAATTGCTCTTCATTGAAATTGTTTATGTCTCAAAGTTTTCAAATTAAGTTTATGTTGTCTTAGGTCATTCCATCAACTACTTACAAAATTTTGGATTGAACGCTAATATTCTTTCATACGTCTCAAAGCTAAATTTCAATAAGCTTGTTTGCATATATATGTTTCTCGTTATGTTCTCTAAACATGCTCAGATTCTTTCATATGTATCAAAGATAATCAGTTAACAACCCCACGTGTAATCCATAAAGATGTTGGAGAAATACATTTATCCTTGATCGTACAAGATTTTCATAAAGGGGTTTATAATATCGCGGGCCACTTCACTCATGGCTTAAATTTTTGGATTGAATACTCATTATTTTCTCTTTTTTGACAAACCTTACCCTCAATTAGAATGGAACATTAAGTACATATTTTGGCCTACAAGTTAGGTGCTCAAATCTTGTCCAAAGTTATGCTAGCCAAACAATTAATTTCTGGTACAATAATGAGGTTTTGGTCTTGTGGACCAGACATAATGATAGATTTCTAATGTATTGCCACCATCCCTAGGATGTCTTTATGCACCTCTCATTTTCATCTTTTTCTTCCTTGTCCAGAGTGATGGTTACTGTTCAGCATCTTCTCAGTTGTCAATTTGAAAATTTATAATTTGAGTTTTAAGACTAAACAAATACGCAATCATCTAGACACCTCAACTCGTCTCCGTTGTGTCAACTGAACACTCCAACTTACAAAATAATCATTTTGACACTAGAAAAATTCATGTGTCATGTCAGCATTGAGTGTCGCAAGACACAATAGGAACGAATTGGAGTGTTTAGTTGCTAGTTGAGATAAAGTTGAGGTGTCTAGATGTGCACTCTCAAAGTTGGAGTGCTTATATACCGGTTGGAGGCCAAATTTGAGTGTATGTTTATGTATTCAACTTGTTGTACTTCGATTAATTTCACGAGTACCTGCTACCTCCCACCATCACAAGTACTAGCTAATTCTATCTATCGAAGTTTTTCACAGATGTAAAGAAACCACCTAGTGTTTTTGCCACAAAGAGCATAAGAAGCCAGTAACGGATGTGAGCCTTTCAACCACAACAGTGCCTTCTACTTGAATCAGTGTTACTATTGACTTCTGACCAACTTCAAGTTTTTATATCAAAAAACACCAACTTGCTGATATATACTACCAGCTTACATACACCCCACAAAAATATGGGAAAACTTCAAAGCAACTCATCAAACAAATTCATTTTTTAAAGAGAAGGCATCTGGACTAGTTTGCGTTCACCTCGACTATTTCACCAAATACATGCTACAACATTCAGCTAGCACAAGTATTAAATAACTCATCCCCACCAAGGCTAAGGCAAATGGAAAGGACTCACGTGTCGTTATGTGTCTGAGAAAGCAACAAGCAAATTAATAGAAATTTGTACACTGCAAGAGGTCTTGCACCAATGGAGCAAGCAGATGGTGGATAAAATCATTAAATTTCTTGATATACCAAACAAAACATGGAAATAACTGCACCACAAAAAGAGAAGATAATACAGAAGCAGAACGAAGCCGCCTAGCCCTGAATATTATGGCATAAGAGCTTTACAGTCATCTTGTTTGAAGTATGTATCCTCAAAATCATAAGAAGAAAACTCCCAATTCAGTTCAGTCTGAGAAAGGGACATTACCTTCCGGAAAACATTATCCGTAGAATTTGTTTCTGCAGGTCTTTTGGACTTCACCACCACTTGAGGTTGCCAAATGGTCTGACATGCAAGATAGAACATGTGGAAAAGAGAATAGCTAATAAATCTACTCAAAGAGACAAATCACTCTATCATAGAAAGAAATCTACAGATATTATCAGTCATTCTAAACTGATGAAATTGCACCATGTTAGTAAATGATAGACATCTACAGATAAATACTTATCTCCGTTAAGAATAGTATATTGTGATTCAATTCCAGTCCAAATCTGTCTGAACTAACTCAAGACCTAATTGGAAAAGTTGGTTAGCTTCAGACTGTAGATTGGCGTTGGTACTTTCTCTCCAACAAGCAGCTTATCAAGTTAATATGTCGTAATCCATAGAATATTATATCAACAATGCAAAGTTAATAGCAGCTAAATAGAGGTAGTAAACCAAAGAAAGAATTTCCAAACATGAATCCACGAGCTTAAAACAGTTGATACTACATGCTGCAGAACAAACTTGTCGAAACCTTACCAGTGGTATAAATCTCTTAAGAGTCCCACGAATACTTCCACTCAAAATAGAAGAAACAATAACATTTCCATATCACATATTTGTTCAGAACTGGGCAAGCAAAGAAGAACATACTGCAGAGATTTTATTACTTTCGAGTTGTTCAAAAAGAAAATGAGCATGAAATTTTCCAAGGCAAGAGAATATGGACACCTGAAATCGGTCTACAAGAGGACACTGCACATTTCAATATCAATACATAAGTAGGAACATAAATTCATAGACCTCTAATAAAATAGTGGAACCATGTACATGGTAAATGCGAATCAATAATCACGGGCAACAGCCAGTGCATCGAATCAGTCCATTTTCGTTGCAACTAGGGCACCTCCTCAACTTCCCTTCCTCCTCTTCAAATACTTTTCGACTTCCATTGCAATTTGGGCAGGGTACAAACCTTGCATCGCCACAGCTTCCACAAACAAAACCAGAATGCTTTACTGCAAAGCCTTCCACGAGCTCAGCCAGTTCTCCAGCCTCATGAAGTTGCTTAATCTCTTCTGCACCACCAATGTACTTTCCTCCAATAAACACCTGAGGCAAGCTAACCATTTTTCCTTCCAAAATGCTTTGCAACTCTTTCCTATATGATGAATCCATAGATACATCTCTTTCATCCACACACACCCGAAAACCTCTAAAGATCGTTCGCACTATGCAGCATTCTTCATAAGTCTTCCTGATTCCTCTTAAACTAGTAAAATACAGAACAATCTTATCCTCTGTACCCTTTAAATGGGCATCATTATTGGGCAACAATGAGCTCAATAAACTTGCATTACTCGACTCTAGCTCTATTGTACTAACAATTTCAGGCTGTATTTTATCCTCCTTACCCTTTAAATGGAAATCATTTTCAGCCAACAAACTTGTGTTACTCGACTCTAACTCTATCGAACTAACAATTTCGGGCTTTGGACAATCTTCTGATTCTTTGTACACAAATCTTTTGGAAGACAATGCGTGTCTATAGCTTGAAGCTACATTAGGATCCATTTTAGCAAGCAATTGTTCCTCAGACAAATGCTTCCATAACGGCTTCGAATCCGAGTGCTCAACAAACTCATAGGTTTTTTTCCAACTCACTTGTATCCAATTCATTATGGATATCAAGACTCTTAGACTTAACCTTTCTAGGGGACTCAATCTTGGACTGCACCATATGGAAATCAAAGTCATCAAGTCCTTCCATGAGCTCCCAAGTGTTGATTACTGAATCAGGAGATAAAGGGTCTTGTGGTTCAGTCCCATTTAGGGATTTTGTCATTTGGGTAGGAGGGTTCTTGAAATTTCCATGGAAACTAGGGTTAGGGTTAGGGTTTGGAATTTGGGGGTCAATTAAAACAAGGGAACCATAAGTAGTGGAAGTAAGAGAAACCAAATGATTTGTATCTCCTTTGCACATAGCAGGATGATGAACCAAAGGAGTAGAAAGAGAAAGGGTTCTTGAAACTGGAGTTGAAGATGAATCTGAGTATGAATATGGAGATTGTGAATGTGAAGAAGATGAAGAATTCCATGGATTTTGTGGATCTGTCGTAACAAAGTCATAGGAACGAGAAGCTGAACACCCCATTAATGGATTAATCAATAAAGCTTGAATCTTTTGAACTAAATCCAAACAACACAAATAAAAATGAAATCTTTGAACAGAAATCAAGAACCCACAGGAAAAAAATGAATCTTTTTAGCTCAAAACAACAACTTAACAGTAGAAAATGAAATCTTTGAACAAAAAACAAGAACCCCGCAGAAAGAAATGAATCTTTTTACCTCAAAACAACACCTTAACACAAAAAAAATGAAACCTTTGAACAAAAAACAAGAACCCCACAGCAAAAAAAATGAATCTTTTTAGCTCAAAACAACACCTTAACATAAAAAAAATGAAATCTTTAAACAGAAAACAAGAACCCCACAGAAAAAAAATGAATCTTTTTAGCACAAAACAAGAACTCAACAGAAAAAAATGAACTTAATGAGCAGAAAACAAGAACTTAATGGACAAAAACGAGGTCGTTTTAGCAGGAACAAGAAGCGAATTTTTTGAACAGAAAGCAAGAATTTAGTAACAGAAACATTTAAATCTTGTGGCAGAAAAACATTGAGGTGAAAAGACAAAAAAATGAAAATCTTTTAGCAGAAAGCAGGAGATTTTACAAGGGAAAAAAGTGATATTTTTGACAGAAAGAAGAAATTCTTTTTGGGATAAAAGGGGCAATAGATGTCAAAGTACAGTTGGGAAGATGATGAATTGAATAACAGAAAGGATTGAAAATAAATGCAAGTTATGGTCTGCTTTGGGAAGTTAACATACTAACAGCCAACTTTCAAACTTTAGTTAATTAAATGAGAATAGTAATATAGTCAAATCTTTTTATAACACGCTTTCTCTATAATGGAGTAACATTTTACAGAAATTATGATCAATAATAATATTTCGTTATAACAATAAAAAAGTATCGACACAAAGGATGTTGTTATAAAAAACTTTGATGGTATTTTAGAAATACCAACAATAGTTATGATAGAGAGATAACATTGATGAGTACTATTTCCTTCTTAATCAGAAATTTTGGATTAAAGTTCTAGATATGAAATTACATGAGAAATTTCTGACGTAATAAAATTCTATTTTAAAAAATAATAATAATAATAAAGAAGAAGAAGATTATTATAAGTATTAAAAGAATATTTCTTGTTTTAACTGCATAATCAATCTACTTATGACTAATTCAGATGCACTTATTTAGGAAAAGTCTTAGGAAATACTATTATAATATATGGATAAAGTCAAGTGTTTTATGAAAATATTATTGCTTTCTTGAATCATTATTTTGTTAAATTTTATATTAACACACCCTGCAAAATATTTAATAACAAAAAACAAACAAAACATGTCAGATGTATAAAATATAAGGGTTAATGACATTTATTATTAATAAAAAAAATTGATCTAGTTACAATGATATCTTACTTACAACATCAAAACCTTTAGTTAATTGAGTTGGTGCACTTTTCATCTCTCTGACAGTTCATATGTGTTATGTTATTTGTCACTTTATATTAACGATAATATATTTATTTATATATAAATAGTCAAACATAACATATTTTCTACATAAAAGCCCAAAAATCATATTTTAATGAGAAAATTTCAGGAGCTAACGTAATAGACATAATAAGGCTATATAAATATAGTTTTGATAATTGTGTTTCATTGTTATAGTTTTGTTTGCTATAGAGGTTGTGGTTGTATATTTCTATTTGTTTTTATATTTTGATTGCGAATATACAAATAGGATAAGTATATATAAAGTATGTCTTTATATATTTAGCAATTTTTCAGAACTCCGTTTATATATTTCGCTTGCCAATATACAAATAGGGTAATTTTTTTAATGAATTTTTCATATATAGTATACAAATAGCTAGGATAATCATATACAAAATTCTGAATTTATACAATCATAAACTGAATCATACAAATTCCTAATTTATACAAATTAGATGAATAACAAGATTGGCGAAACAATAGCTGCAAATTAGAATTACCGTAAACATTAGCTATTCTGCCTAAGTTTCCCTATTTTAATTGATTAAAAATAGGATTGAATCATATATCACAAAAATCAAATACATAATTATTCATAAAATATAATTTAGTAATGGCTGTGGGGTTTATAACCACGTTTCATTTAATGTTAATTATTACTAAATCCTTAATTAAGATAGTACAAGTATTGAGCAACTGTCAGAAGAAAAAAGTAAGCATTGATTAATGATTAAGCTAACACCATGTGAACTCAATTGTCTACCAATTACTTTCTTCGTCTCATATTAATTGATTACTTTATTTTTTATACGTATATTAAGAAATCATGAATAAAAAAATAATTTTACTAATTAATCCCTTAAAAACGCCCTGAAATTTTTACAAATAAATGTGAATACTTTTTTAAAGAAATTACAAGAATAATATAGAAAAAAATTAATTAATTTTCTGAATTTCTCTAATATGAAACAACTATTTTTAGTATTGGATAGAAGGAGTATAAGCACACGATTTCATTAATTATCAATTAATAGAAGACCATTTCTCCACTCCATTCTTGTTTAATGAATATCATTAATTTCTAATCTAATATGCTATTTTATTGGATTAGATATCAACCTAATAAATGGAAAAGTGAGTACTAGACTACTAGTTATTGTATTATTAATGCAAAATATTATATATATATATATATATATATATTACTCTATTCAGACAAAAACTATTTGATTCACGTAAACCTATATATATTACTCTGATACACTAAAGAACAGAAAACAACGATTAAATTGGACTTGAACAACATACATAAAATAAAATTTACAAAATGATACAAGATTAAATACCACATACTTTATAATAATTAAAGATTTGTAATTGGATTTGGCAAACTCAAAGAAGCTCTGGATCTCTTTCAAATATAGCCATATCTTGTTCATCCAACTTGACTATAACTTCAACTCCACCTCCACTTTGGTTATCCAATAAATAGAACTACTCGTTGAAAGGCCCATTTTCCATGCTCACTCTAATGGGCCTGCCCCCATCCAAAGTCCCATGTCATTACATAGTTTTTTGGACAAATTACAGAAATCACATACTTTTAAGGTAAAATTACAATTTATTCCTTAAAAATTTATAATTATAGAAATCCCTCAAACGGATACAATAATATAAGTGTTGATGCGCGAGATACATTAATCGTTAAGTAAGATACATTACATTTTATACATGATACACTAATCGGATGTACATTTTATACATGATACACTAATCTGATACACGAAAATGAGGAATTTTGGATATTTGTAAAATTTATAGGGGATAATGGTAATAAGTAAACTAAAAGGTGGGATTTCTGTAAATTTTCCTTATTTTTTTATTTTTTTATTTTTTTTTCACTCGATGTCTATTATCCACATCGGAGCTTCATTATTCTTGATTCGCCCTGCTAGGGCTCCATTATGGGGAAAACGCTCTCTACCAAGGATTTTTTCATATCCAAAGCTTGAACTCGGGACGTTTGATTAAGGGAGGAACAACCTCACTACACCATTTGAAAACTAAGTCTCTTGAAAACTAAACACTATTCAAAAGATGAAGTAAAGAATATAGTTGAAAATTTTTGTTATCTTGAATTATTAAGGTAACACTTATTTAAGACAGTTTTTTTTTTAAAAATAAAACTAAAATGACAATTATTTTAAAATGGAAAAGTAAAAATTAGCCAAATGAATGATTTTAGTGGCTCAAATAGGTGCCTAACATCATTATTTAGTGGCTCTCCGAAGTCAGAGAGATAGGTGGGGGCCGTGGGGCTCTTTTTGACAAACGAGATAAAACACGTTTAATATTTCCTCTAGTCCGTAATAGATAAATTGTTGGATTTTTTTAATAATATAAAATAAGTGAATTATTCAAAGTTTAAAATAATTGTTCGGGGTTTTTTCTATGTTTATCCTTCATCTATTGAGATTCTTAATTACTTCACATTTTCTAGGAGAATAGTTTGAGAATAGTTCAAGATAATTGTTGGGAGTGGGGTCCCAGGTCAGGGTCGGGGTCTTTGGTTGAGGTTGAAAATCAGGTCTCTTGGGTTAAGGGTCCCGAGTTGGAGTTGGGAGTCGGGTCTTGGATCGAGGTTGGGGTAGAGAGTTGGGTCAGGGTCTTGAGTTGGGAACAAGACTAGACTCTCTACCCCGACCCGAGACCAGACTTCCAACCTCGCTGTACCCGACTCCCAACCTTTACCTAAGGCCTAATTAACCTCGACTTGGGACCTCAGTTTTGACCCCGATTTAGACTTGTACCGACTCTCATTCCTGACACCAACCCAAGACCTGACTTCAGTTCCAAACCCCAGATCCAAGACCTAACTTTTCACCCTCTGATCCCTAACCTTGCCCAAGACTCAATTATCTAACTCCTGATTGGAGACTCGACTCCAACCTTGACTCATGATTCGACCCTAACCCTGACTTGAGGCTCATATATGTGTTATTAAAGGGTAGGAATTCAAATCCAATGTCATATTATTTGTCTAGATTATACCTAAATGTTTTGAAGATAATACTTTTTTTACTAATCGAACACCAAAAAATAAGTAAGAAAATCAAACATTTTCCTTCCTACTGAACACACCCTTGATAAATCTCCAAAGACTACTATAAATTTAAAAGAGATAACACTCTTTTATTTCACATATCTCATTATAATACTATTCACACTTTCTATTTTATTTTCACGAATTATTTTACTATGCTATTTAAGAATTACTCTTTCTACATCAACATCAGTATTGCTTCTTACTCTCTCTTACAACAAAACCTCCAAATTTATATATATGAAAAAACACTAGAAAAATAATATAAAATTTGTTTTTACAAATTAATTTTTTTTGGGAGCCAAAGAATTTTCACATGTCTATTACCAAAATTATCACATAGAATAGACCCACAATCCATACTCATAATGGCTTGCGTACCAGAACTAACCATTCTTTAATTGTGTAGTTTTTTTGTCTTAATTTATTTATATATATGTTGAATTTTTATCTTATAAAATAATATTCGATCAGTAAAAATAAATACACGCTCATAGGAATAAACTCTATTAATATACGAGGGCGGAGCAACAATAGAGTTCGACAAAATTCACTAATTTTTTGTATTCAAACTTTGTATTTGTGTTAAATTTTTTATTTAATATGTACAAATAATCTATTCAATAAATTATAATAATAATGGAAAGTGGTTAAAATTACCCCTGAATTATGTGAAATAAACCACTTATACTCTCAATTACATTTTGGGATAAAAAATACCCCGCAGTTATCCCAAAAGACCACAAATACGCTCAACAGTTAACTACCCAAATTTTTAGTCACGTGACAAACCACATGGGACTAAACTCTCCACCTAAGCGTTGCCAACTATGATTTACTTTTAAAAAATTGGACATTAAGCGGCGACAAAAGTCACCACAAAATCTTAAAATATTGTCACTAAAGGGTTTGAGTGAATTTTTAGCAGCGACTAAGGTTGCAATAGCCATTCGCTAGTAAAACCTATTTTTTCAATAAAAAAATATGATAATTAATTTTCGATTGCAACCTAATTTTCTAAAACAAAATAACATGTACTATCACTATTAAAAACATCCAATATTATTACGAAAATCATCAAAATTACTTCTCGACTGAAATCTCCTACTACATTATTGTACATTTATGCATACATATACATATGACATAAAATAAAATAAATAGTGTCTTCAAACTCATCCTTGATCGATATCATTGGTGATTTTTTAAAAACAATGAAGAAAAAAAAACACAAAATCATAATTTAATGCTAAAAATCATTGAAAATCTTAGTGGCAATATTCTGGGCTTTTGTGGCGACTTTTATCGCTTCTAAATGTCTAGTTTTTTTTAAAAAAAGTGAATCCTAGGTAACAACGCTTAGGTGGAGGGATTAGTCCCACGTGGTTTGTCACGTCATAAAAATTTTGGATTTTTAACTTTTAAAGGTATTTGTGGTCTATTAGGATAACGGCGGGGGCATTTTTTATCCCAAAATTTCCTATTTCGCATAGTTTAGAGGTAGTTTTGACTCTTTAAAAAATAATTATATTTCCGTCTCTAGATTCTATAAATGGTAGCTCTAGTGAATAGTTTTACTTAACCAAATATAGAAAGCATAATGGTGCCATCACTTGTTTCATTGATTTCCAAGAAAATAATGAAACCTTCTATTCTCACTCCTCCTACTAAAAAATCTCACAAACTTTCATTTGTTGATCAAGTTGTTCATATGTCTATTTCTATGGCATTTTTCTACCCAAAAATTGGCAATTATGAACCTACACATGTATCTCAACTTCTTGAGAAATCACTTTCTATTACACTTTCATTGTATTATCCTTATGCTGGAAGATTAAATAAGGATGATCATAATTATGTTGATTGTAATGATATGGGAGTTGAGTTATCACATGTTCATGTACATTGTCCCATGTCTCAAATTTTTAGACAACCTTTCACTCATGCTGAACATGTTGTTTTTCCAGTAGATGATCAAACTTATGCCCACAATGAAAGGCAAGTTGGCTACAATGCAGGTAAGTTGTTTAATTTTGCTATACATTAAGAAATGCTAACGACTAACATCAACCAACTTTATCGTCACCATCACGCCAATCCCGACAATACGTATCAACCACCTCCATCATTATAATTGTCACCACTACTATTACTAGTCACTAACACCAATACCAACCATTACCATCACCTCGACTACAAACTATCTCCACCATCATTAGCGAATATAAAACTTTCATTTGTTTAAATGATGATTTTATTTTATTAAATTTATATATTTTTGTATTGTTTTTTGAATTGTATATTAATTATATTTACATATACATAAATTATACATATTTAAATGTTGAAAAACAAATAATTTTAATCATTCAATATATATATATGTTTGTTTTGTTACCTAATATATATATTTTTCTCTTTAGTATGATTTTATATAACATATTAAGGGGAAAAAAAGTTTTTAAAGAATATTTGATGATATTTTAATTTATACCATATATTTAGCTCAAACTTTTGGATGAGCTGAATTAAACGAAAACAAAACAGATTGAATTATTAATAGACGAGTCATGTATCGATGGCCTAATAATGTTGCCTTCCTTATTCGCGAGTCATGACTAATTCAGATTCACGACATGTTGATTAGGTAGGTCATTTTGATTGCGGAGGAATAGCAATTAGTGGATGCTTATTACACAAGATTGGAGATGGTTGCACCGCAAGTAATTTCTTCTACAACTGGGGAGTTTTGAGTCGTGACATAAATGCAATACCACCATCTCATTCTCATTTTGTTGAAGACTCTATTTATCCTCAATCTAAATCCTTCTATAGTATCAACTATCAAGTCTGAAGAATCAACTTATTTAGGAAAAAGGCTTGTATTCCGCATTGATAAACTAAATGCACTAAAAGCCAAAATTGCGCATGAATCAAAAGTACAAAATCCTACCCGCGCTCAGAAGGTGTGAGCTCTCTTCTTTACAAATGCGTTATAGATGCTAGAAAAGTGAATAATTCGGGTTCATTTAAACCGTCTTCCTTGTTTCAACTTGCTAACATGCGTCAAAGGCTCAACCCACCTTTGTCACATGACGCATGTGGAAATATTTTATTTAGTTATTTCGTGGAAATAAATAACGAAAGAGACGTAAATTATTTGAAATTGGTACGTGAAATGAGGAAGGAGAAATTGAATCTTCATACTAAGAAAAATGTGATTATCTCAAAAAGTAATTGAATCAATTGAAAAGGGAAATACACCATTTCATAGCAATGAAATTGATAATTATTTTTGTAGTAGTTTGACTGCATTTCCACTTTATGAAGTGGACTTTGGTTGGGGAAGGCTCCATTAGAGTGAGTATGGGAATTGGGCCTTTTAACAAGTGGTTTTATGTCACGATCCAAAATGAGTCATGAGTGGCACCACACTTAACCTTCTAAGTGGGCGAACCAATGAATTCAAACCCCAACATATATTACTTGTTAAACTTATGAAATACAAATCATAATGCGGAAGCTCAAAACTTATTAAAGTAACCAATCAAATCAACCTTTAAAGTCTATTACACATTATCCCCAAAACCTGAAAGTCATCACATCAAGGACATCTAATCTTCAAATACTAAGTCTAAGAGTATTAAAGACACCAAAATAAATGAATAAAATAGTTTATGCCCAAAACCTAAGGACATCATGTCATGACCAAGAGAATCCAACACGAACTAGAATGAATAGCTCACCCTGGAACCCGATGTGCTGGAGACTGGATAGAGCTGAGAGCGAGCCGAAGTCACTGGTACACTCGTTGCACTCCACAAAAAGAAAACAAAGAAAAACATAAGTAGGGCTCAGTACAGGGCAACATGTACTAAGTAGATATCTTCGGCCAACCCTAATATGTAATGAATAATAGTATAAAATCGACTATGACACTTAGCAGGTGGCGAGCAACAAACAACATGAACCAGTGTCAACAACACTAAAGTAAGTACGTAATCAGTCAACAATATCAAGATCACACATGATGACTCATGCCTCCAAACTAAGCTATTTTGGGAATTGAGTTCTTTGAGATTGAGTACATTCAGTTAATTCAATATGTTTTCCTCTTTAATGTTATCGTGTCGGAACGTGATACCCCGATCCAAGAATACCGTGTCGGAACGTGACACTCCGATCCAATAATACCATGTCGGAATGTGACACTCCGATCCAATGATACCATGCCGGCTCGTGGCATCCGATCCAATATATCATTAATTTATCATTTATTATCACCAGTTTTCACTTCATTAACAATATTTCATCAAGCCTTCTTTATTCAAGGCATCACTTCGATAGAGAGGGTTCAAGATTAGAAATTCCACGGTCTAAGGATTTCAGACCAACCACAAACCACACAACCAAGCTACACAACCACACAATCAAGTACATAGAGAACTTCACAATATCACTCAATGCATATCAATCACTATTAAGAGTCTATCTATCAAATAGAATAAACCATAACCTATCTCCACCGAAGAATCAAACTCAAGCAAACTACTTCTCCAATGCTTTTCCTTTCCTCAATGCCTCCGAACATTTCCAATCTATCAAGTATATGTGCATAATTTGTAAGTTAACGAGTCTATAAACACTCATATTATTCTATGTCTAGCCTAAACCCAAGAACTCACCTAATTCTATAATTAATTTCCTAAAGTTCAATCCTAAGGGTAGGTCTTAATTCTTCCAATTAGCATAACTTTAATGGAATTTAAATAATTCAATACACCTAAAATTTAAGTACCTATCTCAATATATCAAAACTTAATTTATAATAAGATAACTATAGAAAGAATTGAAAATTAAAGTTGAGTTCTACCGCCAGGCACCGGTAACCTTAATTAACCACGGAAAACCAAAACAAAATATAACACAATTAAAACACCTAGAACCCAATATTCCCAATTTTAACATATAAATATCAAAGTTGATTAACCCATCTTAATTATGCATTACCTCGAGAAGTTTTTATCAAATTCTGACGACGTCAAAGTTGAGTTCTCTCGCACATAAGTTGTATTGGGATAGAAATAATAATAACCTTCCTTTTATTTGATTTAACTTTTATTACCCTAATTGTATACCTAACTAATTATAAAAGTAGTAAAAGTGACCCACTATTAATTTTAATGCTATTTTGTTTAACCACCAACTAAATAAATTATTAAAACTACCCATTAATTCTATAATTGTAGTTACAAATAGTCCAAAATATCAATTTAGAATCTATCGGAAAGTATTTTATGAAATAAAAAGCTCTAGTACTTAAAACGACCAAACGGATCGTTATATTTAATTTATTGGATAACCAAAGTGGAGGTGGAGTTGAAGTTATAGTCATGTTGGATGAGCAAGATATGGCTATATTTGAAAGAGATTCAGAGCTTCTTGAGTTTGCTAGTCCAATTACAAGTCTTCAATTATAAAGTATTTGATTTTTGTGTTGTTTTATGTAATCTCCAATAGGTGTTGTATTTTTTAGTTGTTTGCTTTATGTTGTTTATTGTACCAAGGAGGCCGCTTTACCATGTAACATAGGTATCACGTGAATTCAATATTTTTTTATCGAGGCGCTATAGTTGTATTTATGTTATTTTGTACTATTTGGATATTTCGATCGTTACCATGCTCATTTTAATGGGCCTTCCCCAACCAAATTAAAATCCACTTTATATCTCTCTTCCTCATTTTGCTTTGGATCGAGGGTCCCAAGTTAGGGTCAAGAGTCCAGTCTTGAGCCGGGTTGGGATCCAAACTCGAGTCTCGAGTTGGGTTGGGATCGATCCCTCGAGTCAGGATTAGGACTCGACTCCCTACCTTGATTCGAAATCCAACTTATGTTCCCGACCCTGACCCAAGATCTAACTTTTGGCCCCAAGCCCGAGACCCAACTCCCGAATTCTGATCTCCAATCCTAACCCGGGGCTCAATTACTATCAAACTTCCGATTCGAGATTCGACCCCAACCTTAACCCAAGATTTGATCCTGACCCTGACTCATGGTTCAAATATGTGTTGAAGGGTGAGAATTCTAGTATGATGTCATACTATTTGCTTAGATTATATCTAAGTACTCCTGGAAATTGGAATAATATTTTTTTTCCTAATCCAATACTAAAAAGGAATTAAGAAAATCAAACATTTTCCCTTCGTACCAAACATACACTTGGTAATCTCAAAAAGACTACTATGAACTTCAAAAAAATAACACTCTTTTATTTCACGCACCTCACCTAGTCACATTTTCTAATTTTTTTCATAGTCAATTTTCTTACTTATATTGTCTATGAATTATTCTTTCTACTTAATATTGCTTCTTACTCTTTCTTTTTTTTTTTTTTTTTGTATTTTTTTATTTATTTAAAACATCCCAACAAAATTTAGCATGTTATAACTTTACTACAAAATGGTTTTTAACTGAATACTCAAAAATTGATCAGGATAAAATACCTAGATAGAAAAGTAACAAGTGAATGGCTTTAAGCCTTGGCAGCAGTAGCAATCATTCAAAGGCACATGTCTATTACCGAAATTATCACATAGAATAGACCCACAGCCTATAATGATTAATGGCTTGCGTAACAAAACTAACCATTCTGTAATTCAAATTTTTATCTTAATTTACAATTTTCGTAGAATTAATTAGCTCCAAAAACAAGATAGGAATAGACTCTATTAATCTATACAAGGGTGGAGCCACAGTACAAATTATGAGTTCCACAAAATTCATTAACTTTGCTCAAATTCTGTATTTATGTTAAGAAAATTATTTAATATTCTCTTCGTTCAAATTTGATCTCTACTTTTACTTGTCATTTTTGACAAATCAAGAAAAGACAATTTTCCTCCTATTGTGCCCTCAATTTATTAACATTGAGTTAGTGTCTTTGAAAAAATGAAATTAGTAAATATGTTTGAGATCCAATCAATTAATATGGGTAAAATGGTAAACTCGGTATATCAATCATTATTTTTTTAATAGGTGTGACAAGTCAAAATTTGACAGTTAAATCCGAACAGAAGAAGTATGTACAAATAATCTATTCAACATTTAGTAAATTAAAAAAATACATTTCACGACTTATAAATTAAAAATCTGACTCTGCCTCTCTCTCTAGACAGGTTCAAGAGAACTAAGAAGGAGCGTATCCAGGAGGAGGTCACCAGGTTCACATGAATCCATGCCCTCATCCCGAAACCATATATAGTAGTGTTATATTTTTAAAAAAATATTTAAATATATATATGTGTGAACCTACACTCAAAGTATCATATAATGACGTGCGATGATGATTGGGTGCAAGTCTCTATGTGAGATTAGAAATTTGAATATTTTATTTATCTTATTTATTTTCCTTTCTAAAATTGGGTAACACCTCTCCAAGTGGTTGGATCTAGAAAATAATTTTGAACCTATAATTTTAAATTAATGATTTTTAGTGATAAGAACCTAAATGTCAAATTGATCAAATTTATATCTTAAATCTATCTTTTGTAATAATGCACTCATCATCTCAAAATCCTGAATACGTCGTTAAAACTAAAATGCTATAAATTGTAGCTCTGATGTTGTTCAAGACTTGAAAGCATAATGGCGTCATCACTTGTTTCATTGATTTCCAAGAAAATAATCAAACCTTCTATCCTCACTCCTCCTACTAAAAAATCTCACAAACTTTCATTTATTGATCAAGTTATGCATATGTCTATTCCTATGGCATTTTTCTACCCAAAAATTGGTAATTATGAACCCACACACGTGTCTCAAATTCTTGAAAAATCACTTTCAAAACTTCTTTCATTTTATTATCCTTATGCTGGAAGATTGAATAAGGATGATGCCAATTATGTTGATTGTAATGACATGGGAGTTGAGTTATCACATGTTCATATACATTGTCCCATGTCTCAATTTTTTAGACAACCATACACCAATGATGAACATGTTGTTTTTCCTGTTGAGCAACCTTATGCCCACATGCATGAAGGAAATTTAGCTACAATTCAAGTAAGGAGAGTCAATTTGGTTTTTGTTTTGTTTAACCATCTATATTCAATTTAGGGATCATCATTTAAGTCACACTCACAGTACGTAAAAATTTGCAAGTCTATCCACATCAGAACAATTTGAGATATGCAGTATATGAATTTTCATATGCAATTGAAGTTCAAGCACATATGAATGAAGTTTAACTATTTCTGCCTAAACCTCAGCCATATATGACTGAATTCAGTCATGTTTACTAAAGTTTATGTACTTTTACTTAATGCTTATGTACATATTGTTGAAGTTTAACTATTTTTGCCTGAACTTTAGCCACATATATAGCTGAATTCAGTCATTTTTACTTAAGTTCAGCTACTTTTACTTGAAGTTTATGCACATATGATTGAAGTTCATTCATTTTTGCTATGACTTCAAATATGTCTGAGTTTTAGCCATATGTAACTGCAAAACATTTTTGTTTGATATCTTAATTTCAAACACCAGATATCTGAAGTTGTTCCATAATAGGTATTTTTGAAAATAGCTACAAGTTAAATATCAATGTCCAAATAGGATGTACCCCATGGAATTCTTACATATAGTATTCCCTATTAGTGGTGTCAAATGAGCAGAGTAAGCTAAATTTGACAAGTAAAACAGTGTGATGAGTAAATACACATGGAATTACTTAAATTGAATTTGAACAAGTCAAAATGAGATGAGTCAATAAATGACTCATCAAAAGGTTACTTGAGCGAAATGAATTGAGTCAAGATGAACTAAAGATACTCAGCATGTCCAACTCTTATATAGTTTTAATCATTTATTCAATCACCTAATAAAGTTTTCTCTCTATTTATTATCACTATATAACACATATTAAGGGAAAAAAGTTATTTTTAAAAATATTTTGAAAAGTTTCGAATGGATCAATTTGAACTATCCAAATCATCCTAGCTAGATTGTCTAAGTCAAAATGAACTAAGTTAATAAATGAGCAGATCATTAATATACTGCAACTTAAAAGGATTGGACGAACCATGAATTCATGAGCTAGCTAATTTGGTCATCCTTATAGGCGACTAATCCATATTCGTAACACTTTGATCAGGTAAGCTATTTTGATTGCAAAGGAATAGCAATTGGTGGATGCTTATCACACAAGATCGGAGATGGTTTCACCACAAGCAATTTCTTCAAAAATTGGGGAATTTTGACTCGTGATATTAATGCAACTCTATCTCTTCACTTTGTTAGAGATTCCATTTTCCCACAATCTATTGATCCTTCTGTAGTATCAACTATCAAGTCTAAAGAATCAACATATTTAGGAAAAAGGTTCATGTTCCCCGTTGATAAACTAAATGCACTGAAAGCTAAAATCGCGCATGAATCAGAAATCCAAAATCCTACTCGCGTTGAAGTTGTGAGCGAACTTCTCTACAAATGTGCTTTAGTTACCAAAAGAGTTTATAACTCGGGTTCATTTGAACCATCTTCCTTCTTTCAAGTTGCAAATATGCGCCAAAGGCTCAATCCACCTTTGTCACATGATACATGTGGAAATATATTTTTTGGTTATTTAGTAGAAATAAATAACGAAAAAGACGTAAATTGTCCAAAATTGGTAGGTGAAATGAGGAAGGGGAAATTGAATCTTCATGCTAAGGAAAGTGCCATTATCTCAGAGGTAGTTAAATTAATTGATAAAGGGAAAACACCATTTCAAAGCAATGAAGTTGATAGTTATCTTTGTAGTAGTTTGCTTAAGTTCCCACTTTATAAAGTGGACTTTGGTTGGGGAAGGCCCATTAGAGTGAGCATGGGAACTGGGCCTTCTAACAAGTTCTTCATTTTATTGGATAACCAAAGTGGAGGTGGAGTTGAAGCTATAGTCATGTTGGACGAACAACATATGGCTATATTTGAAAGAGATCCAGAGCTACTTGAGTTTGCTAGTCCAATTACAAATCTTTAATTATAAAGTATTTGATATTTGTGTTGTTTTATGAAATCTCCAATGTGTGTTGTGTTTAAATTGTTTGCTTTATGTTGTTTATTGTACCAAGGGGCAAGGAGGCCGCTTTATCATGTAACATATGTATTCACGTGAATTCAGATTATGTCTAAATACTTCTGAAAATTTGAATAATATACTTTCTCTCTCCCTGATTACTTGTCCACTTTTGAATTGACATACCTGTTAAGAAAGCAATTATTGACATAATGAGTTTACCATTTTACCCCTATTAATTATGAAGTGGATGAATTAAAAACTTAAGATTTTCAAAAATTTCTACATTTTTCAAAGTAATTAATTGAGGGTATAATAGGTAATGTTGTTCTTTCTTGATTTGTCAAAATTGACAAGTAATTATGGACAGCTAAAAAAGGAAAAATGGATAAGTAATTAGGCATAGATGAATTATTATTTTTACTAATCCAATACAAAAAAATAAGTAAGAAAATCAAATATTTCCCCATCAGACCAAACATACCCATGGTAATTTCAAAAACTACTATAAATTTCAAAGAACTAACACTCTTTTATTTCACGCACCCACATCTAGTCACATTTTCTATCTTTTTTCATAGACAATTTTCTTACAATATTGTCTACGAATTATTTTTTCTACTCAATATTGCTTCTTACTCTTTTTTTTTTTTTTTTGGAGCCAATCATTCACAGACATGTGTCTACTACCAAAATTATCACAGAATAGACCCACACTCCATACTTATACTGGCTTGCGTAACAAAACTAACCATTCTTTTATTTACAATTTACATGGAATTAATTAGCTCCAAACATACGATCAGTCAAATAAATACGAGGGTGGAGCCACAATACAAATTATGAGTTGGACGGAATTCATTAACTTTGCTCAAACTCTGTATTTATGTTTAAAAAAATATTTAATTTTCCTTTCATTCGGATTTACTTGTCAAATATTTTCTAATTTGATTTATACTTTTACTTGTCATTTTTTGACAAAATCAAGAAAGGAGAATTTTCTTTTTCCTATTATGCCCTCAATTTATTAACATTGAGTTAATATCTTTGAAAAATGATCAAATGAGTAAATATATTTGGGACCCTATCAATAACTATAACAACAACAACAACATACCCAGTGAAATCCCACAAAGTGGGGTCTGGGGAGGGTAAAGTGTACGCAGACCTTACCACTACCTCGTGGAGGTAGAGAGGCTGTTTCCGGTGGACCCTCGGCTCAAGTACATCCGAACCAAGTAAGAGAAGAGGAAACATTATATAAAACATAACATCCAATAAGAAAAAGGCATAATCAACAACGGAGACAATAACATCAAGAAAATACTGTGAGAGGCGAAGCGCAGTAAACAACATATGACTATAGGATCACAGACGAGAACTACAAGTGCCAGGCTAGGACTACTACAAACACTACCAACCCAAACCCTCGTAAGGAAAGACAACACGCTAACCCTACTAACCTTCAACCTTAATACGCGACCTCCACTCCTTCCTATCTAGAGTCATGTCCTCGATGATATGAAGCTGAGCCAAGTCCTGTCTAATCACCTCTCCCCAATACTTCCTAGGCCTACCTCTACCCCTCCGCGTACCCTCTACCACCAGCCCCTCGCACCTCCTCACTGGAGCGTCTGCGCACCGCCTCTTCACATGCCCAAACCATCTCAGTCTCGCTTCCCTCAGCTTGTCCACCACAGGGGCCACTCCCACCTTCTCCCGGATAACCTCATTCCTAATCTTATCGCTCCTAGTGTGTCCACACATCCATCTCAACATCCTCACCTCCGCAACATGCATTTTTTGAACATGTGAGTTCTTGATTGGCCAACACTCCGCTCTATACAACAAGGCCGGTCTAACTACCACTCTGTAGAACTTACCTTTAAGTTTAGGTGGAACTTTCTTATCACACAAGACTCCAGAAACAAGCCTCCATTTCATCCAAGCAGCCCCTATGCGATGTGTGACATCATCGTCAATGTCACCACTTCCTTGGATTACAGCCCCAAGATACTTAAAACTTTCTTTCTTAGGAATGATCTGTGTGTCGAGTCTCACTTCCCCATTTGCCTCATCCAACGCATCACTGAATTTGCACCCCAAATATTCCGTTTTGGTCCTACTCAACCTGAAACCTTTGGACTCCAGCGTTTGTCTCCACACCTCCAGCCTCGCATTAACTCTGTCCCGCGTCTCATCGATCAGTACTATGTCATCCGCGAATAACATACACCATGGGACCTTCTCCTGAATAGACCGCGTAAACTCATCCATCACCAAAGCAAATAGAAAAGGGCTAAGGACTGATCCCTGATGCAGCCCCATCTCAATTGGGAAATGCTCCGAGTCTCCTCCAACCGTTCTAACCCGAGTCTTGGCTCCACCGTACATGTCCTTTATCGCCCTAATGTAAATCATCGGGACACCTTTAGCCTCCAAGCACCTCCAGAGGACATTCCTCGGTACTTTGTCATAGGCCTTTTCAAGGTCAATGAACACCATATGTAGGTCTCTCTTCCTTTCTCTATATTTTTCTACCATTCTTCGCATAAGATAAATGGCTTCGGTAGTCGATCGTCCCGGCATGAATCCAAACTGGTTCTCAAAAATAGACACCCCTCTTCTCACCCTCATCTCCACCACTCTTTCCCAAATCTTCATAGTATGGCTTAGCAGTTTGATACCCCTGTAGATGTTACAATTTTGGATATTACCCTTATTTTTATACAACGGAACCATTGTACTCCACCTCCATTCATCTGGCATCTTTCCTGTCTTAAAAATAACATTAAACAGCCCAGTTAACTACTCTATACCTGCCTTGTCCGTGCTCTTCCAAAATTCCACCGGAATCTCATCGGGTCCGGTCGCTCTTCCCCTGCTCATCCTACTAATAGCACGTATTACCTCCTCTATCCTAAAACACCTACAGTACCCAAAGTCCCGAAGTCTTTCAGAGTGCGCCAATCACCCAACACAGTGTCTCTGTCCCCTTCTTCATTTAAAAGTTTGTGAAAGTATCATTGCCATCTTTGTTTGATGGAGGTCTCTTCCACCAATACTTTGCCTTCCTCGTCCTTGATACACTTCACTTGGTCCAAGTTGCGAGCCTTCATCTCTCTTGCTTTTGCAATCCTATACAATTTTTTATCCCCACATTTGTCCCCCAGCTCGACATATAAGCGTTCGAAAGCTGCCGTCCTAACCTTCGTAACAGCTAACTTAGCTTCTGTCTTTGTTGTCTTATAAACCTCCTTAAGCGTCCGCTTCTCTTCCTCATCTACGCACTCCACCCACTTTGTGTATGCCGCCTTCTTTGCTTCCACTAAGCCTTGGACTTCCTCATTCCACCACCAATCTCCTTTATGGCCTCCAAAGTTACCCCTTGATATCCCCAACACCTTTGAAGCAACTTTCCTAATGCAACTAGCTGCTTTATTCCACATGGTGTCCACATCCTCACTACCACTCCAAGCACCCATCCCAGTCAACTTCTCGCCCATCTCCCAAAAAAGGGCAGGGGTCAAGCCACCCCATTTAATCCTCGGTCGATCAAAAACAACCTTCTTCTTCCTACCCCTCTTAATTTCCAGGTCCATCACCAAAAGCTTGTGTTGGGTAGTAAGATTTTCACTTGGGATAACCTTGCAATCCTTACAGAGACCTCTATCACCCTTCCTAAGGAGTAAGTAATCTATCTGAGTCTTAGCTATCGAGCTACGAAAGGTAACCAAGTGGTTCTCCTTCTTCGGGAAGCATGAGTTAACAATCACCAACTCAAAGGCTTTAGCAAAATCCAGAAGCGAAGTTCCACCTCCATTTCTCTCCCTAAAACCAAAGCCTTCATGAACATCATCAAAGCCACTAGAAGTTGCCCCGATATGGCCATTAAAATCTCCACCAATGACTATTCTCTCGGTGCTCGGTATACCTCTAACTACCTCATCCAACTCCTCATAAAAGAGCTTTTTGGCCTCATCGTCCAAGCCCACTTGAGGTGCATAAGCACTAATAACACTTAAAGTACAACCTCCAATGACTATATTAATCGTCATCAACCTATCATTGATCCTCCTAACCTCCACCACTTGCTCCTTCAAATCCCCGTCTACAAAAATACCCACCCCATTTCTATCCCTAGATCCTCCCGAGTACCACAACTTAAACCCGTCGACCTCCCGAGCCTTGGAACCTACCCATCTAGTCTCTTGGACACAAGCTATATTTATCTTTCTCTTCTTGAGAATTTTCACTAGCTCTAAGGACTTCCCCGTCAATGAACCTATGTTCCATGATCCTACCCTCAAATTATGGGAACCCGTAACCCACTTACCACTATTTTCCCTCGTCCTTGGCCTCAACCGACGACATGACTCAATACCACCATCAGATACCAAATCCACTAGAAAGGTACTGAATCTAATGCAAAATCTACACAGGAAAGCACTTACTACTACTGCAATAGGAGTATAATCTAAAAAGATGGGATATCAACAACTATACTAAAGGCTGAAGTACTGATCCAAAATATATTCGAAAATAAGACAGTACAACTCCGAAAATAGAAGGTGGAGCCCTAATCTGAACTAAAATGCCAATCAAAAATAAAAATACAGATAAACAGAGTGTAGTGCAAAATGCACTATCCGGTAACCTTAAAATCTACTCCTATGCTCTTCAAATTATTGAAAGTACAGTGTAATTACTTACCAGCAATATTAACTCACCTAACAAGAAGGGATTCAAAGTAGCAAACAAAACGCAAAATCTGCAAGAGAGGGCACAGAAAAATAGATTCAGATAAAAAAGGGAAGAGAGATAGGATAGATAGAACCTGGTCGGTGCAGATGGAAGGCTTCGGTGGACTTTGGGCAATTTTCCGGCCAGATCTGGTTGGTCTCCGGCGACAAACAGTAGCACTACTGGTGCGCTGTTGTTTGGCCGGTAGCTCGCCGGAGTCAGAGCTGGATCTCGCTGGTTGCTGTTGACCGGAGCTGCTGCTGTCGTGGGTTGTTGTCGGCTGCTGCTGCTGTCCGGTGGTTGCTGGTAGTCCTCGTCGGCTGCCGGACAGGCGAAGAGAAAGAGGAGACGGAGAAGAAGAACGAAGGAGAGGGAAAGAGAAAGAGAAAGAGAACGAGGGGGCGGAGCAATCCCATCGGAGCTGCTGCCTGGTCGGAGCAGCGCTGGTGCTCGAGATGGCGCTGGCGCTGGTGTCTCTCAGTTTCGCCGGCGTCGACGGAGAGAGAGAGAGAAATCCGTTGGGTTTTGGAGAGAGAGTCGTTGGAGAGAGAGAGCAGTAGAGAGAGAAAGCTGTCTTGATTTTTAGAACAAAATCGACCCTATCAATAACTAAGAAGGGTAAAATGATAAACTCGGTATATCAATCATTATTTTCTTAATAGGTGTGTCAAGACAAAATTTGACAACAAAATTCGAACGGAGGGAGTATGTACAAATAATTTATTCAGATTCAGTAAACAAAAAAAATTACATTTCAGAACTTATAAGTTAAAAATTCTATCTCCACCTCTCTTGATAAATACATGAGAACTAAGATACTATAAATTGTACTAGCTCTTGATGTTGTTCCAGACTTGAA
Source organism: Solanum verrucosum (assembly GCF_900185275.1). Classification (NCBI taxonomy): domain Eukaryota; kingdom Viridiplantae; phylum Streptophyta; class Magnoliopsida; order Solanales; family Solanaceae; genus Solanum; species Solanum verrucosum. Next base: position 271,006 of record NW_026020420.1, read on the forward strand.
AGCATAATGGTGTCATCACTTGTTTCATTGATTTCAAAGAAAATAATCAAACCTTCTATCCTCACTTCTCCTACTAAAAAATCTCACAAACTTTCATTTGTTGATCAAGTTATGCATATGTTTATTCCTATGGCATTTTTCTACCCAAAAATTGGTAATTATGAACCTACACATGTGTCTCAAATTCTTGAAAACTCACTTTCAAAAGTTCTTTCATATTATTATCCTTACGCTGGAAGATTGAATAAGGATGATGGTAATTATGTTGATTGTAATGATATGGGAGTTGAGTTATCACATGTTCATGGACATTGTCCCATGTCTCAAATTCTTAGACAAACTTACACCAATGATGAACAAGTTGTTTTTCCTATTGAGCAACCTTATGCCAACATGAATGAAGGAAATTTAGCTACAGCTCAAGTAAGGAGAGTTAATTTGATTTTGTTTTGTTTAACCATCTATATTCAATTTAGGAATCACCATTTAGGTCTCACTCACAATATCTATCTACTTCAGAACAATTTTAGATATGCGGTATATGAAGTTTCATATGCATGCAATTAAAGTTTGGGCACATTTGAATGAAGTTCACCTATTTTTGTCTGAACTTTAGCCACATATATGGTTGAATTCTATCAATTTTACTAAAGTTCAGGTATTTTTACTCGAAGTTTATGCATATATGGTTGAAGTTCATCCATTTTTGTCTTGACAATTCAGATATGTCTGAACTTCAGTCATATGTAACTGCAAACATCTTTTTTGGATTGCTTAACTTCAAACACCGGATATCTGAAGTTGTTCCAGAATAGGTAGATGTGCAATAATATTTTTGAAAGTAGCTACAAGTTAAATATTGATGTCCAAATAGGATGTACCCCGTGAAATTCTTACATCTATTAGTATTCCTTATTATTGACTAATTCAGATTCGTGACATTTTGATCAGGTAAGCCATTTTGATTGCGGAGGAATATAGCAATTGGTGGATGCTTATCACACAAGATCGGAGATGGTTGCACCACAAACAATTTCTTCAAAAATTGGGGAATTTTGACTCGTGATATTAATGCAACTATATCTCTTCACTTTGTTGGAGATTCCATTTACCCACAATCTACTGATCCTTCTGTAGTATCAACTATCAAGTCTGAAGAATCAACATATTTAGGAAAAAGGTTCATGTTCCCCGTTGATAAACTAAATGCACTAAAAGTCAAAATCGCGCATGAATCAGAAGTACAAGATCCTACCCATGTTGAAGTTGTGAGCGCACTTCTTTACAAATGTGCTTTAGCTACGAGAAGAGTTAATAGTTCTAATTCGTTTAAACCATCTTCCTTGTATCAACTAGAAAACATGCGCGAAAGGTTCAACCCACCTTTGTCACACGATGCATGTGGAAATATTTCATCTAGCTATTTCATGGAAATAAATAACGAAAGAGAGGTAAATTGTTCGACATTGGTAGGTGAAATGAGGAAGGGGAAATTAAATCTTCATGCTAAGAAAAATGTGATTATCTTAGAAGTAATTGAATCAATTGAAAAAGGAAAAACACCATTTCATAGAAATGGAATTGATAATTATTTTTGTTGTAGTTTGATTGATTTCCCACTTTATAAAGTGGACTTTCGTTGGGGAAGGCCCATTAGAGTGAGTATGGGAACTGGGCCTTTTAACAAGTGGTTTTATTTATGCATAAATTATAGGAACCACATATTATAAGTACTAAATAACATCCTATCCCTTCTAGTTTTCTATTTACCAAAAATTTCTTAAAAATGATGTTTGCGGGATACATAGCGTTGTGCACGGGATACATTAGGTTTGATACATTCCACATAGCGGGATACATAGCGTTGTGCACGGGATACATAGCGTTGTGCACGGGATACATAGCGTTTGATACATTCCACATAGTGAGATACATAGCGTTGTGCACGGGATACATAGGTAAATAAGGGATTTTTGAAATTTTTGAAATAAGTAGGGATAAATGGATATTATGGTAAGTAAATGAGTATAGTTAAGTAATTTGTCCTTTATTTATTGGATAACCAAAGTGGAGGAGGAGTTGAAGCTATAGTCATGTTGGATGAACAAGACATAGCTATATTTGAAAGAGATACAGAGCTACTTGAGTTTGCTAGTCCAATTACAAATCTTTAATTATAAAGTACTTGTCTTTTGTGTTGTTTTATTTGCATTATGTTGTTTATTGTACCAAGGAAGCCACTATAGCATGTAACAAACATATTCACGTGAACTCAGTAATTTTTTATCGATGATAGGGTGAAAACGAGGTGTGTTGGAGGAAAGGAGCACACAATTAATGTTGTATGCCGCTTGTGAAACTTGTTTTTCCTACTTTTATTAGGATCATCATTTTCGAAAATATTTTCCAACCGAACATGAAAAAATTGAAAACTCCGTACCGGATACACGCTTCACACACACACACTAGCTTTCACACTCCAGCAATACCATAACAGATAGTATTAAGTAATCTCTTGCAGGTTTACTTGAAACATAAATTCAAGATCAACCAAACACTACACAAGCTTTTATAGAGTGAGCTCTCTCTACTGCCTGAAATATGATCTTTTACAAAAAGCAAAACATGTCAATCTATTGCCAGGGAGCAAAATCTTTAGGTCTATGTTAGTTTCTTGTGCAAAGCGTTGGACAGACGAGTTTATTGCTGCTCAGCTTTTGCAGCGTGCACTCTGTAACATTCTGACAGACGTTCAGCGACTCTGTTGCCAACAACACTGTCTATGAGTTCATACTTCTTATAAGTTGCGTTCAAGATCTCTGTCTGTTTTTTCGCAAGATTTTCCTCCTCCTCTAGTTGATGCTACACAGAGAGAAAAAATGAACTTCTAACAAACATGTTTACTTTAAATGTGAGATCCTCCGCCCATTTTTACTTGTCCAGTGGCACACCCCTCCAGGAGCAATAAATAGAATGACAAATTTATAGTATCACCCTTTAAATATAATAAATTCAATGACTATAGTTTATAATAAGGATAAATTAGGAACTAAGTGTTAAATTAACTCTTGATTTTCTAAACTGGACAAGTGAGAGTGGACGTCTATTTTTAGAACAGTGGACAAGTAAAAGTGTGACGAGAGAGTATTATACGCTGAAATGAATAAATAAAGTTTACCTTGAGGCAAAAGTTGGCTTCTTCTGCATGTTTGTTAATCAAATGCTTCATCTTCTTGGCGACCTCAAAATCAGGATCGCTGGAGTCCAACCATCGGCATACTATCTTCCTACCAGGTTTTATAGGACGGTCATCGAGCATCTCTGCTTCAGCAGCACGTGCCCTGACAGGCCTTGGCATACCACAGATCATAAATGAGGAACTGCTTATCTCGGAGATTATAGTTTTCGCCTGGTCTGCATTTTCCAGCTCAACCAATGCAGATAGTCCAACGTTCTTTGGTTCAAGGTAGTTTGGGATAAACTTGACCTGAATGACATTCCCAAATTGATCAAGTGAAGCTTTAACGACAGCTTCAGTAGCTGCAGGTGAAAGGCTGTCAATGAATATAGTACGCTTTACTTTCTCTTCAAAAGCAGCATACTCTTTCATTAAACTTTCCATGATGAGTAACAGCAAATTTCACCTAAGCAGAAGCAATTCACCAGAATCTTTAGAAAAAGAGGTAACCACAGTTCACATAATTTTGATAGCACAGCAAATTACTCGCGACACGAATATATCATCTTAGTGCTAATCATGCTGCAACCCAATTAACGTAGTTAAAGGGTATTATGTGTGTGCGCTCGTGTGTGTACACATTCGTGCTGGAACACCATGATGATGGCTGAATCGGATTGCGCCAGCACAGCTGTCCTCTCCAGTGATTTCTGCTCTTTTGACCCATGGAGCAAAGTTGCAAAAATATGAGTAGCGGAAGTAATCATTACGGAGTTGGGAAATGACACAACAGGGAGGGACTTGGCTGTAATATTAGAGAGGTTCACCGAAAATGGGAAAGAGAAAAGTGACTGCAAAATAGATGCAATTCCTATGATCTATACAAGCCAGAGTGCATAGCACCAATGTTTTTAGAAAGGTAGATATGCAAGATAGGAGGTTAACCATGTCAAGAGAAGCTTGCTGGGGATTACTTTATTTCCTATTTGCTTGAATTTGGCATTAGCAACTTCTCTTGGGGACTTCCAAGGTCCATGGACGTAATCCAAACTATAAACGGGTGAAGTTGTTCTATGATTTAGCAACAGCAAAAGGATTATGGAATGTACTCTGGTGTCTTGGGAGTAACTTAATGAGACACATTTTCTGGAAGAAAGATTAAATAAGTCCTGTAACTTCTCAATACAGTGGAGTTTTCAGACTTAATTCTGGATATGGATCCGAAAGAGATTCCATTGACAGGAGGAAGATTCACTTGGTCTGATTGGAGAAAACATAGGGAAGTTTTACAAGCTCGAACAATTTTAATCTCAGTTAATTGGGAAGAGAAATATGCAAATACAAGGGAGTCCTTACTACTGAGACTTCTGTATGATCACTTACCAAAAATGCTGGATTTGGATAGATAATCTAGACACCTATAAGATTTGAGAACATGCATTTTGAAAGGAAGGGTTTGAAGACCAAGTAAAGAACTGGTTGGATTCAAAGTCCAAGAAGTTGACGAATAGGATTTATCATGAAATGCTAAAAGGAAAACTAAGAAGATTGGCATCAAGAAAGGACACAATAGGGAAACATGAAAATGTAGAACATGGTGGATCAAGGAAGCAGACAAAAACACTAGATTTTGTATAGACTGGAAAATACACATCGCCGCTACTACAGTATCTTCAAATTGTTCATTACTGGCAGAATAATTGACAACACAAATGAGAATTAGAATGAAATCTTTTACTTCCAACAGTGGAAGAAATTCATCTTGCAGGTTTAGTAGAAGAAGAGAAAACTTAAGTAGAGAGTTAAGCAGTCATAGAAGCAGAAAATTCACGAGATATATGCTACCAGGTTGGATAGATGCACAACGGAGTTTATATTAAAAATGTTGGGTGATAGCTGATAGGTAAGAGAGATGTCCTGACAACCTTTTATTTTCAGGATGGACTAGATGCATCTTCAAGAAACGAGATGAGCTTGATTGAGCTACTAATTTCCACTCATTGTAGCTCAAATATAAGTATCTATAACTATTAGATTAATGTTGTCATAAAAAAAAAAAACTATTAGATTAATGCCAAAGTTGTTGCCTTTGAGGTTAGAAGTAGTCAAAGAATCGGATGCACAGAACATACTTTTTTGAGAAAACCAACAGATCACACAAAGTTAGGAAATGATTGTCTGGATGTGGATTGAAAGAGGACACCTATACTAGCTTGTAAGCTGGATATTTGAAAAACATGTAACCATGTGAGCCGGGAAAGGAGGATGAAACAATGAATCATCTCTTATTTGCATAGTGAGGTGGTAAAACTGTATAGATATCTGGACTATATTTTTCTCTCTGACTGATACGGCAATGCCTAAAGCCGTTATAAAGTGCTTAACCACCTTGAGGTGCTTTGCAGAATTTTAAAAGAAGTGTCAACTTAAGAACCTAACTGCTTACAAGATTCATCATCATGTAGGCAAGAAATATGAACCAAAACTAGACAATTTCAGAATAAAGATTCATAAAGCTTTTGCAGCACCAATTTGGTGCTTCTAATGTAGTTGTGACTGAACTATAGTACTTATAGAAACAAATCTGGCACAGGTCCAAATGCGCAACTATTAATAACATTACTAACAAAAAAGTCCTCACTGTCTTTTTACAACAACAGCAGCAAACTCATTGTTGTAACTAATGTTAGGGAGGCAGTTCCGATAGACCCTCAGCTGAATGAACAGAACGAACAGTGAAAAAGAAAAGGTAATAGCAACAAGCATAAACAACAACAAGATGATAAGATACCAAGGCTAAAAAAATAGCGAGCACCTAACAACATTGTTGTACACAAGGACATGATACATAGCCATTATCATTGCTACACAGAGACATACACTATACCTACTTGTATAAAAATCACATATGTCAAAGCTCAAGCATCATCCAAAATTCCAAATTACCTTCTCTGTATGAAATATTCATATTTATATCCATCAGTAACTTCAAAATTTAGTACTTATGTAGCACCCCCCCGCACCCCCCAACTCAATTTACCCAGCAACATTTACAAGACCTTACAAATGTTCAGTTAACAGAAAAGATTCAATTTTTTTGTTTCAAAAAGATCAAGAATCCAGTATAGTACAACCCCACCACCTCCAACATTGAGAATCTAGTATAATCATGAATTCAAGAACACAGATTAAATTTCTTCAACCAAACCTAAATCCCAAGTTCAAGAATCAATTTTTGCCCAACCCCACCCCCCAACAACCAAAACCCACAAAATAAAACAAAAAATTAAAAGGGAAAAGGGGTTTTCCGATGGTGATTTACCTTTGAGCTTCGCCCAGGTTGATGGAGCCTCACTGGAACCTTCTTAAGACTTTGGATTGTGCTATTATGGTGATTTTATAAATTTTCAATTAAGTCTTAGGAGATTTGTTTAGTTTCATTTTAACCCCCAAAACTATCTTGAAAATTACATATTGGGTCCATATTATCATCTTTTTATAATTATTTCAGGCTTGAATACAAGTAAATAAAGGAAAAGGACTATTGGAGGTTAACTTAATGGTGTAAATATTCGTACAAAATATTAAGAGTTCAATTGTAATAACATATTTAAACAATTATATTTTTGCAAAGTTCATATTTCAATTTATCTACCTAATTTGCTACATTTCCGAGAGTTTATACATTAACTATCACTCCCTTTGCGTTAAAATACACCTCGATGTTCAGTTGATTACACGTGTCTGTTGTCGATTGAAATAATATTTGACCGACTCAGCATTGAGGTGTTTTAATACCAAAAAAAGTGATAGTTTAAATAGGTAAAGAGAACAATGGATAGTTAAGATATAAAATTTGTGGAAAAACAATAATTTATATGTGTTTTTTCAGCCTCTTGTTGGGCAAAATTTATCCGTGTATGATGTTTATATCAAATCATACTTTATTAACCCATAAGCATATTAGTTGATCATCTTCTTACCTCCAGCATATAATATAATCATAATGAGTGTCCAAAGAAACACGAGTTTTCCACTACTATGAGATTAGAGCTTACAAAGAGAAAAAAATAATGGGTAACTGAAGTCGAGGTTATTGGAGATGTTATTCCAAAAAGAGAAACCCATAAGTCTCCTAACATGTATTTTCCAACAAATACAATATTAACATATTAAATTAGGAAAGAATATGGAATATTAACTATAGTTTAGTGATAAAAATATACAAAAAGACATGGTCCATAGAAAAAAATAGTATATGATAAAAATTTATTCGCACTCAATATTTATAAAACATATATAATAGATTAATTAGGATGGTATACACAATGTTTCAATTCATATGATGCATTGTACAAAAAACCAGTAGACTTTTTGTTTCGCTAACTTTGTATCATCTATCGCAAGTTGGAGTACATTAGTTGTGTTCGATATGAACTAGAAAAATAAGTTAAGTTTTTACTTGTGTTCGATAAATATTATTCTAAAAGTATTTGTATATAATCTAAATAAATATTATAAAAGTGACACTGAAGTGGGGTGGTGGAGATGGAACTATGGGTGACGGTGAAGTTGAGGTGTACTGAGAGTGGAAAGACACAATCAATATGTAACATCAGAAGTAAACTCGTTTTCCCTACTTTCAATTTTTTTTTAAAATCATTTTCCTTGATTTGTAAGAAAATTTTCCAAGAGAAAATATTATTCAAAAATTTTGATCTACCGAACATGAGAAAACCGAACACACCATAGAATTCAGAGCAGCTAAGTAAGGCCGGTCATCATGGCACACTTGCTAGTCAATGGGAGGGGTAAGAAGTTTGTGTTCCGGTGTACTCTTATCACTAACCCTGAGAGAGGCTATACTCTAAGAGCCAACCGACTCATTATCCCTAGAAGCAAGGATCAAGAAATATCAATGTATCAGGGGCTGAACGTACCTTCCACCCCACGTCCTTGCGCGGGTGTTCTCAGTCTAACCACATGAATCAATACTACCAAAAGAAACCAAAGCACTTTTAAAGTCACAATTCTATTTACAAGCAACTGGACCAGCAAACGTTGAGGTCAATACGAAGCTAAAACCATGTTGATGGGTTCAGAAACCAATTTAACAGAAAGAGCGAACAGTCTAAAGCACAACTTGCTTCGCTATGGACATTAAGTTAGAAGACTTGAAATAAACTATACCCCTAAACCTGATAAGATTACATAGACGGGTTAACTCTGCAAGATGGTAATCTGAATAGTCATTCAATCACTGCAAAGATCGTCAAAACTCACGTCTTCTGATATAGTATCCAATTCGTTAATGGCTGCCAGATTGGGACGGATATTAGTATTGGTATATACTAAGCTAAAGAACTCAATATCAGATGCCACACAACTAACCTTGATTTTCTTGTTCTCCCCTATCCTGAGGATCCAAAAAGTTGTTGGTATCTGTTGCAAGAAAGGCTGATCCAGAGTAGCCCTCTAGAATCTCTGTATAGAATAGAAAGTAAAAACATATAACAATGTGAAATTGATGACGATATTACTCCAGAAGAGAAGGGAGCACAAACCAGAAGTGTTGGGAAAATCAGCTGTTAAGTCCGAGAAACTGAAGTTTCGAGGAATCTTTCCCAAGAAACCAAAGGAAGAAGTATCAACACCCCAGGGATCCTCAATCACTGGTTGTACACTTGGCTCAACATATGAATTTCCAACTCCAGGACGAGCCTGCTGGAGAATGCCCTCACCACCATAATTGCCTGAATAACCAGCTGAGTTGATCATCCCCCCATTTGGTCCTTGCATCATTCCCAGGTTTGCATGCTGAGGCAATAGCATGTTTGGTGATAAATCAATGCTTCTTGCATGAGCAGAAACATCCATAGCAGCTTGCGCATATGATTGGACTGACGAAGCATCATTTGTGTAAACATGAGGTAAATTGTCATTAACAGTTGGGTGCATGTTGGCAAGCTTCACATTGGGCTCAGCATGCTCTGTTGCTTGAGAGGCTGAGTTCTGTGCTACTGTCAATATGTCATAGTACATAATCACTTACTTTTCCTTATCAGTATTTAATAGGATGAAATCGTACAAAACTTAAAGCGATATAACAGGTATACAAATGCATAAGATGTTTTTGTTTTCAGGGTTGCAATGTACACTCCTTCACTCTGAATCTAAACGAAATAAAAAAGGGAAACTAAAATAATAACATACATACCATGGGTATCTCACTTCTGACATGCATCTAGAAACTAAAGGAAGATTTTGAGACTACGATGTCGATGATTTGGATGAAGCCTAAACTTCATTTGTTTCCTCCATTTCTCTCAAACTTTTACTCAATTTTACTTATCAAAATTAAGAAAAGAATTTTATCATATTCACCAACTTCAACAAGTATGAATGATCTCAAGTTGAAAAGGCAATCACAGTGCCGAAAGACAGATCCTCTGGGACACTTTTCCTGAAAAAATCCTTCCCATAACTATCCCTAATATTCACATTTTGATCTGCCACTTTAAACCCTCAAACCTTTCTTTGACTATCCAACCTAAAATCCTATTCTATTGTATGAAAATACAAAGCAAGGAAGCTGAAAATTGGAAAAGAGTGGGAAACTATAACAAATTTTATGATGGAAAAGAAAAACACAGGCATAATAATTATTTCCAAGAAGATCAATAGGGAATCTATGAATTCATATCTTACCTGGTTGAATCTGAGATCCATTAGACACAGGAACGGATTCAGTTGCATACATACGCATTGACTCAGCCTGTCTCTCAAGCAACTCATTGAATCTCGTAATTTGATCTTTTACTATCAACCTCGTATAATAAGCCCTGAAAAACTCATGGTTTTCTTCTTCAAGCCTTTGCCACACTGGAAAAGAGATCAAGATGTCAAATTAACTCCCCGTAGACACATGAAGCACATAGATCACAACCATCAACTACTCGAGATAAGACAGGCCAAACACATTTTAAAACAAATACTAACAATAATTTCATACATTTTTCAACTCCATCAGAATAAGCTTAAATATTTTATTTCTGATTGTGTAACTTATATTATATGGAGAATGACTTGTTCCTTTCTATTCATCAAGACAAGATTCTTATACAAATACTATGCTTCTATGAAAGGAAAACTAATCAAAGTAAATCAACTAAGAATCTGCTCCTATAATTAAATTAGCTATATATGGAAGATATAATATTTACACCTATTATATTCTATAACACTCCCCCTCAAGCTGGAGCATAGATGTTGATCATGCCCAGCTTGTCACAAAGATAATTAACTCGAGCTCCATTTAACGCCTTTGTGAACAAATCAGCTAGTTGCTCTCCTGTCTTTACATAACCGGTGGAAATCAAGTTATCTTGGATCTTCTCACGAATAAAGTGACAATCTACCTCGATATGCTTTGTTCTTTCGTGATACACAGGATTTGAGGCAATATGAAGAGCAGCTTGATTATCACACCAGAGTTTTGCTGGTGTAGAATGTCTCATTCCAATTTCTGTCAATATGTGATGTATCCACATGATCTCACATGTGGATTGCGCCATAGCTCTATATTCAGATTCTGCACTGGATCGCGATACAACACCTTGTTTCTTACTTCTCCATGACACCAAATTACCACCAACAAAGACACAATAACCAGTAGTAGATCGTCTATTGGTTTTACATCCAGCCCAATCAGCATCAGCAAAGCACTCAATGTGAGTATGTCCGTGGTTACCATATAAAATGCCAAGTCCAGGGGATCTTTTCAAGTAGCATAAGATCTGTTCCAAGGCTTCCCAATGTTTGACTGTAGGTGCAGACATGAATTGACTAACAACACTCACTGCAAAAGCAATATCTGGACGTGTTACTGTGAGATAGTTTAGTTTCCCTACTAACCTCCTATATCTCTCTGGATCATCAAAGGGGCTGCCATCATCACGGGTCAGATGCACATTAGGGACCATTGGAGTACTACAAGGTTTGGCTGCGGACTTTCCAGTTTCCACAAGTAGGTCAAGGATATACTTTCTCTGAGATAGAAAGATTCCCTTCTTGCTTCTAGTTACTTCTACTCCCAAAAAATATTTTAGTTGTCCCAAATCTTTTGTGTGGAATTTAGTATGCAAGAATGACTTGAGTGAAGAGATCCCCGAATAATCACTTCCTGTAATAACAATGTCATCAACATATACCACAAGAAGAATAATGCCAATTGTTGATTGTTTATAAAAGACTGAGTGATCACACATGCTCTTTTTCAGCCCAAATTCCTGAACTACTTCACTGAATTTGCCAAACCAAGCACGAGGGCTTTGTTTCAAACCATACAAGGATTTCTTTAGGTGACAAACTTTACCATACTCCCCCTGAGCAACAAATCCAAGTGGTTGCTCCATATACACTTCTTCTTGGAGATCACCATGAAGAAATGCATTCTTGATATCTAGCTGGTGCAACGGCCAATTCTTAGATGCAGCTAAGGAAATAAATAAGCGAACAGAAGTGAGTTTAGCCACCGGAGAAAATGTGTCTGAATAATCCACCCCATAAGTCTGAGCATATCCTTTAGCCACTAGTCGAGCCTTAAGTCTAGCCACAGAGCCATCTGGATTAACTTTGACCGCAAAGACCCATTTGCATCCCACTGCCTTCTTTCCTTTTGGTAAATCCACCAAGTCCCAAGTGTGATTCTCATCTAGTGCATGTATCTCCTCAAGCATTGCATTATACCATCCAGTGTGACTCAAGGCTTCCTTAACTGTCTTAGGAACAACGATAGAGTCTAGAGAAACAATCAAAGATCTAGACATAGAGGATAAATGACCATAGGAAACAAAATTAGCAATGGAGTATGGAGATTTGCAACTACGTGTACCTTTGCGAATAGCAATAGGGAGATCAAGATCTTCTGGAAGATCAGACGAATGAGGATCTGATGACAAAGGGACTGGTGCAGAACATGTATCAATGGCTTCTCGCCTCCTCGAGTAAACTTGTACAACCGGGGGTCTTACTACCGTAGATGGTGCAGGAGCTGATGGTACAGTATCCGATTGATCCTCAATAGATGATCTGAGAGATGGAGGGACAATATTTGATTCTTTTGTCAAAACACGGGTGACCTCATAGACTAACCACTCATCTTCCTCCCCTTGACTTGTAGAAATAGGAGGTGCATAAAAAAAAGGTGGCCTCTGAAAATACCACATCAGTTGATACCAAATATTTGCCAAGTTCAGCAGAATAACATCGATAACCCTTCTGAAGACGAGAATAACCCAAAAAAACGCACTTCAATGCCTTTGGATCCAACTTAGTGACAGATGGTCGAACATCTCGAACATAACAAGTGCTTCCAAACACCTTAGGTTCTACTGGAAATAGTGACTTGTTTGGAAACAGAACACTGTAAGGCACATTACCAGCAAGAATAGTGGATGGCATACGATTAATCAGAAAACAAGCCGTAGAGACTGCATCTGCCCAAAACTGTTTAGGAACCTTCATTTGGAACAAAAGTGCTCGAGTTGTCTCAAGTAGATGCCTATTCTTCCTCTCAGCAACTCCATTTTGAGAGGGTGTATCAACACATGAAGACTGGTGGAGAATACCGTGTTGTCTCATGTATGATTGAAATGATTCTGACATATATTCTTTAGCATTGTCACTCCTTAGAATACGTATCGAAGCATTGAATTGTGTTTTGACTTCAGCATAGAAGGCACAAAAGTGAGTAAACACTTCTGAGCGACTCTTCATGAAATAAATCCAAGTCATACGAGAAAAATCATCCACAAAAGTAATAAAATACTTATGCCCAGTTTTGGAAATGACAGGGCATGGTCCCCAAACATCAGAATGAACCAACTCAAAAGCTGACTCAGCCCGCTTATTAACCCTTGGACTTAATGAGCTGCGATGATTTTTTGCAAATCGACATGACTCACATTCTAATGAAGAAATATTTTGGAATTGCGGACAAAGCTTCTTTAGCAAAGGTAGAGATGGATGTCCCAATCGACAATGTGCTTCAAATGGAGACACAACACTAGAGCAGGCAACAAACTGAGGCCCCCATTCATCCAAAATATAGAGATCGTCAGATAGATGTCCTTTACCAATAACCTGATTCGTCTTAAGATCACGAAACAAACAATGATCCGGAAAGAACGAAATATAACAATTAAGGTCTCTGGTAACTTTGCTAACAGAAATCAAATTGAAGGCCAACTTTGGTAGACTTAATACTGATGACAAGGTAATAGTGGAGGTTGGTTTAACAGTCCCATATCCATCACTGTTACAAGTTGATCCATCAGCTACAGTAACCGGAGAGGGAGCTTTGTGTGACTGAAAACTAGTAAAAATGTTAGAATTACCGGTCATGTGATTTGAGGCACCTGAATCAATCACCCATTTATTTGAAGAGGTGATTAGACATGTTTTATCTGATTTAGTAAAGGCATTAACTGAGGTGGATTCCTTCAATAATTTCTGATATCGAGAGAATTCAGCAAACTCCTTTGAGGAAATCAAAATCATTTTATCAAACCTTTGAGTTCCCTGATTACAGTCAGTCATATTCCCAACAAAACGCTCACGGTACCAAAATGAATTGGTGGACAAACCAACAAGTCCCAAACAGACTATAATCCCAAAGAAAAGACAATACAATCACCAAAATAAAATGACTAACCAGATCTGACCGCTCCAAGACCAATCTGGCCGAATAATCAGAAACGAAGGGGATGTTGACCGGAAAAAACAACAATGTCTGAGAAGCCAACAGATTTTCTGGACAGCAACCCAAAAATTAGAAGGATGGACAGGTCGTCTTCTTTGATACTGCGTTTGAAAGTTTCGAGTTCCGACTAAATAACCTTATCGAAACAGCTCCAGAATGACTCAAGCTTCAGATTTGAGTTCACAAACAGATCTCCCACAAATATTCTTAGCACCCTTCTTGAATTTCCAGAATTTTGAAGCACCAGCTTCACTCGAGAAAGGCAGACAATCAAGCTTCAGATTTTAGAGTTTCAATCCGAACCCAGATGCCACAAAATGGATTCAGTACACTTAGACAATCAATTTCTCTAACACAGAAATGGTGTCCAGATTCAAAGGTGAAAGATAGAGCTCTCAACTACTTCCCCGAAGCCACAGTAGCTTCCGGCGAAGTCACAGTGACTTCCGGCAAAGCCAAATCCCAGCTTAGACAGTTGCTCTGATACCATGTAACTTATATTATATGGAGAATGACTTGTTCCTTTCTATTCATCAAGACAAGATTCTTATACAAATACTATGCTTCTATGAAAGGAAAACTAATCAAAGTAAATCAACTAAGAATCTGCTCCTATAATTAAATTAGCTATATATGGAAGATATAATATTTACACCTATTATATTCTATAACAACAACTAATACTACTCTGAATAGAAGTAGGGGGAGGAATGCCTTCCATAATCCCTCTTCAAATAATTTTCTTCCTACTATTCATCATAATAGAGTTAATTCCTTAAATGGTCATCCAAGTAATCAAACTAACCCAACAAAGTCTCTTTTGTTTTTTTTATCACAAGCAAGTCCTTCAACTATTACTTTATCTCTTATGAAACTATCCTAGCCTTTTAAGTTTCTATTATACTCACCTATTTTGCTTAGTTGGAATCTTAAATCCCATTTTAATGACAAACCCCGTTACGTGAACCCACCCAAGACCCAAAATCTGACCCAACAAAAAATTCTATCGTATGGAATTCCAGTATTCCACGAACATCAGAAGATCATTACAATACCTGTCCATTAATCATAAAACTCAATCTGCTACATTTGTGTGGATAATCATTTGGCTACTGATTGTCTGACATGCCTGAAGTATAAAATGACAGAAAGGAGGCTAGTTTTCTTTTTTGTGTTTATTTTTATTTGTTTGGCGCCAACATCAACTGATACAGAAGGCACAGTCATTTGTTAGGTTGTCCATGAAATTAATCAGCATATGGTTCATATATTACTAATTGTTCTTTATTGTATAATATAATTATTTGGTGATAGTATTTAAGAAGGTTACAAGACGAGGTTGGATTTTTAGTGAACTTCTTCTTTAATTGAAAGAATAAGGAGTCTTAGACCTTATTTGTTTTTAATACGAATAAGACATCAGAATATATAAATATCCACATGATTATTAAGATACTGTATCTTTATGTAAACACGGTATAATTAAGACTATTAATGTTCTTGTTGGTCAGATTTTGGGTCTTAGGTAGGTTCAATTAATGGGGTTTGTCATTAAAATGAAATTCATGATGCCAACAAAGCAAATTAGGTGAGTTAAGTAGTTCAAAAGGCTAGGGTGATTTTATAAGAATAAAGTAATAGTTGAAAGATTTTTATCATAAAAAAACAAAAGTGATTTTGTTAGGTTATTTCCATTACTTGGAAGACCGACCATATAAGGAATTAACTCCATCATAATAATTCTCATAACAGATCGTTTTTCTATTTTATTTCCTCAGATTCATTGTCTTCCAAATTAAGTAAATTTTAAGAAATGAGAGTACAGATAAACTCTGAAAAAGTCAAAAGCATACTATTAACAAAATATAAGGAACAAAATAGAAAAAGAGAGGACCCACCAAATTCAGTGAAACTAGGCTGAATCTTTGCCTGATGTAAGAGGGTATCAACAGTTTCCTTCTGGTTCATGTAAAGCTGTAAACATCTTTCTATGAGATTTTGCACCTGAAATCAAAGAAGCTCATTGTTAGGAGAGAAAGCACCATAACTCTATGATCCTATAAGATGCCCACATCCCAATGAGAAACATCTCGGGAGGGTGAAATGTACGCAAACCTTACCCCAGACTCCTGCCTTGTATGAGGTAGAAAACATGTTTCCGACATATAAACAAAAAAATAGAACAAACTACAAAATTCAGTTTTTTCTTTCTCTTTTCAAACATGTAACACAACAACTACTCAATCCAAATCCCAACCAAGTCGGATTCATCTATACGAATCATTCACTATGCATGTAGCAAAATTTAAACCATGCACATGCCGAGGTTAAGATCACTCCCTCTGACCCAATTTATGTGGCACTTTTCGGTTTTCTAGATTTAAATTATGTTAATTTTGACCAACATTTTAAAGGGTTAGGCAACAATTCTTGCGGGAGTGACGTATCTTTTGCCTTGAAGTAACTGAAAGAGTTATAAGTAGCAAGAATTATATCTACAGATTATGAAATTATCCACGCAATTCAATCAAATACTTTCTTTTTTTTATGCCAAAAAAAAAAAACTTGCTGTATATGCTCAAAGAAAATTGTGCCTGCTCTATCTCTTTCCATTTGATTCAGGGCTTATTAAATGATTCATACCGAGAAACAAGAAAACGAATGTTATGATTGTAGCACAATGCTTACCAGTTGTATATCTTCACGCGTGATTTTCCTAACCTGCTCACCAGACATTTTTTCAATCTTCCAATGTTAAAAAGCTCAGCAGAAACTTGATGCAATTTCTGTTGACAAGGCCAGGTAAAGAAAAAATTCAACTCTTGCTACCAAAAATAAATAACAATTGATAGCACCTGATATGTTAAGGTAACTTCTAGATAATTAGGGTGTAATTAGCAAAGCACCGCAAAAAATAAATAGTAAACAATAAGCTAGTACTACACATATAAAAGACCCAACAATATGGCATCAAGCAAAACCACAGCAAACTGCAGGTTGTACAGTTAAGGAGAAATGTCTAAATGCAAGTAACCCTATGTGTTAAGAATATTGTGAAAATATCGTAAGCTCAATTAGGGAGATTCATTATCAGTTAGGATCAATTAAGAAGATTATTTGCTTGCAATTATGTACTCTTTGAATTCCTTCTATTTTAGGATGTTGTACATCACTGTTTAAACTCCAATTAGCTTGACGTAACAATGAAGCTGAAATATTGCCCGGACGTCTTTTCTCCCCTTTTCTGCATGGTACTAGAGATATGGTATTGAGTACCATATCTGAAACTTCAATTTTTTCTATGTTCGACAAAAGAGAGACAGAAGAGACAGAAAAGGAGAAGTAACAGAAAAATCAACTTGTGGAAGAATACTTTTCCTCCACAATCTCCTCTCCTACAATTAGTGCTGCGATATTGCATGGTAGATGTAATCATGTCTCGCCGGCATTTCCAGCACATTTGACGTTCACCATTAAAGGATATGACGACCGTCTGATCAACAAATATGAGATATTACAACCTCCAATCAAAAAACATTGATCAAAGCAGATGCAAAACTGTGCAATTTGCTATGACATTCTCTTGATCCCAAGCTATTTAATCTATTCCTTTTCTGCAAGACCAGTTGTAGAATATAAACTACGTCTAAGGCATTGTGTACGAGTTAGTTTTCCGATGAGGAGCATAGCATATGAATTCACCATAGTAAAACATTATGTGGTAGCGTATGGACCTTTCTTTACTTCTTGTTGAGGAGTTCTACAGAAACCCATGGGAGAACTACGGAAAATTTACAGGGTGAGAAAGATGGATATTAGGGAAAAAGATGCATGGAAAACCACTATGTTTATATTGGATGAATTGCAGAGAAAGGAATATATGTGTGTGTGTGTGTGTGTGTGTGTGTGTGTGTGTGTGAAGGCATTGAAAAAACAATGTGGAGAGGCAAGAGCATTATGTTCTTCTGGTGAAAAGAGAAGATCCTTCTGTGCATATGTAGTTAGATATACCTTTTTTAAACTCCAACCTAATCCACTTACGTCAGCTGTAAAGCTTTTAAATGCCATCCTGTCGTAAACGTTAACATCCAAATGACTTTTGACTTATTAAAGCAAAGGATAAAAACTTGGTCATAATTGACATGTAACACTTGTTTTAGAATAATTGGCATGTAAAATCACTTCTCCAATGTGAAAACTTAAACCATAAGTTAGTTGGGGAAAAGTTAGAATGTTTTTTAAAAATTTGGGTATAGGGGTCGGTGGACATGAAGAGAATCTTTAAACGTGTTTTGGGATAGGCAAGGGCTTTTCACACTTAAAACACAGTTTTATTAATTGCCTACTTATTTTTTTAAAAAAAAATCCAACTCACAAATTACTATCATGTAACCAACTGACTAATAAATAGTAACAGAGAGAGAGGACTCATATAGTCTCCAATATGAAGAAAAATACGAGGAAAAAAGGTAGGGTGCAAGGGAAAAATAACGCTGGGACTGAAGCCTATCATTCTAAGTCTACGTAGTACATACATGTTTTTGTCAGTGTCAACAGATGCATGATAGGCGCAGTTCGTATAATATGTTAAAATTAAAATAAAATTTTGCTTCACTTTCCCTGTAAGAGGCACGGGCGGAAATGTTTATAGAGATAACTTTACGTCATCCCTTCAGGGACAATGCATAAAAGAAGTTTACTTCCAAGAAAATGGATAATAAAGAACAAAAACTATTTTTTTCTGTTTTTTTTTTTTTTGATGACAAGGGAAACCTGCAGCCGCTACCCTTTGGATGCGCACAGGGTAAAACCCCCGCTCCTATGCAATAGCTCGCAAATTTTTGATTGATCAAAAACTTAATCTTCCATACCCTAACAAGCAGTGGTCAAGGTATAAAAGGAAATTATAGCTTAAAAGAACCCAAATATAGCTTCATTTAGGAATGTTATCTATTTGTTTTTTGAACAGGTGTAGAAATTGTATTTATTTGAAGGCATGACCTCATTGTGACAATTTGAACAATTCAATTAGAAGGTGCTATAGATTACCAGTACAAGATAGCTTCCATATATCTCTAGTAGACGTGATATCTTTCCGAATAGTAGTTCACCTTAGAGAGGAAGCTTCAAGAGATCAATAATGCACAGAACATACCCAAGAGGCGAAGCTTCAAGTATCTTGGGTCCATAATCAAAGGAGACAAGGAGATTTATAATGATGTTGAACATTGTATTGGAGCGGGGTGGGTGAAATGGAAGCTTGCATCTGGGGTACTTTGTGAGAAGAATGTGTTGCTCATTATTGTATGGGGCAAAGTGTTGGCCAATTAAGAATGCCCACGTTCAAAAAATAAATGTAGCGGAGATAAGGATGCTTAAATGGATGTGTGGGCATACACATGAGAGACATTATTAAGAACGAAGTTATATGAGGTAAGGTGGGAGTGGCCTTAGAGGCGAGAAAAATGAGGGAAGCGAGACTAAGATAGTGTGCGCATGTGAAGAGGATGTGCGTAGATGTGCCAGGAGATGCAAGAGGTTGGATGTAGCATAAATTAGGAGAGGTAGACGAAAGCCGAAAAATAACTGTGATACAAATTCAACTTCTGAGAACATGAACTTAGATGGGAAGGTGTGGAGATGAAGAATTAGAGTAGAAGGTTAGTAGGTACCTGAATATTGTCGCACTTTATATGGGAGAGATATAGCCTATGGGATTAGGCTAATATGTTGTTGTTGTTGTATTAGTTCAGCTTAAAGGAAATATAACATCATCTACACTGCTATCACCTTGTTAATGACAAGTATTCTCTCATCGAATCACAAGGTATTTATAACATAAAAGACACACTTAATCATGCAATTCTAAGTGAAGGCAAAAATACTACTCCCTCTGTCCTATTTTTTACGACTCACATTCCTTTTTAGTCAGTTCCAAAAAGAATAACACATGTCTATATTTAGTAACAATTTAACTTTAAAATTTCCAATTTACCCTTAATAAAATGATTTACAACCACACAAACGTTATCACTTATTTTAGACCACAATTTTCAAAAGACTTTCTTTCTTAAACTTCTGTCAAGTCAAACTAGCTCATATAAAATGGGATGGAGGGAGTATGTGATTTCTTGTCGTAAGTCCAAGCCTCGGTGAACAAAGTTACCGAGACTCTACTTGCACTAGTGAGAGGTCTCACACGTGCTTCGTGAAATTAGTGGAGATGCACAAGCTCGCCCGGACACAAACACCATGGATATCAAAACAAAAAAATGACACATTTTATCATAGCCACCACAACTCTATGATCCTATAAAATGCCCACATCCCAATGAGATACATCTTAGAGAGTAGAAATGTACGTAGACATTACCCCAAACTCGTACCTTTGAGGTAGAGAACATGTTTCCAACATATAAACCAAAAAAAAAGGAGAACAAACAACAAAATTCAATTTTTTCTTACCATTTCCAAACATGTAACTCAACAACTACTCAATCCAAATCCCAACCAAGTCGAATTCATCTCTACAAAATTACTAATCATTCACTATGCATGTAGCTAAATTTAAACTCATATCACTCCAACATTACAAAAAAATTCAATTTTTCAACCGATTACAACTTCTCTACGTTTACAAATAAGTTCAGTTCAGCATATCAAGGGCAACCATTTTACAAAATTGAGTCTCAACGAAACTTTAACTCTGCTACAAATCATCAACACTTACAATATATCGCCGGAAAAACCTAATCGGAAACTCACCTATCGTTGCCGGTGCCGGTGCCGTCTGATTTCTGTTCACCGCTTCCTCGTTTTTCTCCTTTTTTTCGCAAAGTTCTTCGAATAGATCACCGAAGGACAAACTCATATTACACTTTTTCAGTTTACATATATATTTGATATTATTGTCTATGAAGTCCCTATACTTCAGTTAAATTAAGAATTGACCCCTTATCCAAAATAAAAACAGTTACGACAGTTACCTATCTTTTTCAATAGTGATTTTTATAATTTTAAAGATTTTTCCTTATCAACTTTCAAAGATTTTCTATATTTGATACTTAGATTTTTCATATTTATGGTAAAAATATAAATAAATTTTTATAGTAAGTTTAGTTTGTAACTTCATAAAAATGTTACTTTTTCAAAAGTGATTTAGAGCCTGTTTGGATGGGCTTTTAAGCTGGTCAAACTGGCTTAAAAGCCAGTTTTTGACTTATTAGAGTGTTTGACAATTATCAAAATGACTTATTTTAAGTCAAAAATGACTTATTTTAAGCCAAAAGCTAAAAGCTAGGGGGGGGAGCTTTTTTTTTTTTAACTTAAAAGCACTTTTATGTTGACCAAGTATATTACCTTTTTGCCCTTAATTCTTTTATACAATTTCCAAATTGCCCATATTGAATTATTATTATTATTATTATTATTATATTCTTATTATTATTATTATAATAATTATAATTATAATAATAATTATTATTATTATTATTATTATTATTACTATTACTATTACTATTACTATTACTATTACTATTATTATTATTATTATTATTATTATTATTATTACTATTACTATTATTATTTTTATTATTATTATTATTAAATTATTATTATTATGTTTATTATTATTATAATTATTATTATTACTATTACTATTACTATTATTATTATTATTATTATTATTATTACTATGACTATTACTATTATTATTATTATTTATTATTATTATTATAATAATTTATAATTATATATAATAATATTATTATTATTATTTATTATTATTATTATTATTAATATTATTATTATTATTATTATTATTATTATTATTATTTTATTATTATTATTATTATTATTATTATTATATTACTATTATATTAATTACTATTATTACTATTATATTATTATTATATTATTATATTACTATTATTATTTTTATTATTATTATTATATTATTATTATTATTATTATTATTATTATTATTAATTATTATTATTATTATTATTATTATTATTATTATAATTATTATTATTACTATTACTATTACTATTATTATTATTATTATTATTATTATATTATTATTATTATTATTACTATTACTATTACTATTATTATTTTATTATTATTATTTTTTTTATTATTTTATTATTATTTTATTATTATTATTATTATTTCTGAAATATGAATTTATATTCCTCTTATAAGGTGGTAAAGAAATATGTGAATGATAGAAAAATATTATTACTTATGGATGTAAAACATAAATTAATTTTGTTTTAATTTTTTTTTTTAAGTATAAAAACCTTAAATTAATCATTTTTTTATTATGTTAACAGCTTAAAGGGTATTTCAGACATTTTGATAAAAAAAAGTGTTTACCAGCATTTATTTGCCAAACACATCAACAACTTTTTTTTCAACTGCAACACTTTTATCCAAACACATAACTACTTATTTTAAAAATAAGTTCCAGCACTTTAAAAAGTTACTTTTTAAAAGTTACTTTTTTTAAGTCAATCCAAACGGGCTCTTATAATTTTAAGATTTTTTTTCTTATCAACACACCAACCTTCCAAGTTTTTTAATTGTTGAACTTAGTTTTTTTTTTTTTTATGTTTATGGTAATAGATACACAAAACATTAAAATGTATAGCTACCTTATTTATATATGATA
Source organism: Solanum verrucosum (assembly GCF_900185275.1). Taxonomy (NCBI): domain Eukaryota; kingdom Viridiplantae; phylum Streptophyta; class Magnoliopsida; order Solanales; family Solanaceae; genus Solanum; species Solanum verrucosum. The sequence goes on from NW_026020420.1 coordinate 293,620, forward strand.
ACAATATAAATAAACTTCTACAATAAGATTAGTTTGTAACTTAATAAAAACGTTAAACTTTTTTCAATAATGATTTTATATTTTAAGATTGTTTTACTATTAACTTCCGTGACTTTTCAAGTTTTTTTATATTTGATATTCAATTTTTCATATTTATGATAATAATTGCGTAAAAATTCAGATTATTGATATGTGGTAACATAATAATATTAATAAATTTTTATAATGAGTTTAGTTTATAAGTTGATTGATAAATATGTCTAAGTTCAAACTAATAGATAACTATCACGGCATGTTATTATTTTTATCAAGTTATCAATTATAATACTTATCATTAAATACTTCATATATATCACTTGCTTCAATTAATATGCGGATATTAACAATCATACACTTACTTTATTTTTGTTTGTCACTAAACTTTACTCATAATCAAATAATAGAAATTGATTCTCCTAACTAACATATTATTCATGAAAATACGTTCATGCAAAATATTAAATTATATCAAACATTTAACTATTATGTCGTGAATTATTTTAAATACAATTTTTTTTCTTTCACAAAGGTATGAGGAGTGATCTAACATGAACATTCATATAATGTTTTCGTGATTATTTAAAAGAAAATTCACACTCGATATTTATATCAAGTAGCAACCCTATTATATGATGACATAATTGAATTTAAAATAATGAAACATTTTCTCCATCGTTTTTCCTATTATTTTTTTAAAAAAATAAGAATAGTATGACAACCTATAGACTTAATTGGCAATAAATAGCCCTTTTTTAAAAAAAAAATCGCAAAAAAAAAATACTAAATAATTTGATAGCAGATTATTTTGAATAATCTTTTGCTAGTTTTAAGGAGAAATGGTTGGAAGTTAGAAGAGAGATGATATTAAATATTTTTTAAAAAAAATTAAAAATGTCGATATATTTAGGCTAATATGTGCCAGTTTTTTTATGGAAAAATTGTGCATTAGAGCAAACTATTAATTCAAAATAAATGATATAGCTATAGTTTCATTTAATTCTAATTCGTAACAAACACATTGTCATTCGCCTCTCTCCCTTGAATCTCGTTCGCCACTCTTTGGAATCTCGCTCGCCACTTTCTGGCTCGCCTGTCTCACTTGATACAAACACAAATGTATAAATATTGTTTGTATTTGTATAAAGCGAGAGAGAACTATATATACAAATACAAATACATATTTCTTTGTCCTATACACTTAGAATTATACAAATACAAATTCCCCCTTGTCTAGTTCTCTTTTATCTTTCTCTCTTTCTCTCTTTCTCTCATTCTCTCTTTATACAAACACAAATTATAGATTGTGTATAATTTGTGTTTGCATAAAGCGAGAGAGATATATTTGATAGACAAATGCAAATGTTTTAACTCGATTTAATTGTATATAAATTCAAAGATACACAAACACAATCATTGATACATATATATAGTAGTTACATATATACAATTATCTAACTGATATACATATACAGTTGTTGCGATTTTATACAAATGAGATGTCTGCGAATCAAAGCACAAATAGCAAAACTGTAGTTATAGAGCGCTAATATGATTTTTATGTTTGTTATTCCTAAAATTTGCTTTATTTTTTATTTGTTTATTAATTGCTAATTAATATTGGACTATATGTTGCCAATTGTACGTAACGGTTGTCTATCTGTTTCAATTCCTCGAATTTTTTTAAAGTTTTCCAAAATTTTGTATCTCAAGGTGCAAATAATGGACTTATTTGAGCCCATAGTGACATGAAAAGTGTAAAGCCCAAAAGATTATGACATTAGCCAGAGTTATTCAGGGCCCATAACAAACAATAAGGCCCACTAAACAAAGATTGATTGAAGATGCTACTAATAGCTTGTTTGATCAAATTCTTTAAATTTGATTTTAATACAAAAAGATTACCACTCAGGCTCAGGGGGGAGCTATAGCCACCTCAGGGTGTTCAACTGGACACTTTTCGTCAGAAAATTATGTTGTATATATATGTCAAATTCTACATTTAAAAGATATATATTTAAAGTTGGACACTCTTGACAAAAGTTTCCCTTTGGTATAGTAGTATTGAATGTCCATTTGAATGAAGGAGTTTTGAATTCGAACCCTAATAGCACAATTTTATTTTGTTAATTTCTGACTCCGCTATTATTCATAAGATTATGATATCATCTTCTTACTCAATAAACAACTCATTTTATGATTTAACCACACTTTCAAAATGTCACCTCATTTATATAAATAAAAAAGATAAATCTTTTTCAATTCTATTTGACTCTAGCATCAAATCATCTTTTGAAGAAAAAAGGCAAAAGAGACTATTATTTTCAACCATCCAAAGCAAAACCTATCCAAAATCTTTCTTCTTTAAAGAAATGAGGATTTTGAGATAGGTAAACACTTTCTTAGAAAAAATAAACAAGATTAGACATGAAACTTTAATAGTCAATGTTGCAACTTGCAAGCAATTGATATATGAAAGTTTTTTATATTCTTTAATATATGAATACTTTAAGGTTAAATATTCAGCAATTACACGTAGAAAAGATCATTCATAAGTAATCGAAGTGTGATTATCTTTCCATGACAAGTGTTTTCTAATTTCGATGAGTAGCCGATTTTATAATTAAAGCGACATGAGCACTTTTAAGACATCACCTTTTTTCTTAATTAAGAATGAAAAGTGTTTTCAATTTCATTTGACTATATAGCATTAGATAATCCATTAGAAGAAAAAGGCAAAAAAGAGGCATTATTTCAACCATACAAAGAAAAGCAAAAAAACTTATTCAACAAATCAATTGCTATCTTGAAAAGTTACCCAAAATCTTTCCTATATAAAGAAGAAGATTTTGAGGAAGCTAATCACTTTAGAAAACTTTAATAGTCAATGTTCCATTAGTCAAAGTTAGTACTAATTCTTTTAAGAAATTAATATCACAAAGTTCTTTTTCATATTCCTCATGTAAATACACTTGAAAAAAGACCCTAGCCCCCTTCCCCACACAAAAAGAAACATATAAAATATATAAAATACCCTTTTCTTTTGCTTCGTAAGATCTTTTAACTATATGAGAATCTTATTACCTTCCTTAGTTACTTTGAAGTGGAACTACCACCCCTTTTCAAATTGATATAGCAAAAAAATATTTCCTTTTTTTCGAAGAACGTATAAGCCTTGGTGGCAATCGAGTTTTCTAGTGGTAACCGTGGTGGTTGGTGGTGATGGAAAATATGATATGGCAATCAAAAAGCTAAAAAAGACGTGGCAATGATGTGTCAATGATATGGTTGCCACGTGTTGCTTACATGGAGCGCGTATAATATATTCTCCACCATGGAACTAGTCAAAGGGCAACAAGGGGGACATAATTTCCCTTCAAACACGTTAAGGAGGTAATAGAACCCTAGTTAAAGATCGTAAGGCGCAAAAGGTAAAAAAAAAATCATAAAATTGAGGGAAAAAGATGTTATATACTATTTGTCTATTTACAAAAACAAAAAGACAAGTCATGTAATCCCTCCTTAGATTAGCCTAAACAAAACTAGCTGAATTTTTTTCCATGGGAAATGTGTATAATAGATCTTCTACATGTCAACTTAATATTTGTATTATCCAAGTTATGTAAGTAACAAGAAAACATTATATAACAAAAACCCCAAAAAAAGAATTAACCTAAAAATGTTACTTTAGCAAATTTGTGGAGGATAAAAAAAAAGTGAAAATTATAATATATGCATATCATTCATTAGATTAGATAGCAGTAAGGCTACTTAATCTTTGTCTTGTTCTGTCTGGTGATAGCTTTTCTTCTATGGCCTTTCTCTTGTTGTTGTTGTTACTATTGCCTTGTGATTTCTGTTGTTGTACTATGTTGTCTGATTCCTGATTTTCTTCTGATGGAACAACATATGTTATTTCTACTGATTCTTGATTGTCTTGTGTCACAATTATCTCAGGTTGTTGTTGTTGTTTGGGGCTTTTACATTTGGTTTTCATCATATGAGGTCTAAGTTTATTAACATCTGATAATCTCACTGGCTTCAAGAAAAATTCTTCTGCCCCTTCTTCTAAGCATCTGTAAATCAATCAATACACAATTGAATTAGTCTTGGAACAACAGTAAAGTTATCGACCTATAGGTCATATGTTTGAGTCATATAGACACACAAAAAGAGATGAATTTGATTGTTCTGTTCTTACCTACTGATTCTTGAAGGAACATTTTCAGATGACATAATGACTACTGGTATGTTCCTCAGAGATGCAGATTCCTGTTCAAAAGAAGAAAGAAAAACTGTAAATTGACCAAATTGGTACAAGAATTAGACACTAGATCTAGATACAAAGAGCAACATGAAAGGGCAAGAGCGTAAGATCTATTGTATGCCTTGCCCTGCATTTCTGCAAGAGGTTGTTTCCACATCTCGAACTTGTGACTTCCTAGTCACATGGAGACAACTTTCCTAGTTACGCTAAGACTCACCTTCTAAATACAAAGAGAAACATAAAAGGGCAAGAACATAGGATCTATTGTACACCTTGCCGAGGTTGTTTCCACAGCTCGAGCCCGTGACTTCCTAGAGGCAACTTTCCTAATTACGCTAAGGCTCACCTTCTAAATACAAAGTTAAAAATAGGATCCCAAACAGTGTAACTAAGAAAAGCCCCTTAGACACAAAAAGATCAAATTTTTACAACGTCAAAACTAAGTTTGTTGGGTAAAACTGAATAAACAACACTTGGGTGTAAAAAAGATTAGATTTTTATAATACCACAAACAACATAAATGATTAAAATTATGTTCTAATAAACTAATTAGCATGAACAAAAAATACCTTAATTTTCTTGAGCAAATCATAGCCAGTCATCCCAGGCATACAGTAATCAGTAATAATAAGATTGATTTCAGCTTCCTGCAAATCCAAGAAACAGAATAAAAAGTTCAATTTTTTCTGCTAAAATTCATACAAAATAATTCAATCAAATGAAATTAATTAAAATTACCTGATGGTTATCAAGAGAAACACAATTTGTTTGATTCTTGTCATGTTCTTGTAATCCAAGAAATTCTAAAGCTTTACTTCCTGAATCTACTGTTGTAACTGCACCAACAAACATATAGTCGAATTAATTTTGTCATATGATCACTCAACTAACAGTTATTACGAGTTTGTCAGAACTCGTACAATCAAATTACCAAAAGCTTTTTTTTCTAAAATTCCGAACTCATAAACTCAAAATTCTAACTCGGCATATCAAAATCAAGAAAGTACCTTGACAAGCAGAGGTTTTCAATAACATCTCAATGAGTTTTCTGTCAATTACACTGTCATCAACAGCTAAAACATGAAACTGAGACTCAACAGCTGCCATTCCCATTGTTACAATTTTTTCACAAAAAAAAAAACAGATCTTTAAAAGAAGAAAAAAAAAGAAAAAGTTGGTTTTTTTTGCTTTGATGGGATTCTTGAAAAAGAAAAGAAGATGAGTTTGTTGGAGAAAAAAGAGGAAAGTTTTTGCCTTTGTATAGAAGTAAAATAGCAAACAAAATCTCCACAACTCACAAAGCAAGATCTGACCAAATCTCTCCAAATTTCCAAGATGATTTATTTTTTTAATTACAAGGCAAGCAATGGGAATTTTTTTATTTTTTTAAAAAAAAGGTGATTTTTTTAAAAAAAATTTAAAATTTGGAAATATGGGTTTTGATACTTATAATGTATTGATTGATGGGAAAAATGATTCTTGAAGATTTGAGTTTTGTTTGTATAAATATTGTAAGGGAAAAAAGTATGGTATAAATATTGAAAGGAAAAAAAGTTTTAGAGGAAAAAGGGAAAGTGGGGGTCAGGGTATTTTGGAAGGTGGAGGGGTAGGGGGTGGGGTGAGGTGGGGGAAAAGTGGGACCCACCAAATCCACCCAAAAGATACAGGTGATGTCAGCAGTGATACCTTTTTCCTGGTGTGAAAATCTTGTGTGATGACCATATCTTGAGCAGGTGCAAGGTGGTACAAAAGTGTAATGTTTTTTTTTAAGAAAAATATTTTTATTGAAACAATTTTATTAAATGTTATAGAAATAATAAATTATAAACTTAATTTATATGCAATGATAATATATTTGATAAGATGGAATGAAAGTCGTATTGGGGTAGAAGATTAGTAGATAGTGGAGTGTTGTTTTACTTCTTGACGTGTTTAGGTTTGGTTGTGTCTATCGATTTTAGTATTAGCTTTATTTTTGTAATCTCTTGCTTTTGCTTTCTATCGTCATTTGTTTTTCATACTTACTTTAATTTATTGTATTTGAGTGATCAAGAGTCCTTCGGAAACCTCTACGACATAATGATAAGGCCTGCATATATTTTATGTCTCTTCCTCTGTTCCTCATATCTCATTTATAAAATTACATTGAATATATTGTTATTATTATTGCAATGATAATATAATATATAACATAAATGAATCCATAATTTCTAAAAAAGAAAATATGGAAAAAGATCTGAAAAATACTCCAACTTTGGTCAAAATTTTTGTTACGATACCAAACTTTATGGAGGACCTTTTACCCCCTGAACTATTTAATAATGTATTTTTTACCCTTGAACTATTTAATAGTGTATTTTAAAGGTATATATGTGCCCACGTGGACACATTACTATTTATCATTATGCATTATTTTTTATGTCCACGTGGGCACATATATACCTTTAAAATACACTATTAAATAGTGCAGGGGGTAAAAGGTTCTTTCCAAAGTTTGGTATCGTAACAATAATTTCGGTCAAAGTTCGGATATATTTCAGACTCTTTTCCCTTTTATTATGTAAGAATGGATCCATGTTCCTCACCATTCAACCAATGTACCATTCAACCTTTGGCTTACGAAGGCAAGCAGATAATATTATATCAATTTTAAAAAATATGTATACATAATTCCTAATTTTGCAAAAAAAATATGAAACTCACGTGAACCATGATATACCCTACGAATCCACCCTTTGACAATATATCTACTAAGGTTATACGAAATTTATTTATGATTATCGACGATAAATTCAAATTGAAGTGCAGCCTATAAGTCAAATATTTATAGATATTTGATAAAATAAAAATTCATGTACAACATCTTGATAGAAATAAATGAATTCGTGTGAATTTATAGAGCGCTAATTTATAAGCTAAGTTCGCCCCTAATTATTGTTTATTTAGCATTAAGACTACTATTTAATAATCTCATAAAGGTGAATCCTACTTGATTTGATCCACTTACATTGTTCACTATTTAAAGCATCATAGGTTAGTTGATATAGTACCACTAATAATGCAATTCAATTATGGGGAGATTAAATAACATGTGCAATCACACAAATTTGTTGGTTTGAATAAAGATATTTGGTGACTTACATTAACTACAATTTATTGGCCTATAAATTTGGGAGATCCAATAGCTGAGAATTGAGATAATATAGGCTAGGTGAATTCTAGTGGACACAAAAAAATAATTGTCACAAAATTAGATGGTTTTACAATTTTATGATCACCTTTAAATTAGTTACTGAGATTTTGAAAGATTTGTGAAATTTTAGAGTGACTAATTTGTCTAGCCTATCTTCTTATCTTATGTTGATTATTCATGCTTGATTCAATAATCAATCCCAAATTCATAATTTTGTTGAGGAAAGTCTGATTGCTCTTTCAATAGCTTAGAAGAAATTCACAAACTTCTTTGACCTTCAAGGCTTATTGAAGTCCTTTTTCTGTGTATATTTAGGAATACGATTATCAAAAGTCGATTTCAGAACAATGTTAAATTTGAAATTTTAATTTATGAGTCGACTAACGTAAAACCTTAATAAACTATTTTGAAGCTTTTTTTTTCTATATGATGTATGATATTATGACTAGATATGAAACACAATAACACAAGAAATTACTATTTGCATTGTTATAAAATTTAAATTGCAAACCCCGATGTATAATTCAAGATTCTCACCACATGTTTTTCCTAAAATTATTCCACAATCCGTACAAAATATGTGGTGTTGATTCAGAGTACTTATTAAAATTATTCAAATGGATTTCAAATTATTACCTAGATATTATCAATTTGTATGTGAAAAGTAATATATTAAATAGCCATTATGAAATTGTGATGAAAGTGGAAGATAAATGCTGTATTTTTTGTTGTTCTGAGATGTATCCCCATGGATATCATGGAACTTTACAACAATTTGATTGATAATAAATAACTATTGAATACGAATAATTTTTTATCGATATATAAAAATGGAGCTAGTTAGGAACTTGTATATATAGCTGGTTCATGTTTTTATAAAAGAATTATAAAATATAAAAGAATTATTTATATATATATATATATATATAAAATTACAGTTTTCGAACTCCAACATATATGCACGGTTCATGTTTACTATAAATTTTTTAAAGAGTATTGTTTTTTTTACCTTGATATGAAATATAATTTTTCTCATGTTTTCAACATATTCATCAATAAGACATTTCCACCAAATAAGTATGACTAAAGAAGGCTGAATTTTATCATTCTGCAAGTGAATAAACCAAATTATAATTTCACATAAAAAAAGTTGAAGAAAAAAATATCAACTAAGTAGTAAATAAGGTCTAAACTATTGGATTTAGTTCGTTTGAAAAGTCACAAAGTAATGGCCAGCAATAAGGTCTAAACTATTTTTATGCATCATATCAACAACTATGTATTATTATTATTATTATTAGATTTTTAACAAACAAGAAAATAAAACGAGAATATTTTTTTAAAAAAAAAAAAAAAAACCCTGCAGGGCTCATTGAAATTTGAGCCTCGTTTTAGAAAACATAATTTAAACGGTGTTAAAAATTATTACCCTTTTAATTTCATAATTAATTGAGTTATCCTTTTGAAATTTTCAAAAAAAATTGTTACCCTCTTGATTTCGGCCTCTTCATTTTGCTATCATTTGTTCAACTAGTAATTGGATGGAGAATAGAGACAAGACTTTTTGACCATAGAAAAGAAAAAAAGAGGATTTGGTCATGCAAGAAGATTTAAAATAGAAAAAAGTAATAATATATCATCATATAGGGACCTACATAAGATTCTTCAAAATATGAAGGCCCATAACTGTCAATTTTTACTTTTTTAAGTATAAAAATTTAACATGCCATAGCTTATTTATCTTAACTTAATTGTTAAGTTGCTAATTTAATTTATTATGAGTATTTACTTCTAATTAATTATATTTTAAATGAATTAATAGTATTAAGAAAATTACACTATTGAAACACACTTTAAATACCTTCTGATTTTTTTTGAGTAGAAGGGTAAAGTGAAAAGAAAAAAGAAAATGTGAGAATAAATGGTATTAGTTATTAGTATTCTATCTGACCTAATTAGTTTTAAAAAATGTTTTCTTTAATTCACAAATAATTTAACTTAGTTTTCATTTTATTTTTAATGAGTGGGTTTCATAGTTTTACAAATGTTATAATACGTTTAAGATTACAAGTTTAAAACTTAACTGCATAAATATTATAACATAAGAGATCGTTTGATTTAAAGACAAATTAAGTTGGATTAACTATGTTATATTTCTTATTGATTGTTTTTTATTTGTCTTAAAAAATAACATGTATTACATAATTTTAAAATAAAAAATAAAATATTTGTTTACAAAGATACCTCCCACCTTATTTAGTAAAAAAAAAGATTAAAAACCTCAAGAATATTTTTATCAATTTAGTTATTTTATTCCGAAATAATTAATTATGATACTATTATTTCACCACACATGGAATGAGTTATCTTATTAGTAGGGATAAAATTACACTAAATTTTAATCGAATAACTATTTATGTTTATTCAATTTTTCCAAAAAAAGACCAAAGTGTTTCTTAGTTCGATATTCACCTCGAGATCTGACTAATTAATTCAAATTCATATCGAAAACTTCAACATAAAAAGTCATTAACCGTTTCTCATCAAAGCAACTCCATGAATAATGAATGATAACTTAATGAATTCTTTGATTCAATTTATTTGTCTTACTTTCTGTTTTAGTCTATACAAAACGAACTTCTTTATTATTTTTTGATAACTCTTTCATTCTCAACTTTCTACATAACATGTTTAAGACTATAAGATCAAAGAACATATCGGTACATTCCACATATCTTCAATTTAAAATCACCCAATTCAAAAATCCTATTTATTTTTTAAAATTTCGTATCAAATCAAAATCAGACAAATAAATTACAACAAAACGAGTGCAAATTACAAATATGATATTCTCAAATACTCACATGAATAAATAATGTACAACATGCACCAAAGATCGTAAATAGTATGTGTGTCTATGAATAAAGATTCCCAAACTCACCATATATTGTCTGGTACAACCTGTCTCACTTAATCCACACTCCTAAAATCATAAATACGATATCCTGTCTTGCTTGAGTCCAATTTTTTTTATTATATCGGATTTTTTTTAATAAAAAAAGCAATAAAGAATATAGCTCCTCCATTCATATTATATCACAAAACAAAGGGTATATTAATATTTCCTCTTGTTTTTCTTTCCAAGAGTCATGTGATTCAATGATATAGTATAATGTCCATTTGGTCATGAATATTTTTACTAAATTTGAAATTGAATTTTGATTTTTTTCGGAATTTGAAATTTTTTTATAGGTTGTTTCCGCAATTTTCATTCTAAATCACGATCACAATTAGAAAAATTAAAAAATAATTCAAATTTGTATTCCTATCCAAGTTGTTATATATTTAAATAATCAGTTGTGTTACATATATACAATTATATATATATATATATATCAATAATAATATAGTACTATATATATGCTTTGAAGATAATTTATTTACTCAAATCCCAAAAAAAGTAGAATAGAATAATTATATTATCACTAGACAAAAGCCAAACATCTAGGGTAATGTGTAGATTAACAAGTCCCTTTCTACTAACTTAAATATAAAGTGGATATGTACAAAATATTTAAATTTTTAGCACTTTTCTCTATATGGAGTGGGGTTATAAGGTTGGGAAGTGGGGTTATAAATTAATGTATACACATAATTTTTTGAATCTCTTTTATATATATAGATAAAAAAAAACTTTTAATTAATATATAGTATTCTTTCAATTCGCTTAAAGAAGTTGGAACCTTGGAGTTACAATAAAATCATTTTTGTGTGATTTATAAGTTACAAATTCGAGTCGTGAAATCAGTTATTGATGTTTGTATCGTAATATGGTATCTACGTTATGCCTCTGGAGTGTCACCCTAACTTGGATATGGTATGAATACGGAATGCTTCATACAACCTATTATCTTCTATTTTTTAATTTTTTTTGAATCTGCTTATTAAAAATTTGACTCGTGTGTGAAATCAACTACTAATGTTTGTATCATAATATAGTATATACGTTATGCCTCTTAGAGTGTGGCCCTAACTTGGATATTACATGACACAAAATACTTCATGTAACTAATTATCTTTTTTCTTCTATTCTTCGAATTTCCTTATAAAAAATTTCGACTTGTATGTGAAATCAACTATTGATGTTTGTACTGTAATGGTATCTACGTTATGCCTCTTAGAGTGTCTTCCTAACTTGGATATGGTGTGAACACAGAATGCTTCATATATACAACCTATTATCTTCTTCTTTTTTTTAATATGCTTATTAAAAAATCTAACTCGTGTGTGAAATCAACTACTAATATTTGTATCATGATATAGTATATACGTTATGCCTCTTAGAGTGTGACCCTAACTTGGATATTGCATGAACAAAGAAATACTTCATGTAACCAATTATCTTTTTTGTTTAATTCTTTGAATTTCCTTATTAAAAATTCTGGCTTATCCGTGAAATCAACTACTCAACTATTGATATTTGTATCATGATATAGTATTTACAATATGCCTCTTGGAGTATGGCCCTAACTTGGATATTGCATGAACATAGAATACTTCATGTATCTGATTATCTTCTTTTTTTCTTATTCTTTGAATCCACTTACTAAAAATTCTGACTCGCGTGTAGAGTGTTGGGGTGGGGGGATGGACCTTTCTAGGCTACTACCCCTTCATGTTTAGGACAAGGAGAGTATATTATGAAAAATGCAAACAGATAGATTCCAGCAGATTGTGTCCACCCCTTGAGGAACCTTGCATGTTTTCTCTTCCTATATTTCATCATCACTTTTGACCCTACCAATATTGTTTCATCAACATTTCCATGTTTTGTGGATCCACAAAAACCCAATTTATAGTCTTTTTCCCTTATTTAGGTGTATTATTGCTTTACAAATTAACATATAATAAAGTTTCACATGTTCAACATTCACATCACAATTTTTATTATATCAAATTCGCGCAACGTAAAATTCATCAAAAGTACTCTTTATTAGGGTTCATTCATACTTAAGATTTAAACTCGATGATTTGATTGACCTAATCAAAACTCTTAAATAAGATTAAATATTTTGTCTAATCATCTTTTTGAGATTTGACATTGATTTGATGATACAAGTGAACATTTAATAAAGTTTCACATGTTCAACATTCACGCAACATAAAATTCATCAAAAGCAAAAGAAAAGTACTTACTATCAGAATTGTTTCATACTTAAGATTCAAACTCGATGATTTAATTGACCTAATCAAAATTCTTAAATAAGATTAGATATTTTGGCTAATCATCATTTTGAGATTTGACATCAATTCAATCGTACAAGGTTGATGTCAACTAATTTGACATTGTTGTTTTGCCTAATTTTGTTTCTTTTGATTAACATTAGAGATGATTGGACCGGTTAAGAACACACTATTATAATTAATATAGTGATTAAAAAAATAAACCTTGTAACTAAACACATTATATATACATACACTCAGACAATACAAAAAAGAAAAGCTAATTACTTTTATAATAATAGTAGCCATGCATACATATATACAAAGACGAAATTTAGGAATATATTATATCTTTTCAGTTTGTAATTTAAGCAAATAGAAAAAAAAAAACAACAAAATTTAGGAACTTTATATTCATTATGAACTGTTGAAATTATTAGTTACACTACATGATTAAAATAATTTCTCTTTTTTTGTTTGTTAACCAATAATTTGTCATATATAACCCAGCTACCATGGCTAGTAATGTTCGAATTAAAAGATAAACATCTTAATATTAAAATGAGCATATAGAGAATTAAAGTGCGTGCTTTTGATGAAATTGAACTATTAAAAATCAACATGTTTGTTTTATCACCAAAAAAAAAGAGTTTTCTTTAAAAAAAGAGTTTTCTTTAAATTTAGTTTATAATTAATTGTAATAATATGTATAGCGTGTACTTATCACAATATATATATGACTCATCTAATTAATTTAAGGTTGTCTTAATTATATTGAAAAGATACACTGCACAAAGCACTAGCAAATATAAATATGTAACGACCTGATTTCTGTCGTTATGGAAAATCCAATGGGGAAAGAATTGGGGCCAAAAACTTTTTTGTAGTATTTGGATTTTTTTCCAACCTAGTCCAGATTTGGACGGAATCGGAGTCATTAAGATGTAGGGAAATCTGGTAACAAATGAGAGATCTATTAATGAATTTGATTACATGAGTGGATAGTTAAGACGTTAAGGATTCCGTACGACTTTACGGAATTGAATTTGGGCGAGTAGAGCTCTTGAAATCGATCTTGGCGTAAAGGGAATTTACTGAGCGTTGTGGGTTAGAGTTGTGTTGTGAAATGAGAATTTTCAAATTCTTGAAATAACTCTCTATCTCGAGAATGTCGCTTTGGCGGGGCCGCTGTGGCGGGTCCGACGCGAATTAAAGTCGTTAATAAACCCCTAAACGACCTCATTATGCACTTTTCAACTTTTAGAGTTAAGGATAGCCCCCCATGCGACTCCTACTAGTTTTTCACCATTATTGAGGCTAAAGGTAAGTTTTTCACTCCCCGAATCCATTTTTTGATCCGTAGAACGTAATAGAATGGGTGAATATTAATGGGGGAGGGTTTTGTTATAGATTCTATGGTGGAAACAACCCTAATTTGGATAATTAGGATCATGAGTTTGATCTAGGGTTCATCGAATGGTTAGTATTTCGAGTAATTAGTAATTGTTTATTGATTCTCGTATTATATTGAATGTTTGTAGACCAAGAATAAGCGGAACGAATCTGGAAAGGGAAGGATCAAGTTTCTTGGGGTTTCAAGCTTGTTTCGAGGTAGGTGAATGTTGTGATTCTATGACTGTGTGATTTATGTTTGTTCTTACTTCATTATGATACATGTATGTATGCGAATGTTGCATTATTGATCACACTTGTTGTAAATGAGATAGATGGATATCATTGCCATGAAATCATGACTTAAATGTATGATCTCGATAATGTACTTGTGTTTGTGATTGTGGTGTGTGAATGGGATCAGATTGTCACGTTCCGGTATAACTAACTTGGATCGAATTGCCACGTTCCGGTATAACTAACTTGGATCGAATTGCCACGTTCCGGCATAATTATGGGATCGGTTGCCACGTTCTGACATAAATATGGGATCAGATTGCCACGTTCCGGCATGCTAACTGTTTGGGTTTAGGTTCCATGAGAGGACCATTGAATTGGGTTCCGTAAGAGGATTATTGAATTGTGTTGTGCATCTACTTGTGATGAGTTCGTTCATATCTAATGATGATTGATATTGGAAGACGGTATGTTGCTCTAAATTGATATAACTGTGATATGTAAGAATCATGAAGTTGTTCATCGTTCGTATATGTTGATGATATTGTATATGTTCGATATGTGCATGTGATTATATTATTGTATTGACTAATGTATGTTACACTTATTGGGATAGCCGCGTTATCCTATCAGTACACAGTAGTTGTGTATTGATACTGCACTTGCTCTTATTTTTGTTAAGTACAGGGCATCTTCCGGCGGCTATAGACAGACCTCGTTTAGAAGATCAGTGATTGCCGATTTGAATTCAAGGGTGAGCCAATTCTTCCGGGATGCCTTGAGTTCTCTTTTTGTCTAGTCCATCATATTCGGACTTAGACTAGTTCTTTAGATAATTTTCTCGTTTAGACTTATGAATCTTGTTAGAGTTTTGGTACATTGACTTTCAGGTTTTAAGTATTTAATTTCGCATTTGTTTATTTAATTAACTTGCTTCCGTAACTTAATGCCTTGGTTTTCATAAAATTTGTTAGTTTGGGTTGTAGTAATGGTTCTCCCACCGGAGGGTTTGTGTAGGTGTCAATCATGACGGTCTGGGTCGTGACAAAATATTACTCTTAATTTGGAGATTATCCAAATCAAGCAAAACGCCACATTAGTTTAATTATTTTAATTGTTTGGGGTTAGATGCAATTTGGACAGATAATGTGGGCTAACTGGCAAATTATATAAAAAAAAATTCTAATAAAATAGGATAAAAAAAAAAAAACTACTTGTGCTACTAGCTATAACTAATGTACATATTTTATTGTTTGGTAAAAGATAAGACCAAAAAAGGTGACCTCTATAGGGATTTGGGAGGCTTTTTTTGTTTAATAATTAATGGATTTTCCACAAATGGAAAATCTTTTTGGAATTTGGATTTTATATACAAACTCAAAACTATTCTTGATTTGTGTTTAGGTTCAATTTTAAATTAGTTCAAAGTTCAAACGATTTTCTCTTTTTTTGGAGAAAAGTTGAAAGTACCTATTATTCCATTTGAATAAACAACTCAACAAGAATTAGGACCTTTTTACAAGTTTTGAATTAAGTAAACTCAACTTACTTTAATTTAATGGTTATTTCGGTATAATAATCCATTATAAACTATTCAAGGAAAATATATACTCTATTCAACTTCATATAAGGTGTATTCCGTAGGCGGAAAATGTTTTTTATGAAAAATAAGTTTAAATTTTTTAAAAACTAACTAAGAGGTGATTATAGTCGTGTCATATAAAGAGACTAATTATTATTTCGTTTACTGGTATGTGACTATTGACATACATACTCTTCCTTTTACGGCATGCTTGGGGCTAACAACTAGAGTGTGGATAAAATAATAATAATATAATAAATATTTATCGAATAGTCATTTAATTATTATTTATATCTTAAGATATAATCTTTATTCATTCAGATGATAAATAATTTAAAATAACATTTTTAGAAATGACAATGAATAGTTTGAGACAGATGAAGTAAGTAGTACCCTTTATTTATGTGAAATTTTTCGAAATTAATTTCCACGCATATGTAGATGAAGTAAAATAAATGAAAAGGTAGTATATAATAATCAATAAATCGTCAAATTTTACAATGATTATGAGGGGATTATGCTAAGCTAGCAAATCTCCATGGTCTTCAAGACTATATTGTATAATCTCTTAGGAAAATGACCTATTAAATCTTTCTAATTTTTCACCACTAACCCCACCATAGACAACAACAATTTTTTTTTTTAAAAAAATTAAAATAACACAAGAGTTAAAATATTTCAATTTTTCTATAACAATTATCAAGTATAATAAAATATCGTTATAACAATCTAGTTTGTTTTTTTGAAATTAGTAACAAGAAGATATATATATATATATATATATATATATATATATATATATATATATATAGTCGAAAATATCAACTCTTGTGGTAGTAAGAGTGGTAAACATTACCTTTGCTAGGAAAAACCAAGTGTTTGATCAGATCAATCAAGTTAATCAAGGTCTATATTGTCGAATAACGATTGGCCAAGGTGATTTTCATCATGTACCAGATACAACTCTTGTGGTAGTAAGAGTGGTAAACATTACCTTAGACTAGTGTATATTACATGTTTTTGTATAACAATAGTAAAAAAATATTCAAACAAACGATGCCACGATAATATATTGAATTGAAAGGTGGTCCCAAAGTACCAAATCAATAATTCCAAAGAAGGATTTGGTCTTAAAAACAAATGATTCTTTTGATTTTGTTTGGGAGGTTTTTTCTAATTGAAAGATTCTTGCCGGATATTGTGGGTCACCTATGCTTTTTTCTTAAGAAAAAAAAAGAGGTTTGGTTAAATATTTACTCGCATTCAACGTTTATATCAAATCAAATAATTTAGCTTAAATGTTGAAAATATAGAATAAGAACTCATATGATTTTCCATTGTTAGGTAATAAGTACATACTATATATATATATATATATATATATATATATATAAAGAGATCTATATAAAAATATATATTTTATTTTTATTAACTTGATATAAGTATTGAGTACAAATAAATATTTACTCTTTAACTTTTTTTCTTATGGTGTTGAAGTGTCAGTCTCACTTATTTCAAAATTTTACTCAAGATTTTATCCTTTTATTGTGGGGTTGAGGTGTGTGTAAGTTTTTATTATTGTCTTATTTTGAGATAGGGGCGGAGCTTTAGCCTGATAAGGGTGTGCATGTGAACAACCTTCGTCGGAAAATCACACTGTGTACGTAAGTCAAAATTTATTAAATACAAATATATAATTCATTTTGCACAATCTTAACATTAATAGACGTTTTGGCGCAGTGGAAAGGACGTTCAAAAGGAATGCTGAGGTTGGCAGTTCAAATCTTGTTGCTATTATTTTACTTCTTTTGTTTGTCAAAATCACCCAATCTTTTGTGGGTCCACCTAATCTCAAGTTACGCAAATTAAAGTTATAATTTACTTTCTTATTTAGGAGTCATTACATATTATTTATTTTATATTTTCTCCATTTCAATTTATATGACATTGATAATGTGCTTTATATTATATTTATATAGTTTTTAAATATATAAATTTTGTTTCAAAAGCTATTATTTCTGCATTCACGGTCTAAGTTTAAAAATTTGAATCTTGAAACTTTAAGTGTGCTACATAAATTGAAAAAAGGAAAATAATAAATTTAACTCAAACCTTAGCTTGGATATATATATATATATTTTCCTCTAAGTAGGTTATGCGGAGGTTTGAAAATAATAATTCATAAGGGGTTAATTTTTTCATAGTTTCATAATTGAATTTGGAGATTTGATACTTTTAATTAGAATTTTCACACATTTTCTATTAGAATAAAAGAAATTTAATATACATACATTGAAATAAAAAAGTAGCATAATCGATAGGTTGAAAAGTAACTTTAAATTTAAGTAAAAATTAATTTATTTATTTTTTGAATATGTGCATGTGTTCAATAAAATTTTGACCCATTCATTATAAAACCATTATTTCAATTGATATAACTTATTGTGTATTTTTTGAAAGTAAATCAAATTAGAGATTTTTTTTCAGACGTTGTATTTAGTGGAAAATTTTTTATTGACGGTGTTGATAGTAAAGTCGTTAGGTAGAACAAGATGGATATAAATCCATACCAAAAACTTTTGTTCGTTGCCTTCAAAAAATTTGCACACCCTTCATAAAAAGTCTAGCTTCGCCACTGTTTTGACAGGGTAGTGTTAGTGAAAAATAAGTAAAAAAAAGATTATGGTATAGTGATGAGATTACTCTATTCTTAAGCAGAGATCTCAAATTTGAGATTTCGATATGAAAAAGATTATGTTGGAAGCAACATTTTCGAATGGACATTGCAATGCGTGCCTCAAATTTTACGAACAACTTATTCAAATTTGATGTTTTAACCTATTTCTTTTGTCTCATGTCAATTGTTATATATTTGACTTCTTAAAAGTCAAATTATGTGAACTTTAATCAACATTTTAAAACATTCTATATATTTTCATCAAATTAATAACATGGTAAAAATTGTAATTCATGTGCATTTTACCTATGAATTATGATTTTGCCATGTGGTTTGTCTTAAGCTGTCGTTTCATTGATGGTTAGAGTTATGCAAGTTATAATAATTGATAATATTAAAATTAGTTATATATAAATTAATCATGTAGCATAAAAATTACACTTCCTTTTTTTTTTTATATAAAAAAAGACACACTTTCCATGCCTACAAACATACCCTTAATTATTCTTCGTATTATTGGGCAACAACGTCCTTCTTATCCTTTCATATATATATATATATATATATAATTTTGTTTTTTTCGTTGATTACCTAAAATTCAAGGAATTCTCTATAATTAGAATAATTTGGTAGATTTGGTCGATTGATTCATTTTAGATTAAAAATATTTCTATAAAGTTTTTTCATGTTATTTTTATGTTCTCTTTACTCGAATCCAGAACCTCTTGATTAAGGATGAAAGAGTAATTACCACTCTATCGCCGCTTCTATGATTATTGGTGTGTTTAATTAGGTTAACAATATTAAGTTAGGTTTTGTTTGGAGGGTAGCAATTTATGCTGTTTAGGTGGTACCCCACTACATAATAATACACAATTTAATGTGCCCTAATTAATTAATTAAGGACTATTCATATTGCATGTGTGACTGTCCCAAAAGTAGTACTTTGTGATGCTGTTTCTATCAAAACACAATATTTGGATTGACATGTGTGTGAATTATTAACTAATTAAATTGACCAAATAAATAGAAATATTTTTTCAAGTCTATCATATTATTAAAAAAATGGTAATCATATAGAAGTCAAATATTAGGAAGTATTTTTAAGCCTTAAGTTTGGAAATAAACGTCCATGCATGGTAATTTCTTCCTGGAAAATTATACAACTATATGATGTCAAAATTTTAGTTATTCCATTTTTGGTATGATTTATTCTTATCGTAGTCTTCTTAAACTGAAAGAAAGTCGTGTATAAATCGTATATGAAGGAGGAGTAAAATCGTATCTGAAAGTGATTTTTTTCAGTCGATCATAGATTCTCAATCATATTGTTTGACTTCCACTCTACGTGATCGATTTTGAATTTTCAGACACATCACACCAATTCTACTTGGATCTTGACTTTCTATATATACAAATTACGTTATCATGTTTTTCATATTGTTCCTACTTGATCCAATTTTGTTAATGGATTAATTGATGAACCTAACACGATAAGATATATTATATATCTTAAACATAAGTGTGAAAAACATGTTTATGTTTTGGTGGGATCAGGCAGGTTAATCAACTCAAAAAGTAGGTATGTTAATTAATCAACTCAAAAAATAAAGAATATATGTTGAAAAAAGCATCTTCAATTTCTGAACATTATAATAAATTATGAAAATACACATTATTTATGCTGCATATATAGCGCGCTTAATTTACAAAGAACTTATATCTAGTGAAGCAAAAGTTCAGTTTCAAAAAATAAAACAACTCTATAAATGTTCCATAATTTAAGTCGAGAGGGCATAATGTATTTCAAAAAAAAAAAAAAAAAACCACAAAAACCCACGTACATTTCTACCATCTCATGTCGGATCGCGTAAAAAACATATTTCTCGAAAAGTATAATTCCAATTTTTGAACACTACAGAAAACTCTGAAAATTAATACTGTCTTTGTCCCAATTTTATGTGACACTTTTCGTTTTTTGAGAGTTCAATAATTTAAGTTTGACTGGAAATTTGCGCGTGGAATCTTCATTATTTTTTAAATGAAATTTATATATTTGTAAACTACGTAAAAAGTACTATAAGTCATAATAATTAAAAGACATATGAATAAATTACAGTCCAAGATAGACTTGTTTGAATCTTGAAATCCGAAAAGTGTCACATAAATTGGAACGGAAGGAGTACTATTTTGTTGGGTCTATGTTAAACTTCTTGGCTAATTGGGCCTATGATGTTTGGAGATCCAATAAGACAATGGTTGGGCTTACTTCAGTGTGGGCCTATATCTTGAATTGAGAATGGGCTGTTTTTGGAGATCCAATAAGACTAAGTTGGCTAAGAGAATAAATATGGAATATCACTTGTTGTCAATTGTGGTTTAGTGGTTTGGTGCTACTAAGCTAGCATTATCGTAGATTTTAGATAAGATTTTGAAAATTTACATTTACTTATCTATATGGTCATGTTAAGATTGGATCTTTAAATATTTTCAAGTTTTAAAATGACTTAGTTTTTGAGACTCTCACTCATAAAACTTCAAAAAAATTCCAAGTAATATATAATTAGGATAAATTACCTATATACACATCTTTATTTTCCATAATTTCCATTATTCCCTACCATTTCAAAATATTTCCAAAATCCCTTATTTTTTCCTAATTCTCAAGTCAGCCGGATACATAAGTGTCCAACCTTACCCACGTTTCCCTTCCTTTTTTCACTCCTTTAATCTCTCCCTAATTTTACTCCACAATCTTATCAGTTACAATTTCAACTCAATTTGAATGGTAAAAGAATTCTCTCTCCAGTCAACCAAATTCAAATCAATTAATTTGTAAATTTTCATCTTCTTTGTTGCTGTCTTCTCCACTGTCATCTTCTTAAAAAAAAAAACTCATTCTTATTTTCTGATATGGATCACGTTCCTTCAAAAAAAGGGTAGAAAAATTTCGTCTACAATTTCTCGACCTACTCTATCCAAGGTAATGATTTTTGATTTATTTCTACGATTTTTTTGATGTTCAATCTTGCATCTAGTTGTCGATTTAAATGCATGATACATTGCTGGAAAAATGATAGAAAAGTTTCATCTACAATTTCTTGACTCACTCTACCCAAGGTAACGATTTTTAATCTATTTCTACGCTATTTTTTTTATGTTCAATCTTGCATCTAGTAGTTGATTCAAATACATGAAACATTGCTGAAAAAGTAATTTTATTATATTGCATGTATCATATTCATATTTAAGGTATTGATATATACACTAATGTTGTTGAATCAAGTTCTTTAATGTATCTTCAATCTTATTTAAATGTTAGTTTTATAAAATTTTGTTTTAAAGTATTTGCAGTTGCGTTTGCTGAATTTCTTAACGATGAAATTTCAATTCCATCTAATGATTTCTGATTCGATTATCTCCGCTCAAGATATGCAACTTTGCTATGAAAATACGGCAGTGAAAAGGCTGAAGCATCAAAGCCTAGGGGTCATTTCATACTACTAGACTATAAGGATTTAGTTAATATGGAATAGTTATAGTGTAACAATGGAATATATATAATAACAGAAGTGAAGAAACTATGAAATTACGTAACCACACAAAAATATGGATAAATATAGTAAGTTTTTCCTTTCCACCGGTTTTATTTATTGAAATAAAGTTCTAACTATGACGATTTTCATAGGCAAAGAAATTTTTCGATATCTATATAAAGTTGCTCATTTATATTAAAGTTAACACGATTTTTTTTTACTTTACACATTTTTTTAGAGCAATTTTCCTTTGTTCCCCCCACTATAGCCAATACCCTCATTTCTGAGATATTTAGAAAGTAAAATTTTGATAATATTCAAAAGATTGTTTATCAATGCTTTTTCAATATCATTTTTGCATTATTGGGAGGGAAGTAATTTGAGATATTGGTAGTTTTCTATATTCATTTGCTTTCTTGAATTTTTAAATGCTGGAAAGTTAGTATAAATATTTTTTTTGGGATCTTTAGATCATGATTTCACAAATAAACGTAATATCTTTTAGATTGCTTATTTGATTTGATTTTTCTTATAAATTTATTTTTAAGAATGATTATTTAGTTAACATTTAATTTTTTATAATCGCATAAACAAATTAATTAGTTAAAAAAAATACATGATGAGTTAACCTAGATATCCGTTCATTTAATTATTAGTATTTAAATTAGAAATAATTAATCAATGTGTAATATTTACAATGTTTAAAAAAATAAAGAAGACATTTGAATTTTGCATTGTTAAACTAAAATTATGTTGACTGTATCAAGATATTCTTTGACCTTAATGATCTTACAAACATGTCATATTATGAAGGACATAATCACCTAATAGGAGATTATGGGTGCCGAGAATTAGGGCAAAAGGAACAATTAGTAATAATTGAGAGTTTGTCTCGCTTATCTTTCATACTAATAGTCGTAACTTTACTTTGAAAGTTTCATGTTACATTTGTCTTGACTTTGTTCACTTGTGTTTGTTTTCTTTCTCCAAACTACTTTGTGGTGATACTTTTACTTAAAACATCAAAGCTTGTGTACATATTATTCTCTCTAGATTTCACTTGCGAAATTATATCAAACATCTCGTTAACATATCACATAGTATGTCGGGCTCATTTGATACGAACGATAAGATAAGAAATAAGTAATTTCAAAATTAATCTTAAAATAAATTTATTCCATACTATGATTGAAATAAAATTACGAAATAATTTATTCTGATACTAATTATTTTGAGATTATAATTAAAAAGTAGAATAACAATTCTGAAATAACTATTCCTCCGATTTAACAAGGCTTCAAAAGGAACAAAGGTCCCAAACTCCCATTGAAATTTCCGTCTTTGTTTAATATATAATCTGATTTCTTCTTCTTCTTCTTCTTCTTCTTCTCACAACTTCCCCTGTTTTTTTCTTCTACTCCACTTGTTAACAGGGAAAATTAACTCCATGAATGCTACAAAGCTCATTTTGAGCGCAGCAGTACTTGCAATAATCACTGTCCTATTGACTTTAAGCTCCAAAAATGTTTACAGTCCACCTTCAATACCAGGATCCAAAGATCTCTTATCGAAATCTGAAGTAATACATCTGAAAGGAGCAGTTGGGCCGGAGAGTGTTGCGTTTGACCCGAACGGAGAAGGTCCATATACCGGCGTTGCTGATGGCCGGATTCTTAAGTGGAATGGAGATTCTGACGGTTGGGTTGATTTTGCTGTCACTTCGTCTCAAAGGTAAAGCAAAAATCCCCAATTTCTTTTGCTAATTTTTGGTAATTTTTGTTTTATAGTAATTTTTTTATTCTCAAGCCTTAATTAGTCTTGTTAGATATGCTTGTTACGGAGTTGATTTCTCATATGGTCAGTCGAGTACTCGAGTAATAGTTACTATTAGAAGTATCTCGAAAGTCACTGTCTTTGTTAGAGAAAAATGGAATTAAGAAAGAAAGATGGCTTTTTGAGTTGAGTTATTATGTGAGCTATTAAAAAATCCCTTATTAGAGACGAATTCAGGATTTAAAGTCTATGTGCTTAACTTTTGAAATTATGGGTTCTTATATACTATTTTGTGTGATTTTAATGAACTTTTAAACATACATTTATGCTATGCGTCGAAAGTACTGAGTTCAGATAAACGATGGTTTGTGTCTGCTTCTACCCTCTAAATTGTATTGTTATCATGGATGATGGATAGTTTGGAATGAGAGGGACATATTGAAGGAAAAACTAACCATAGGAATTTGGTGTGAAAAATTGTATGTATAGGATAAGAAAAGTATGATAGAACTGTTAGAAATGTTGCATGAGTGAGTTTGTAAATTTTTTTTGTTTCATTTTTCTGATAACCAAGAAATTGTCGAGGGCTAACTGGTAGACAGTTTGAATCTCGGAATTATCATTAAACTGTTAATTTTTGCTTTGATTATTGATTATTGTTAACGGTGATAATCGTAATCGTATAGTATCTTTTAAAATGATAATGGTGGTATACAGGCCAGTTTAAAAGTATGTCGTGTAATTCTAGGTCTTGTGAGGTAACTTTCCTTCTTAAGCTCTGGACTTACTTTTCTTATGATTAATGGAAGTGTCCATTTAATCTTTTTCCTTGAGTTGAGGGTCTATCAGAAACAACTTCTCTACCTCTGAAGTAGGGGAAAGGTCTGCGTACACTCTACCCTCTCTAGACGCCACTTTGTAGGACTACATTGGGTATGTTGTTGTTGTGTTAATGGAAGTGTCAATTGTGACCAAAGTTCAAAATTTTAGACATATTTATATGAGTTAATGGGCCTCCGGTTGTGGAGTCTATATATTCCGGAGGTTGAAGAATCCTACTTTACTCAATTTATCTTTCTATAGTGACACATTTTTTCATAGATGGAGTCAATTGTAAAATTGTTTATTAAATCTCAAGACATAGAAAACAAAGATTTTGGAAAAATCCATATACTTTATAAAGACCATCAAGTGGTGTGGTGGGATGGATAAGATCCTTCTATTCTTACCTAAAGGTCTTGGGTTCGAATCCTGTAAATAGAGAAACCTTTAGTAGGGAGAGTTCCCCACTTTCATTGGCCATACTTAGCTAATCTGGATTATTCGAGCTAGTGGGTTCCGGTAAACCTTTAGTAAGTTCCAAAATGTTAAGTTGCGATGTCATGTTCCCTCTATTGCACCACCTTTACCTTCAAGTTCAAAAATAAATCTTTAGTAACTTGTCTTATAACTAGAATATGTAAGTCATCTTCTTATTTGTCTAGTTCATATCTTCTGTCACATGAGGATTCATACTGTACGTAATTACAGTATGTCATCCTTTTAGTTTATGGCTAGTTCACCGTTGTTCATGTGGTGTTTATTTTTTCAGATTCCTACTATAAACAATCCTTAATACGAGTATTGTCAAAGACGAACACAAATAGCTTTGTCTCAGCAGGGAAACACTTGCAATTTAATGTTTTTTGTTAGTGTGTTTGATAAGTATGACTATATCCTTTTCCTCATTACCCCCAAGAAACCGTTGAGATGAACTAATTTTTGGCTTCTCTTTATATTTTTCTGTGTACACCTTTTTCAAAATTATCTAATGGAACTTGACATGATATCATCAAGGAAGGAATGTGTGCACCCTTTTGCTCCCCAAATGGAGCACGTATGCGGAAGACCGCTGGGCTTACGATTTGATACAAGAACCGGAGACCTCTACATTGCTGATGCCTACTTAGGACTTCACGTTGTGGGTCCATCTGGTGGATTAGCTACCCCACTCGTCACAGAAGTTGAAGGCCAGCCTCTGTGCTTCACAAATGACCTTGACATTGATGAGCAAGAAGATGTAATTTATTTCACAGATACCAGCACACAATTCCAGAGGAGGTAATTTATTGCCAGTGGACTATATTTTAATTTGAATCTGTTCATGTGAAGCTAAATTGGGTGTGATAGCCGATAGGTTGGTATAATGTAGATTGCGTATAGGGTTGTCATTGATAAACATTAAGCAAAACAGAGAAGTCAGTTTCATTATTAGCTTATAATTAGTTATATGCCACTTTGTAACATATAGATACTCGTGCAGAAACTGATTCCGATTTCTCATCTTATATCTAGGCAATTTATTGCATCTGTTGTAAGTGGAGACAAGACTGGCCGGCTGATGAAATACGACAAATCAACCAAGGCAGTGACAGTCTTACTACGAGGCCTTGCTTTTGCCAACGGTGTAGCCTTGAGCAAAGACAAGTCGTTTGTACTAGTGGCTGAAACTGCTACCTGTAGAGTAGTAAGGCATTGGCTTAAAGGCCCTCATGCAGGAAAACACGATACATTTGCTGATCTACCAGGATATCCAGACAACATCAGAAGAAACTCGAGAGGGGAGTTTTGGGTTGGTTTGCACTCCAAAAGATCGCTGCTTGCAAAATTAGTCACATCCTATTCATGGCTCGGAAAGACAATACTAAAACTTCCATTCACCTTCCAGCAACTGCATTTCTTGTTAGTTGGGGGACAGCCTCATGCAACTGCAATTAAGCTAAGCGAGGACGGGCAAGTTTTGGAAGTTTTAGAAGACCTCGAGAGCAAGACGTTGAAGTTTATAAGCGAGGTTGAGGAGAAGAATGGCAAGCTGTGGATTGGTTCTGTACTGGTGCCTTTTATTGGAGTTCATGAATTGTCTTAAAAGTTGCAGCATCCTAAATAGGTTAACTCCCAACTTTCTGATGAAATTTTTTTAACTTGAGCCAAGAGTTTATCGGAAACAATGTCTCTGCCTTCACAAGGTAGGGTAATGCTGTGAAAACCCCACCCTCGTCAGACCCTACTTGTCGGATTACACTGGATTTGTTATTGTTGTTTCTGGTGATAAAACTTTCTTAGGTGAACTATTTGTGAATTTCTCAGTTTCTTCTGTAGTGGCCTGACTAAGTTTAAACTTTGAATTAGAGTTATTTAATATACCTGTGTTCTTAGTTATCTCGGGATTATAGCCATGAGATTATAATTTTCAAACTAATTTATTCTATCTACTATCAACCAAACGCAATATAAATATAACTCAATCATGAGAAGTATTCGATTTCATCGACTTAATGCACATACTAGTTGTTGATCACATGCTGCTGACTAAAAGTAAGGGGACTTGGAACACATTACCATATCTTCTAATAATAATAATTAAATTATGACCATATAATATATATCCACATTCTTGGGAACACAAATATTAGAAGCTTCCTCAAAAAAATATCCAAGTTCAACCTTAGCAGATGATATAATATAGTAATTAATTTTTATCTTGTTAATATGTAGTGGAGTGTTGTCTTTCTTTCGAAGAAATCAGATTTGTTGGTGTTTGTCGTTGAGTTCTATTCTTATTAGTTTTTAGTTATTGATAATTATCTTTATCTGTTTATTATGTTTTGGCTATTATACTATTCTGTTGTTTGTATTTTATTTTTTTAAGCCTTGCACTACTATTAGTTGTTATGTTTTGCTACTGTTTTCTTCTTCTTTTTACCAGATGGTCTATTAGAAACAATTCTTTTTACTTTTATAAAATTATAATAAAATCTATGTACACTCTATCCTTTTCAGACTCCATGTATAATTTTTTACTTGACTATGCTATTGCTATGCTCCTCTACTTGTATTTTGTGTAATTTGGATACATTATTTGAAGCAAATCCAAAGTGAAGGAAGATTCTTCTTTTTTTCCTTTTTAATAAATTTAACAAAGTTAAAAGAAAAAAAAGTGTTTATAAGTTTTTCCTTTCCTTTTCCTCACATGCTTAACATAAGATGCTATAAAGTATAAACTTTAACAACCTTTTGAGAATTATTATATTAATTTTG
Organism: Solanum verrucosum; assembly: GCF_900185275.1. Lineage (NCBI taxonomy): Eukaryota > Viridiplantae > Streptophyta > Magnoliopsida > Solanales > Solanaceae > Solanum > Solanum verrucosum. Next base: position 321,613 of record NW_026020420.1, read on the forward strand.
AGTAACTAATTAATTAATTACATAGAAATTTCAAAAGTTACTTTTTACTATTTAAAAATACTTATTAGTTATGTTAGTCTATTCAATTTTAGAATAAAAACTTATTCAAACCTAACACATGCAATAAGCTATCACTAATTAACCACCTCCACCTACAAATTTAGTGACAGACAACTTTTATTGTGAAATATTATAAGTTTTATCGTTAAATAGTAAATTTTTATTATGAAACGTTATAATTTTTGTCGTTAAATAACAAAACCATCCATATAGCAATGTACTATTAAAAGATTATGTTAGTTATATTTAATATATCAATTTCTATTTTGTTTTAATAGTTGTGTTAACTAATTGTCATGGTTAGGTGATACACTTGAGGTGAGAATAACTCTAATGTTATTCAAAGTCAAATGAACCAATTATTGAAGACAAGTTTTACTTAATAATAACTTATTTATTTTTGAATTTATCACTAAACAAATCATATAATAATATCATGTGATCTCGAAGTTCTTAATTAGTATTCTTTATTAAAGCCAAAATTTAAAAAAAATATGAAAGCTCACATGATTTTAATGGAGGAAAGTCTATCTAAACTTTGGATAAGAAGGGTGATATTACTTGCGAAGAGAAGTCAATGTTATAGAATTATTCCGAATGTGGCTGCTCATTTTTTAATCAGGTTTCGGATTTGAGTCTAGATATTAAAAAAATATTAGTAAGGAACATCCCTTCCATCCCACCTCTCGATGGTGCCTTACGTGGCGTAATTCTAATTGGTCAGACTTAAATGTGAATATTCGACACCGGATGAAAAGTTAGACATGCACCTGGATGGATGTGGTACTAACGTATGAACTTGGTTACTGATTTGACTAATTTTGCAAATATATTAGTGATTGTGCGGACCGTATTTCTAATTACACTAAAAATAATTGTTTAAGATATAAAAATATATTAAAAACTCATTAAGCTATGTTTTCTAAGTTCAAAAATCATAAAGTTAAAATTCAAACTTTTGCTTTTAAATATTAAACTCTCTAACTAAAAAGAAATTGTCAACATTATCAATATCCATCAAGCCTAGTTGCTATGGCTACCAATACATTAGCGTTCGATAAGTGAATTATTACAAACGATATTACACATAGTTTTTCTTGCCTTTTTTGTCACTGAGCAGTCATTTAACGATCTTAACGAATCGAGTGGTGATAAGCATTTTGATTTTCTTACTTTTTTTTGTGGCTAAACTTTAAAGAAATAAAATTTGGGTTCCCTATTTTGCTTGTCAAGTTAATCAATCAAATGTCCAAATCATCTATAGCGATAATTTCAAAGACATAGGGGTCCCAATTTACAATTTGTGTGCTTTGAATTTGTTGATTTTAATTTGAATCTAAAGTCTTTTTGGTACATATATATGGTGGGACTTGAAATTGCCTATTCCACAACATATTTGGAATGGATCTTAGCCATAAAATAATTGTGTGTTCTTCATTGAATTTTAAATATATGACTTTTGTGAAGTTAGTTTTGTGGTGTTGTTTCAATCCTTGCCTTCTCCTTTTTGTCATTTATCTTTGAGATTATCCTTGAAATAACATATATAAATTATTTACTAAAGTTTTATATATATTTTATATCGATAAAGATATTCAAAGTTATTATATATATAAAAAATAATCTTTAGCAAGAATTAACTAATGAAAAATATTTTTAAAGCTTATAGTAATGCTGAATCTAATAACACTTAACTAACGGTGATAAAAATTTGATCAACCCACACCAAATGCTTTGACTAGAGATTTTATTTCACAAGATAAAAGATAAAAATATTTAAGAAAAAATTCAATCCTTTTAATTAACTTTTCTTCTTGATCAATATGTATATTACTTATTATAGATGTTTTCTTTCTTATAAGAAAAAGGGATAGTTTCAAAATTAATTGTATTAGCATATTGATTTTTCAACATAATTTATGTTTTAAGTTTTCCATATGATATCTATAAAAAAATTAGAATATCATTATAGCTTTATTTTTATATGATTTTGAATTTCTTTTAGTTGAATTCCAACATCTCCATTTGGGGATATTAACTCTGATCTAATTCTATTTTATACGTGTATTTATCACAAAAATAATTTTTCTATAAAAATAAGTACTTACCAATTTCCATCAAAATGTTTTTTTTTTTTTTAAAAAACAAAATGTTATCTCACTGCTCTAACATGATTTCTAAATGAACCTGGAAGCGCATTAGTAAAACGCATGGGAGGCATGCGATTTATATAATCCAACATAGAGTAGTACGTTAGGTAACTTAATATTTAATATTATATAAAATTATATTTGGGAAAAATAATCAAAATATCGTGTAATTTCAGAAGTGAAAACTATTACGTGAATGTAGCCTTACTTATAAAGATGGAGATACTATATTTTCAACAGACCTTGACTCAAATACTTGAAATATCTTCAATTGAAAAATACTATTGAATCGGATTCATCCATTAAAAGGGTGTTAGTTCATCTTTACACGTCTAATCTTCCACTTATAAACCTTTAAGCAATTACTTACAAAAGTACAACTTTAACCTTCTAACACACTTCATCTTCACCCCAGTTTCGTACCTTCCCATATCCTCAGTCCACACCACGTACCTCACGCTTACCCATCTCTATTTTATAATATTTGTTTAGATTATAATATCAAGATTCTAGCCCCAACCCCGCCCTCACAATTAGAGGCGAACCCATGATTTGAAAACTTCGAGTGCATCACCAAACTTCAAATAAAAAACAAAGAAAAATAAGGCTCTAGTTGGATTCGAAACCTAGTCTCAGGGGTGGTTCCTTTAGCTTCTAACAATAAAACAAGGACATTCCTATACTCGTCAAAAATGTACTGTTAATTATATCTTATTTTATATATGTGTGTAATTTTTTCCGAAGCTAACGAATGCGCATGACACCCACATATGGCCGCCTCTGATCACAATGCATACACAGAAAAAAAATATTTCAATTTTTAAATATTAACTTGCCTTTCCAATTTGCAATCAAACAATCTTTTGAAGCTTTTGAAAGCAACACACTTCTCTTTGAAAAAATAAATAATAAAAAATCAAAGACGAAATTTATCATAATGTATAACTACAAAAGAAGTATGTCAAGAACCTAATTTCTTTGTCTTTTTCCTCGTAACCAATTTATTTTATTTTTATACTTCAAAACAAGGCGTCAAACTCATTTGAATTAAAAAAAATTAATAAAATAAAAAAATATCTAGAACCTTTTTCCACACATTACGTAATAATAATATTAAATTATGAAACAATCATTTCGAGAACCATACTTGTCCTTTAGATAAATGGAACAGTCGTTGATGCCAACAAGTACTTGATGCCACTTTGCCCATTTTGATCGACTCCACGTAGACTCAAATAATGGTGTTCGAAAATTATTTTGCTGGTGAGACGTGACAGGTATCCCATAAAATTAATCGAGGTATGTGAAAATTGACTCAAACACTATGATCATCAAAAAGAAGAAGTAAAGACACGTTTACTGATTAAGTTAAGAATATAATAAGAAAAAACGAAATATATCATGCATTTTTTCGTTCAGTAAAGCACTAAGCGCAAATAAACTTTTACCATTTAAATTTACTGATCCAATTAGTTAACATTCACAGTATAAAAATAAGTCATGAAGAGATTTTTTAAATTTCATATCTTGACTCTCGATTGTTCTTTTTACTTATTTAAACGATCATTTTTTTTATATTAAAATACGCCTTGATAATTAGTTATTGATACATCTAGCGGACACTCCATTTTAATTGAAAAAAAAGTGTCTTAAGTCACACTCCACATGACTAATTTCATTCACCTAATCTAATTTTTATGATGTTTATTAGTAGTAATTAATTATAATTAATTAGTGATTTTAACAAAGTATGGGATGTGGACCTGCTGACGCGGATTCAACTGCTTATAACGACATTTGTCATCTGGCCACGTCACTATTCCCTAAAGAGCAATTTTTAGTTTTAGATCTAAAAGAAATTATGACAAAATATTATAAAAAATATGACAAATTAATGTGTAAAAAAAGAACTATAACCACAACAGAATAATGCGAGAATCGAAGAATACTCGTAACCTCTATCTCCACCACCCCACATTCCCATCCTCAGCGCCCCATCTCTTATATCACGTATTGAAGATAATTATTTTTACTTGCATATGAATAAAAAAATTCATTTGTTTTTTTTGAAAAATCGCTCGAAACAACCCTAAATAAATCAAACTACTTTCTTGTCCAAACATTTTTATAAAATTGAAATATAAAAGAAATTCAAAGTGTCCTACACCATGTAGTTTAACGATTTGTGATTTGAAATTAAGATTCATTATTAGTTAATGAAAGCTTTTGGATATACCAAAAGGGCCACTTAACCCAAGCATCGTGATTCATGACCAACTATTTAATAATATCAATTAGTAATATTGAATTATGCAGAACATCTACGTAAACTTTAACGTATGTAGTCATTGTTTTTCGAAGTAAATTCAATTTTATTTAATAACTCATAAATTATATAAATAATATAAAGCATCGTAATTCATGATCAACTATTTAATAATACCAATTAGTAATATTGAATTATACAAAACATCTATGTAAACTTTAACTTATGTAGTCATTGTTTTTCGAAGTAAATTCGATTTTATTCAATAACTAATAAATCATGTAAATAATATAAAGTATCGTGATTCATGACCAACTATTTAATAATACCAATTAGTAATATTGAATTATACAAAACATCTACGTAAACTTTAACTTATGTAGTCATTGTTTTTCGAAGTAAATTCGTTTTTATTCAATAACTAATAAATCATGTAAATAATATAAAGTATCGTGATTCATGACCAACTATTTAATAATACCAATTAGTAATATTGAATTATACAAAACATCTACGTAAACTTTAACTTATGTAGTAACTATTTTTCGAAGTAAATTTGATTTTATTCAATAATTCATAAATCATATAAATAATATAAATTGCATTAGGATAAACTTGATTAGAAATTACGTTGCACCAACTCAGTTATCCTTACTGAATATTCGGGAACCAAACCCGGGGTGTTAAATAACCACCTTTCTTCCTCTTCCTTTTTTTCTATAAATAAAGCATCAAAAAAACGAAAACGAATTTTTGAAAAAAGATTGTTCTCTAATGGCGTTAAGGACGAGGATAATCACTAGAGCATTTAGCAATTTGATCCATAAACCAAAGTTGCAGGTTCTCGGAAATGGGTCTTCTGATGTGATTCGGGCTGACCCGACTGGAAGTCCGGTGTCGAATTTGGGGTCTTCATTTTCGACGGCGGCCGCTGCTGTGGAAGCGCCGGCGCCGGCGTCGGCGTCGGTTGAGAGGTTGTTTGGGTTAGTGAAAGAGTATGAAGATTATAGAAGGGGTTTGTATGGTGGGCTTACACATAAAGCCCTTCTTGTTGATGCTGTGGGTACTCTTGTTATTCCTTCTCAACCAATGGCTCAGGTAAAATTTCATCAAATTGTTAGATTTATTGACTAATTTTGGATACACATTTTGTAGTTTTTAGCTTTATTTGATTTACGTTGTTCGGACTCTTCGAAAATATTGTTGGGTGCATGTCGGATTTTTCAATAGTAGTGCATTTTTGGAGGATCCAACACGGGTGCTGCAACGTATTTTGGAAAGTCCTTTTTTTTTCTACTGTTTTCATGTTCTGTGGTTTTCTTTCTGCTTTTAAGTATGTCTATTCGTGTTTTCATAACTACTTTGAATTGTTGTACTTGAGCTGAGTATCTGGAAACAATTTCTCTACCTCCACGACTCAGTTTTGTTTCTGCTTGTAGTATATTGTATTTGTTTGTTCTGTTTCTAATGAAAAAATTGTCAAAGAAGTGATTTTTTTTCTGGATCTAATGGTGAAGGTTGAAGAACCAGAAAAGCTAGTAACTTTTTTTCCTTTTTTGCTTGTATCTTTGATGTTCTCTCTGTAATTGAAAAAATATTTATCGAATTCCTCCTTCCGTCTTAATTTATGTGTCGTTGTTTGATTGTGCTTGAAGTTTTAAGAAAAAGAGGGAAGATTTTTGAAACTTGTCGTCTAAAACAAATCTTAAACATTTGTATGGCTAAACATGAAATTTTAAAGTTTAAATTGTTTCTAAATATAGAGAAGTGACGTTATTTGAATCGTCTCATTCTGCGACGTTGTGTTTGAATAATTTGATTAACTTTTGGATCTTTGGATGCTTCTCTCTGTTTGTATATGTGTGTACACATATATATATATATATTTTACATTATTCTGTCTCTTTCATTATGGGCAGAGCAATGTTCCTAATTTTCCCCCCTAAAATGACTTCTTTAGTATATATTAATGTTGTTTTTATGGACTTCTCTCTGTTTATTCTGCTTGTCCGTTTTGTTCTTGTTAACAATATTTTAACCATATTGGATGTTGTAGATTTACAAGCAAATTGGTGAGAAGTACGGGGTGGAGTATTCTGAAGATGAGATATTGAAACGATATAGATGGGCTTACGGGCAGCCTTGGGGTAGATCTAGGCTCAGGTATCTTGTTTTGAACCACTTATTATCTTACCTGTTGTTTGTATTTATATCTGTAATAACTTGCTTCCTTGTCGATATTGTTTTAATCGTACGAAAAGAAGAACATCAGTCACTGCTAATCATATTCTGCTTTAATTCATTGCTGTTTAGCGTTCATTCCTATGTGATAATTTGTTAAATTTCTATTGCCTGCATATTGCAGATATGTCAACGATGGACGACCATTTTGGCAACATATAGTTAGTTGTTCGACTGGCTGTTCTGACTCTCAGTACTTTGAGGAGCTGTATAACTATTATACGACTGAAAAGGTTCTCTCACGTTTGAATACCATTTCTGTTTACAGCAAGTTGGTTTATTCTTCGAGTTGACAACAGAACATTTCCACTAATAAGAAGATACTAAATAATTTTACTTTCATTCTTCAATAGGCTTGGCATCTTTGTGATCCAGAAGCCGAAAGGGTATTCCAGGCCCTTAGAGCAGCAGGAGTAAAGTTGGCTATAGTGTCGAACTTTGACACCCGGTTGAGACCAGTGTTGAGGGCTCTGAACTGTAATCACTGGTTTGATGCCGTAGCAGTTTCAGCTGAGGTAATGTGTTTGTCGTCTTTAAAACTTCCTTTTCGTACTTTCTGATCCAATAGCTGATATTCTTTTTGGCGTTTAACAGGTAGAAGCAGAGAAGCCTAATCCAACAATATTTTTAAAAGCTTGTGAGTTACTAGGAGTAAATCCAGATGATGCTGTTCATGTAGGCGATGATCGTAGAAATGACATCTGGGGTGCTAGAGATGCAGGTTGTGATGCCTGGCTGTGGGGAAGCGACGTTGTCTCCTTCAAAGAGGTATTTTTTTTCCAGAACTTGCTTTATTTGGTCAAGTTACTTAACAAAAGTGGGGAAACAAAGATCTGCTAGCATGAATTTGATTTGAATTCCCGGTGTCTAAAAGTCATGGGAAAGAAGTTTCCTATACCATCTGTAAATTATACTTTCTACTGCATTATTGTAATCAGAACGGGAGCCTTGGCATAACTGGTAAAGTTGTTGCTATGTGATCAGGAGGCCACATTTTCTAACCAAAAGTATTGGTCGCGATTCACTAGAATACTTCTCATTACTAGTAGCACAACCTTCTTAGATTCGACTAAGCTAATCTTTCGCCTGAAACAGTTGCATGACCTGATATTTGTCTCGTGCAGGTTGCTCAGAGAATAGGCGTCGAGGTCTGAAAGGGTAATATTAGTAGATGCTTTCGTTGTGTAAAATGCCGCTGCTTGTGTAGAAATCTCCTCATAATCCTATGTATGTATATATTCCGCTTTTTTGTAATCAGTATGAGAGATATCACCAATGCCTTTGTTAGTGGCAATGTTTAGTTTGTTTTGAATAAAGAGGCTGTAGAACTTTGGTTTAATTTCTCAATGCCATATTTTTGTAGCCTCTTTTGTATATGTTGGTGTAAGCTGCTGTTCTATCAAGTTATGCATCTTTTATTTTTAGAAGTTGTGCAAATACAATAGTTATCAAAGTTCATACGATTTGACTCTGGAAAAGTAAAACGTGACAAAGTAAAAGTGAACAGAGAGAGTAGGTTCTACTCATTTTCTTCCTCCTCAACCTTGATATCTTCATGTTCTTTCTCCTTCATATGAAGAAAATCAATCAAGCCTTTAAGTGCAATGTCAACTTCATCATCCTTCATCAGTTTCTCAGCCACCTCAGCCGGTGTCACCGCGGTGGCTCCGATTAAATTCTCAATTTCTTGAAAAAGTTGATGCTCTGTAATTCCAAGGTAATTGGAAGCAAGAAGTTTGAAGCCACTAGGAGTGCAATATGACATGTGAATGTGCACGTCCATTCGTCCTGGTCGCAACAATGCAGGATCGAGTTTTTCTACGTGATTTGTTGTGAAAATTATGATACGTTCATCGCCACAACTTGACCATAATCCATCGATGAAGTTCAGCAAACCGGACAATGTCACCTATAATGATAAAAGACGGAGAACGAAAACATTGCATTTTTATAAGGCGGGAAGAAAGTCTCACATTGATAACAGAAGGGAAAAAAGCAACATTGTCAATGTTAATAGTGCTAGAGTAACAATTGATTCCTTTTCTCAAACTTTACTCTTAGCAACTCCTATGTTTGATGCAAGATGTTGTCTAATTAGACTACAAATTACAAATGTATGGAAAAGTTCTAATGTTATTTCACGAGGCAATCTATATTGATGTAATAAAGGTGATGGACTATGACGATAACAGAACATCCTGAACAATCAACTCGTTTACTAAGCAATTTCTAACCTCGTTTCAACTGAGAAAGATTGTCAATCTTGGTGATAGGTTGGCTCGTCATCTTAGGGACGAGCCATGTGGTACTAGGTTTGAGGGGTTTCTCAATCTTCCATGACGGACTATGTGGAACTTGACCAAGGGTAATTATATCATATCATGCTAAGAGTATCTTTGGACTAGTGTGAGAGACAAGATTGTTTTTGTTTCTATCAACGACATTATACTAAATTAGAAAGTGTACAAAGTGTGAGAAAGATGAAGACACTAACCTTGCTTTCTTCCTCATGAGAGTCCTTTGAAGGAGAAGCTCCGCGACTAGACAACTTCTCTTGCAAATCAATAGTAGCATCAATATCCTCCACCACCAAAATGGACTTATTAGCGGTTGCCACAAGCAACCTCCTTAAGTCCGAGTTCTTCTTCACCTCTGTCAACTCCAAATCATATATATCAAAGTTCAAGTAATTCGCCATTGCTGCAATCAAACTAGATTTCCCTGTCCCCGGAGGACCATACAACAAATACCCTCTTTTCCACGCCTTCCCAACTTTCCTATAATACTCTTTCCTCTTCACAAATCTATCCAAATCCATCAAAATCTCATCTTTTTGCTCTGAGTCCAATGCTAATGTCTCAAATGTCGCGGGATGATCAAGATTCACCGGTGTCCACACTTCACTAAGATCATGCATATTCTCATAATCCATAGTGTGGATTTTCAGTGTCTTGGTTTCAAGATACTGCAATTTCGCCTCATTGATAATGTAAGGCAAGTAACATTCAAGGACAAAGTCCTTGCTTTTTCGCTGAAACATGAGTTCGTAGGATCTTACCTCAGACCTCATAGTAGAGTTGATATCGCGAGGATTGTAAAACGATTCTCTTGATGTTTGAATTTGTTTACATACCCAAATCCACTTGAACTTATGGCCTTTGTAATAGTCAGTGACCTCCTCATTTCTTTCCATGCTCGTGTTGAAACTCTTTTCCTTCTCAGATTTGCTAATTTTGAAACGACGTGTATCAGGAGAGAGCTTTGAGCCTAAGTAAATTTGAGCTGATTCGTATACTTCATTGCTCACCATTCCATCAAATTCGTCAATCACCATAGTTAGTTGATTCGAGAATTTAATAAATACGTGTCTGAGCCCGAAAAAGAGGTAATCTTGAACTTCTGGTGGGAGATTATGTATCAACATGGACATTGCAGCAGCTGAGCCAATTGCTGATATTACAGTTTTGGCAATTGCTAAATTTGATTCACCAGAAGAAGACATTGCTGATTAGTGAAATTAATCAAGACTATAGATAATTAATTGTTGATAGCTCCCTGTTTGCCCTGTTTCTAGTTTTTATAATCTCTTGGAACAGAGGATTAAGATGGGAACAGAATCTTGAAATGCAGTTAATTAATGATTAAAACTATGCTTTTCCTTTTTAACAAGTAATTAAGAACGTGCTAATTAATAAAATGTTGAAGTAAAGAAGATTGTAATGAACAAAGAATATTGAGCACTTTCCATGTGATCGACACCCCTCAAGAAGGGCCGACTGATGAGGGCAGGTCAAGCAGGATTGACCGACTTTTAGACTGACAAACAAAAAGGAAAGCTTTTGTGATGACCGACGCCCCTCAAGAAGGCTGACTGATGAGGGCGGGTCAAATAGGATTGACAGAGTCTAAAGCAGGATTGATAGACTTTTAGACTGACAAACAAAAAGGAAAGCTTTTGGAGAATTAGACCCAGGGTCAATTTCATTACAAGATAATACAAACATCGATCTTGCTATATTATATTATAATGAAATGGACACTGAGTCTAACTCAATCGTAGAAGTCAACTGATCAACGAAAGATTATCCAACACCATATAAAGAGACCAATCATCCTTCTTTCATCCGATGTGGGACTCTTCGACAAACAATTCAAACGTATGTACAACACATGTTTAATTACTTACACTGATAATGCAAATGAATTTTTACGCAATAATTGGAATTTTGCTTGCTATAAAAGATTGCTCGCCTTATTTTCACGTAACCAATTCAACTAGGTATGATAATTTAACTTCTTATTTACCTTTTTTCGTGACCTGATAGCGTAAAAATATTTGATTCACCAGAAGTAGCCAAGTTGATTTTTTTTAAGAATTTGGATTATGGGGTTATTAGTTAATTAATCAAGATTATAGATAATTGATTGTAGATAGCTCCCCTGTATTTCTCTTGGAACTGAGGATTAAGATGAGAACAGAATATTGAAATGCAGTTAATTAATGATTAAACTTATGCTTTTCCTTTTTGACAAGTAATTATATTAGGAACGTGCTAATTAATAAAATGTTGAAGGAAAGAATATTGTAAAGCCACAAAACGATTGATGAAAAATTAGAAAACTACAAAAAGTTGATTCCTCATTATCAAAGAATATTGACCACTTCCCATGTGACGCCCTCACGAAGGACAGACTGATGAAGGTAGGTCAAGCAGGATTGACAGACTTTCAAATTGACAAGCTTTTGAAATAGAAGTGAACATAACATATTATACCTCAAGGGTAGGCTGATGAGGGCTCGTCAAGCAGAATTGATAGATTTTTAGATTGACAAGCTTCTGAAGATGAGGTGCACATAACATATTAGACGAATCTCACATCAGAATGAGAGACGAAAGTGAATTTGTAAGACATAGCTCAAAGTGCTTTTGAACTTAATGTGACTTAGCCCGAAAGACAAATCCATATTGTCCTAGACCCAAAGCGGACTATACGATGCCATGAACTTAGGTTGTGACATTCCAAGACAATAAGTACAAGAATTCAAATTGTAGTAAACACCTTTATATCATATATCTTCTCTTATCTCCATGATTCATATATGTCCAATCTCATGAAGAAAAAAAACATTAGTACAAGAAGGGACATCTTAATTGTCAATCATCACATAGGTGGGCATACAATGTGGGAGTAAAAGAAAAGAAAAAAAAAAAGGCAAAAATTGCATTAAAGAAAATTCCTATTTCATGATCGATAAGTGAGGCCTGTTCAAGTAGTTGAACACCTCCATGACTACCAACAAGGGTTCAAGTCACACTTGAGGAATAATGAGAACACTATTGATCCTCCTGGTGTGAACGAAAGACGAAATCCAATTTCAAGATCCATATTCATATAGGTATCTTTCTGCAATGGCAGCATGAGTAGCTGCACCAATAGGCAATACATCTTCATCAATCATAAAATGTGGTGAATGTCCTGTATGAATTGATCCTAAAGTCTCATTCCTTATGCCAATATAGAAAAATGCAGCAGGGATTACTTCAGAGTAGAATGAAAAATCCTCTGCTCCCATCATTGGCGGAACGACCTTAAAATTGGTCGTTCCAACCAAATCACTCGCGACTTTCTTTACATGCTCGTACATTGTGTTATCGTTCACAGTCGGAGGGTAGATCGTGTCCTTGTCTTCGAAAAAATCAACTGTTGCACTGCATCTGAATACACTAGCTTGTTCTGTGAAAACCTGTTGTTAAAATGTTATGTGAAGATCAGTACAGTTTACTTATTAGTCCGTTTAAAAAAAGAATGAAACTTTTCATTATTTTAAACTTTATACTCTTAGCCGAAAAATGTATACTCGATGACTTAACTAGTATCTCTTAGAAAAAGAGTATGTCTTGTAGAATTTGAAGAAGATATTTAACGTTTAGTTATATTGATTTTGTTTTCTTTAGTTAGAGTAGTGTGACTATGTTACTATTGTCAAGTTTCACTGCCACCTATGTTGCTCACACTCTTTAAAAATATCAAAAGGTGCGTATCCGATTCATCATAAGTAATGTATTTTTGGAGAATTCGACACAGATACGACATTGAAAGTGAAGAGCCCACGCAATGACTATCAATAGTTTTTTTTTTTTAGTTTCTAAATTGAAAGAAAGTCAAATTTGTTTAAATACTAGACACGCGAAAGTGGGGGATAAATGCAGGGAAGAAATAAATTCTGGGAGGGATTATTTGTCCTTCTAGTCTTCGACACAAGAAAGTGGTGTAGAAAATCCTCTTCTCTTTTGTATCGAAACGAAAGAGTAATGATTTTTGATGATATTTGTACTCCTCAATTTTAACTTGTACAGTACTTGTGGACATTCCAATAATTGAGTTACTTTATTACACGATTTTCAATATAGCTAAGTGACCATATACTAAAAGATTATAGTATTATTTTATTATGCACGTTTTTGTTATATTTATGTTTTCTTGTTCTACTGTTTTGGATTTTTTATTATTTTTTCATTTAATGATAAGATCTTTTAGAAGATTGTAGAAAGGACTAGTCCTTCTTATATATGGTGCAACATGAATATCTAAGAGTGGTGATTTTTTTGCTTATTTTTAAAAAACTTTTGGCCCAATCACCTTGGGATCATACCATGTGATGTGTAATTCTTCAATCAATTCTTTATTTTTTTTGTGGATATGAGCAACATTGGGTCCCTATGATATTTTGCCAAAACAGGCCTATCTCTCTGCAATTTTAGGATAAGTGTTGCATAAAGCTCAACATGGTATGGTATGATATGGTATGGTATGGTAGATATCGAAATCAAAAGTTTTGATATCGCAATTTCGATATTATAATACTTTCCCCGTTTTAACTTATATGAGCAACAAGTTTAAGAAAGAAAGAAAGAGTTTTGAGATTTATAGTCTCAAATAAGTCATAGATATTTGTGTGGTTATAAATTATTTCACTAAGGATAAAATAGATATTTTAAAGTTAAATTGTTATTGAATATGAAAGTGTGCCATTATTTTTGGTATTGACTAAAAGGAAAAAGTAAGTCATATATGAATTGGGACAGAAGGAGTATATGATATACAGTTTAATTTTTTTTGGTATATTGAATATCATATCGAAATGTATAGACATATACAATTTATATTTATTATTATTATACTAAAAAATATGCAGTAGCTCGTTTATCTTGATTGAAATACCCTTTTTGAGTAACTGATTAACAAAGAAAAATGTTTATACTTTCTTTTGGATAGATTTTTATTTGTATAAGGTGTTAGTATACTATAATTTAGACGTTCCTTGAAAAGATCTGGTCATAATTCTCTATGAGTATATGTAAATCAAAATCAAATAGATTATGACTATTGATTTACTCTACTGTAAAATACGAATATCAAAATTAAAAAATCCCAAATTAATTTGATATGACAATAATATAGTGTAATATTTTTATGTCTTTTCAATATCATTCATTTAATACCATGCCTATCTAGCCCTAGTGGTGACTCATGAAATGAAATGATACTTTATAACTAAGACTAATAATTGTTGTTGAAGTAAACTTTATGATATGATTTATTTATTTTTAAGAATGTCAAAGTCTCAATATTAGTACTAATTATAGTATTTACTAACCTCTCTTATCCTTTTAAGAAGTTGATAAAAATTGGTGGTTGAAAAAGCCCTGAATGTCCCACTGAGTGTAACTGTTTCTGGTATCACATCAAGATTATCTCCGGCATTGAAAGATGTCACAGAAACCACCTAAAAATTAAAATCACAAATCAATCCAAAAATCAATCATTGAAGATGACATCAAATTATTAGTATATTTTAACATGTTATAATTAGTAACTTATTTTATAATACAAGTTACTAATTGAATGATAACTTTATAATTATTTTTTAAGTGATTCAATAACAAAATTACTTGAAAACCTCACTTATAAAATGAATATATATAATCTTTGATTCAACTTATATATTCTTGACAACCACTTATGAAGTTTTAGAAAATATTTTTTTAGGTATATATGAGGGTAAAATTCAGAAAATTACTTGAAAATCCCACTTTTAAAGTGAGAAAATATTATCTATTTAGTACAAAAAGATAGACAAATTTTCAGATAAGATGAAGCCAGTGTTTGATCATAGATTTTGAAAATTTAATCTTCAAATATTTTCAAGTTTTCAAAAACTAACTCAGATAGTTTGGGGAGTTTTGAAGTTTCCACTCATAGAATTTTGAATATTTTTTTTCGCATATTCAAACACAACTTCAAAACTCAAAAAATATGTGGTCACACGGGAGTGAGATCTTGATATGATCCACGATTGTGATGTGATGGGTAGGCTCTTTATGGAAACATTCTTCATAGGGGTTGATTCGCTCTATTAAGGCCTTATGCAACATGAATACTAATTAATCAGACTCTAATATAAATATAATAAAAAAAGAATTTTAATAATTACTAGTTGCAAATATACCCCACCTGAGAGTCCAATGGATTGGATTCACGAGAAACAATGCTTTGTAAGCTGATAACAACAGCAGAGGCAGCAAGTACAGGGTCAATTGAGTGGTGGGGATTGCTTGCTTGACCTGTTTTTCCACTAATGACAGCTTTAAAAAACCCACAGCCAGCAAGTAAAGGGCCTGTTCTTGATCCAATGACACCAGTTGGATGTTGATGTGAAACATGTGCAGCAAATATAGCTTCCACATTTTCCAATGCACCATCTTTGATCATCCTTTTTGCTCCATTCCCTGCTTCTTCTGCCGGTTGAAATATTAGAATAACTGTCCCCTGATAAAATCAGGTGACGGAATCAGAATTTTCATTAAGAAGATTTGTAAACATTAAGTGTATTAAACAGTGTCGAAATCAAGATTTTCACAAAGGGGAGTCATAAACATGGAATCAGAATTTTCATGAATGGGAGTCATAAACATTAAGCGCATTAAACAAAGTTAGAATCAAGATTTTCACGAAGGGAAGTCATAAATATTAAGTGCATTAGATAGTGTTGGAATCAGGATTTTCACGAAGGGGATTCATAAACATCAAGTGCATTACATGGTGTTGGAATCAGGATTTTCACGAATGGAAATCATAAACATCAACCGCATTAAACAGAGTTAGAATCAAGATTTTCACGAAAGGAAGTCATAAACAATCAAGTGCATTAGATAGTGTAAAAACGGAATTCATAAACATCAATAACAATAGACAATGACGGAACCAAAATTTCACAAAAGGGATTCAAAATATAAAAAACTAAACACAAGAAAAAAACCACAAAATTCAATATATACTTTGATATGCACAAAAAAACAATTTAATTTTAAATATACAATATAATTTTTTTAACCAAAAGTCCCTAGCTTCGCCCTGACACATTTTATCATCAAGAAAACTGCTAAAAAGGAGCTCTCAAAAACAAAGGTTGTAAAGAGAAAGAGAAGATTGGATTGATATTAAGAACAAGTTTTATTGATTTGCTGTTTTGCTTTGTCCCACAGAGCCCATGTTGTAATAGATTGTTATTTAAGAGTCTCACATCAAATGAAAAAAAAAAAAAAAACCTTCTCAAGCAGAAATGGATTCAGGGTCCATTATATTGATTCCAAATCAACTAAAGAAGTTATGAAGAAAGGATTATTCAACATCATATATAGCTATCAATCATCTTTCTTTCATTCAATGTCGGACTCTTTAACGAACAATTCAAAGTATATACACCACCTGTTTAATTACTTACATTGATAAAGCAAATGAATTTTACACAATAATTGAAATTTTAGCCTTTCTATTTACCTTTTAAGTGACCTAACAACTTAAATTTTTAATGTCGTTTATATTGTCAGTGTATAGAAGGTAAACTTGAAATAATTTACCATTTGTGCCCACTAACTTGCATAAAAAAGGTGACACGAACCCACATGAGTTGTGGTGGAGTACTGAGTTCCTCTCATTCTTAATCAAAGGTTTTTTATAAGAGCCTAGAGTATATAAGTATCTTTATTAAGGAGCGTTTTACTTCTAATGATGAAATCAGGATTTTCATAAAGGATATCATAAACATCAATAGCATTAGACAGTGATGGAATCAAGATTTTTATAAAGGAAAATCATAAATATCAACAACATTAGACAATGATGAAACCAAAATTGTCACAAAAGGGATTAAATGAACATTAGTATCATCAAAGAGTGATAAGGCCAAACTTTTCATAAAAGTAAACATCAACAACATTAGATAGTGACTAAATCAGGATTTTTACAAAGGGATTTGATAAACATCTACAAGATTAGATAGTGATGAAACCTGAATTTTCACAAAGGGAATTCATCAACATCAATAACAACAGACAATGATGAAACCAAGATTTCACAAAGGAGATTCAAAATATAAAAAACTAAACACATGAACAAAGATCACTAAATTCAACATATACTTTATATACACAAAAAAATAATTTAATCTTAAATATACGATATAATTGCTTTGTCCCACAGAGCCCATGTTGTAATAGATTGTTATTTAAGAGTCTCACGTCGAATGAAAAAAATAAAAGCTTTTTGATTTGAGTTAAATTCAGGGTCCGTTTTATTATACGATAATATAAATATCAATTCTGCTATAATATCATGTAATGAAATGGATACTGAATTTAACTCAACTCAAGAAGTTATGAAGAAAGAATTATTCAACATCATATATAGATATCAATTATCCTTCTTTGTTTCGATGTGGGACTCTTCAACAAATGGTTCAAAGTATATACACCATCTATTTAATTACTTACATTGATAAAGCAAATGAATATTTACACAATAATTGAAATTTAGCCTACTATAAAAGATGGCTACCCTTATTTTCAAGTAATCAATTCTACTAGTTATGATAGTTTGATTTTTTAGTTACCTTATTGTCAGTGTATAGAAGGTAAACTTACAATTATTTACCATCTATGTCCACTAATTAACTTGCATAGAAAAATGACACGAACCAAAAAGGATTTTGGTGGAGTAGTATATTCTCTTTCATTCTTAATTAAAGGTTTCAGATATGAGCCTTGAGTATTGAGTCATCTTTGTTAAAGAATGTTTTACTTTCACTGTGAGTCCCTATAACATGAATTTGGATTTAGTCTGGCTCAATACAAAAAATTGAATGAAAAAATTTATTAGTAACACATAACAAATAAGATAAAATGTAATTGGATGTTGTTTGGAGAGTGACGGATCCAGAAGCTTCTGGGATTGAATTGGACTCGTCTCATGTCGAATGAAAAAGAAAGCTCTGAGAGTTGAATTAGATTCAACATCCATTTCACTACAAGGTAGTACAAACATCGATTTTGCTATACTATCATGTAATGAGATCAATGTTAAATCAAACTGAACCTTGGAGTCATCTCATTAAAGAAGAACTAATCAAAATCATATAAAGAGACTAATCGTCTTTTTTTCATCCGATGTGGGACTCTTTGACGCACGGTTCAAAATGTATACACCACATGTTTAATTACTTATACTGATGGTCTGATAATGCAAATAAATGTTTACACCATAATTGGAGTTTAGCCTACTATAAAAGATTGCTTGCCTTATTTTCAAAGTAACCAATTTCACTAGTAGTGATATTTTACCTTTCTATTTACCTTTTATGTAAACTAAATAGCACACAAATTTTGTGTCGTTTATATTTTCAGTGTACAGAAGATAAACTTTGAACAATTTACCATGTGTGCCCACTAACTTACATAAAAAAGTGACACGAACTTACGGGAGTTGTGGTGGAGTAGTGAGTTCTCCTTTATTCTTAATTAAAGATTTCAGGTATGAACCTTGAGTAAAGATATATCTTTGTTAAGGAGCGTTTTACTTTTAATGTGAGACTTTCTAACACAAATTCAAAATTAATATATATATATATATATATATATATATATATATATATATATATATATATAAATGAAGGAAATGATTTAGATCAAATGAGGGTAATTTTTTGCAAATAAATCTTTCTATAATAACATCATTTCTTATGGATGAAAAAACAAGAAAAAAAATTCAATATTGTGACTTGTGAAGTGATGGTTAATATGGGCATCTCTAAATTCTAAAGTAATTAAAGAGAAGAGAAAACTCCCAAAAAAGAAAAAGAAAAAAGAAGCACTATAAAAAAGGTGTTTTAATCTACCCCATTTTATTAACCCATTGGCCCCCCATTTAAAATATAGCACATTGGCATTTTCTTCAAAGTCCTTAAATTGTGAAAATGACTTGAAACAGAAATAATACCTTGCATATATAGTTCCATGGTCCCAATTATACTCTCAATAAAGCTGTTGGATGTCACCCTCAATAAGTCCTTTTAAAATTAGACTTCTTAACCAAAATAAAAAAAAAAGGTATTCTTTTTGACAATAATTAAATTAAAATTAAAAGGCAAGGCCGGATATAATACAAGTTCAAATGTACTGATCTTTAATTTTATGCCCTTAACAATTGAATTTATGTCTAGCGAGGCATAAGTTCTTTAACGAAACAAGACATAACTAATACATAAATATAAATTTACGTCTCGCAAATATATACTTTTCTTTAGGAGTAAAAATTAAACACCCAACACAAAATAGTACAAACTGCAAATAACCTTTTCTTTTAGTTATAGATAGATTTGTTCATGTAACTACCAGTCTACTAGACATTATAGTACACAACTATAATGACCATGGGACCAATTCTTTATTTTTCTCTATTTTTATTGATTATTTTTTAATATATGCTCATATTATAATAAAGTTTGATAATCATAGTACTATGTAAAGATTCCCAAGTCAAATCTAGTACCCAACTTGTTCATGCTTCTAAACTATTTGCTGCATAAAGGTTGAGGGGCTAATAATTAAATAAATAAAAGAGTCCAATAGTTGAAAATAAAATATTTGACTTAGGTCGTGTATTTGTTTCTTTTTCAATGAAAGGTTATATGGAGGATGAGAGATGAGAGTTGAAGGGTTGTGGTTCTTTCAAAATAGATTATAAAAATATATCAATCAAATATGTAGATATGAATAATTAATGATCACATACACTAAAAGGACAGACGTATAATATTATCCTACCACTTGACCTACTGGTTCATGTGACTAAAATGTTCAAGTGACAACTTCTCTATTGTCATTACTTGGCCTCCATTTATGGAAAGATCAAGTAGATATAATACGTTAGATACAAGTGAGGCATGAGTCAAAATCAAATACCCTATCAAAAGATATGGAAAATCAATGGACGAGGAGTTAAATCTGCTCTAAACTATCTTTAATTTCCTTTTTTTTAAATTATAATTATAATGTATGAATCAGCTTACGCGTACGTTAATTTATTTCAAGAGATGTATGTTATCTCCCACTAACTTAGATATCAATCGAGAGCCATATGATGTTTTCTTATATGAAGTTCAAAAATATAAAGACCACCCAAAATGCACTTTCAATGGAGAATCCAATGCAATTACATTTGCACAAAGCTCTAAAAGAAACATTAGAAAGTAGATCCTCTAATTATTTTTAATTTAAGTACTATATATTATAACTAATATTATTCGTACAAAGTGCCCTTATCTAAAAAGGTATCATCATAATAATTAACTAAGCTAAATGTAGATCACTAGATTTGCTATTTGGCCAAAAAGTTTAGGTGGTATTCTCATTGTTGAAAATAAAATAGTCCAAGATACCCATGACAAATTAAAATGACACAAATTTAATAAGTGATAATTTCTCAAATATTCTTCAAATGTTGTGCCAAAAATTATGGAATCCACCATATGGAGAACAAAAGAATATTTTAGTTTTATTTTAAGGAGTCACAAGAATAAACGTGTTCTTTTATCTGTCACTCACAAGAACAACCTTGAATTGATAGGCTACACTTTATCGACAGTCTAACGAAGATAATTTTTCTAACGTATCCTACATAAATAAGATCCTTTCCAAATCCTATGCGTGCATGGAACTATACTGATTATGTTATTATTGTTATTGTTGTCGTTAATAGTCTACGCTCTTATTTTCTTTTAATTGGGAGTATGGAAGGAAACTAAGGAAAGAGATTACAAAATGGAGAATCAAACCCTCACCAACAAGGTGAAAGTTCAGATAGTTAACCAACTAAGCTATTAAGATTCTCTGACGTTACTAGGTCTTTTCACTAAAGTTTGAGGGAATAAAGACCATTAACATTATGTGACTAGAAATGAAAAGATTAAACTTTGTTTCACTTTCAAGAAAAAAAAAAGTAATTTTATGACTAGAAAAAAGTGACATATTTTGCAAAATATGACTATTATTGTAAAACAAACCTTTAAGTTCTTCTCACGAGCCTTTAAAATTCTAGCCGCACCAATGAGCATAGCCACATGAGCATCATGGCCACAAGCATGCATTTTACCAGCAATTTTGCTCTTGTGCTCCCATTCAACAGCTTCCTAATATTTTTTTAAAAAAAAAAAATTAAAAAATTAAAAGATTAAAAAAATTAAATGTGGATGGTCATAATTTCAAGATAAATACTTTCATTTTATTAGAATTTAATTTAGATATTTTCAGGTGTTTAATAAATGAACCCGAGTATAAGTCAAACTGACAGATAGTTGATGTCAGATATAAGTGAGTCACATGTTGTGAAAGTACATAAGATTGAACGAAAAGAAGATCTAATCTTGTCGTTCAAAATAAGTTAGACATGTATTTTCAAGTAAAAAGGAATGTAGATATGAATATAAAGATTTGACACTTTACTGAAAATGGTTATGCATGTGAGACTAAAATCAAACATATAGTTGATATCAGATATACATGAGACACGTATCATGAAAGTACATAAAAATTTTGGATAATCTTATACTGTCGTTAAGTGCAAGCAAAATACAGTATTTTAAAAGTAGAAATAACAATAGATAATGCTTGATGTTTTCTTAAAAATTAGATATTTCATGTGAGAGTATACCCCACATACAAATAAATAAATAAATAAATAAATAAATAAATTAGAGTAATAGATCCCAAGTTAATAATATACAATTGTAAATATATTTACTTATTTATTCTCAATTAAACTGTTAATTCTTCTGTTTCAAAGTCTATTTTATACGTACAAAATAAATAAGTAAATAAAAAATGAATATCAAGTTTCAAGTTTCAGAAGTAAGATAATTTTTTAAGAAAACACCAAAAAGGAGTTAATTTCTCAAACATCACTCAATTAATAATTAATATTTCACAAAATTATTTTTTCATGATTTTAATTCTTTTTCATTTAGAATAATTATTACTCTTTTTGTCTCAATTATACGCACAATTAAAATTCTGAGAATTAGCCAAGTTTTTCGTGATCAAACTTTTTTTTTAAAAATAATCTGTTAGTTATTATAATTTGGAATTTATAGTAATTTATACATGATTTTTAAATATATAAATTCAATTTTTTTAAAAATATTTTATGTCTAATTAAGTGATTATCCGAGAAATTTAACCCCGAAAACAAAAACATGAGAAGGTTACATTTGAAAACTAAAAATAAAAAACCTGAATTGGAAGGGCATCCATATCAGCTCGAAGAGCAACAAACGGCGGCTGGCCGGAGCCGATGATGGCTCGGATTCCGGTGGTAGCCAACGGAAACCGATAAGAAATTTCCATTTTTTCAAGTTCTTGACGAACAAGTTTGCTAGTTTCAAATTCTTGAAAAGCAAGTTCAGGGTGTTCATGGATTTTTCTCCTCACTGATTTTATCCATTTAACATGCTCTGTTTTCTGGGCAATTTTCAAAATTTCATTTGAGCATTCTTTTGTCCAAATTGAACAATCAGAGGATGTAAAAAGAGTGATTTTTGATGTTCTTGATTGATTTTGAAGGTCTATAATTGTGGGTTTTTTCAATAAAGTTGTGGATTTGAAGTACGTGATCAATTCTGGTTGTTGATCAGACGAAGAAGAAACAGAGGTTTTTGCCCCTTTTAATGGAGTTATTATCATGCAATAGAGGAAAATGGTAAAAAAGATTGCTTTTTTAGAAGAAATTGGAAAAAACTTCATTTTTGTTGTTGAAAAGACAGAGAGATGAAGGTATGAAGGTATGAAGATTCAAGAGAGATGGAAGTGTGAGTTTTGTTGATATGAGTAAATAGAGAATAATAGATAGATGGAAAGAGTGAGTGAGTGTGTGTGAGAGAGAGAAAGAAAGAGTGTGAGTTAAGGGCGGATTCAATGTTTCGATATTGAATTTATCTGAACTCACTATTTTTTATATAAGATGTTATTGGTCGGATTTGCTTGAATTTACTATTTTGTTATGAATTTATTATAGAAATAAATTTAGAGTTTGACATGATCATAAAAAATAGTTGAGATTATGATTGTTCGAGATCATTTAAGGATACAAATTGTCATCTCATTTACCAATGTGAGGCTATGAATACCCTATGGTTACGCCGGCCATCTATAGTGTGGACAAAATAAACAGAACTCCGCATGCACAATTTACGTGTTGTTTTTCGCTTCTTTAGATACGTCATAATTATAACCAAGGAAGTAATACACTAAGACTCTGAAACATTGATATCTGTCTAACTATGAAACTTCCTAATCCTCAAACACTTTGAATTGATCGGATTCTCAAAATTTTCACTCGTTAAACTATGAAACACAATTTTTCAAGTTCCAACTTCAAAATTTAGGACAAAATCAATAATAAAAAGTTAGTGAATTTTCTTCAATTAGTGGGGTAGGGAGAGGACGGAGAGCGCCACAAGGCGAATAGTAACAACACGTGGTGATAAACAAAAGAGAAAGGGTATAATAGTACAAATAAAAAAGTAAAGAGGAATTTATAGTGATTTGTGTCACGTTGTGAAATTAAATTGCGTTAATTTATGGAAAACTAACGTAAAGTCTGACAACAATTGAAAGAAAAGTGGGACCCGACCCGTTTTGTCATTTTCCAATTCAATTCGGGTGGGTCAACTCTTGTGGTCACTGGTAACTGATTGGATGGTAGAAATTTAAACACAAAAAAAATTTTTAAAAATTAAATTTTTTTCGCCATAATAAGTATAAGCATGTGTATAGCATAAATCACCGAAAATTGAATTATCGAGTCAAACTGAAAATTTCAATATTCAAAAATAAGTTTCAGCAGTACTTGATTTCGATAGTCGGTGAATTCGGTAATTCGATAACCGATACTACTGTATACGGCAAAATTGATGTCCTAGCAGATATTTCTCCTTATGCTTTAAAAACCTACTATGATATTATTTGATATAATATGAAGTTTTAATAAAAAAGAGAAATGTTTCAATTTTTATGGTCTAAAATAAGTCGTAAATGTTTGTGTGGTTATGAATCAACTCATGATTAAGGATAAAATTAACATTTTAAAATTAAATTGTTATTAAATATAAAAATGTGCTATTCGTTTTTAGGATAGAGTAAAAATAAAATTATGTCACATAAATTGACACAGAAAGAAGGGATGGCATATACGAACGGGTTAAAGGGGTTAATTTACGGGTTAGATAGGTTGTTTAAAAGAGGTGTTTTAATTTATTTATTTTTAATATAAATGCCATGTGTTAATTTAAAAAGGTCGTGACAATTCCATTTGTCATTTAAAGAAATGGAAAATGAGTCGGATATTTCCTGCAAACCAACTAACGCCTATAAGGGCATATCTATGTCAAAAGTTGGACGGCGAGGGCACGAGTGAGCCAAATTTCAAACGGGGGTATATTTAGACATTTTCAAATAATTTAGAGGCATATTTGACTATTTTCCCTTTTTTTAATAATGTCTGTTTAAAATCTTTAAATTGTGATCTAAAAAAATTGAATATTCTCAAAATGAGACAACCATAAAGAGAGACATTAATTTTATACGGGACAATAAGGAAAAAAGGACGTAAAAAATTAATTAAGATGTTGCAAGCTTGCAGCTAGTCTATTTATCAATTTATATAGACTAGTAGACTATACTAATATAGTACTAAAACTATACTATATAAAGTTAGTTCAAAAATTTATATAGACTTGTAGACTATACTAATATAGTACTAAAACTATACTATATAAAGTTAGTTCAAAAATTTATATAGACTAGTAGACTATACTAATATAGTACTAAAACTATACTATATAAAGTTAGTTCAAAAAATAAATTTACTATTTGCTGTGATTAATTAGTATACAATAGATAACGTGTTGATTTTTTTTTCCCTGGTGAAATAAATGATACTACTATTTATTTATAGATTAGGATGTGTGCAATTATTTCTTCTTTTTTTTTTTGTATGAAAAGAAAATTTATAGTAGGAAGCATTTTTTATGCTTTTAACAATTTATGCGATGTGAATTTAAATTAAGTAGTGATTCGTAAGTCCGGGTTGCTTATATTATATTTGCAACGGTCATAGAGTTGAGAGGAGACAAATGCTTCCAAAACATACTCATGATTCTTTGCTTCGATTGAAATTTCTTTGTGAAATTCGTATAATATCTACGGTAAAAAAAAACAATCACTTTTTAATACATATATTAAACAGTAGCATAAGAGACTATTTGTTTTAATTCTATAAATGATTCATGAATAGAAATTACAGGTAAATCCTTGATTTGCACTCAACTAAATATTCGTTGATAAGGATTTACTAGCTGCTACGTACCAATTAAAAGTGGTCAAAATGAATATCGAATATTGAATATGAGATTGAAAAAAAAACTTCGGAAATTGGTAGGGGGAAAACGACATTTAGAGGGTGTTTGAATTGGCTTAAGAGTTGGTCAAATCTACTTTTAAATCAGTTTTTAACTTCTGGAAGTGTTTGACAAATATAAAAAAAATAACTTAAAATAAGTCAAAAAAAAAAAAGTAGGTCTCCCCCTACTTTTTATTGTTTGACTTAAAAGTCATTTAAATTTGACATTTTATTTTTGACTTAAAAACTACTTATTTTAAGCGAATCTAAACCAGCTCTTAATTTTATGGCCTTAATTTAGTCAAACAACTTATCCATTGGAATAATGTGACACATTTAATTTTTGGCCAAGATTATTTATCATACATTTAAATTAAAAGTTTGAAGGTGAATTGTGAAACATTTTTTTTTATACAAAATTGTCAAACTAGCTCCCTCAAATTTCAAGAAAATGTGAAAGATGCACTTATGAATTAGAAAATGACAATTTATATCATGTACAGAAAAAGGTTATAAATAGATATAATAGGTATATGGTCTATACCATAGAATATAAATGTAAATTATACCAGTGGCAGTACTGGTGAAGATAAAAAAATTTACCATCAGATCGATTATTTCTCTTTATATGTTATAAGAATTAACATAATCGATAATACTAATGAACTGAATATCGATAAAGTATATTATATTAATCGACCGTTCATATTAACCAACGAGGCATGATAGCTACCTAACTAATTGGATGGTCCAGGCAATTAATCATTTGTCAAGTTTCAAATCAGGTTTTTAACTAAAGAATCATCACTTTTTGCTTTTTTATTAGGTCATAAAAATGATTGAGTTGAAAAAAAAAAAAAAAAACGAATATATTGACTCTTTATTTTTTTTAAAAAAAAAATCATATTAACGCATAAGAATCTTTCTTTTGAGATATTTTTTGCCATTTTCTAAAATTCTATCATCAACAAAACTTTGTGTGATGTTCTATTCACCTTGTGATATATTAATTTCAAATTATATTTTTTTTTCACACTAGTGAAGAATTATTTGAACTAGAAGTACATATATAATATTACTTTCGAATATTATGCTCATAGACAAATATTATGATGATTTTTTTTTAATTTTAAGTCAACATTCTTTCAATTTCAAAGTTAAAATATATATTTAAATATATCTTACCCTTATTTTTGGGATAAAGGTCTGGAAAATATCTCAACTTTGACCGAAATTGTTGTTACTATATCAAACTTTAATGAGGACCTATTATCCCCAGACTATTTAATACCGTATTTTAAGCATATATATTTGTCCACTTGGACATAAAAAATAATGCATAATTATAAATAGTAATGTGTCCACATGGGCACATATATACCTTTAAAATACACTATTAAATAGTTCAGGGGGTAAAAAAATATACTATTAAATAGTTCAGGGGGTAATAGGTCCTCCATAAAGTTTGGTATCGTAACAACAATTTCGGCCAAAGTTAAAGTATTTTTCAGACTCTTATCCCCTTATTTTTTGATGTTTTATATTTTTAGATCAATTTTCTGTTGAATTACTCCACGTTTAGATTTTTTTCCATAATACATTTATTAAATGACAGTTGTGAGGAGAATATCACAGTGCCATTTTCATAATAATAATTGTTTTGAAATTAATTAAAATGCTGGTGAATTAAATTTGATTCACCTACACAAGTGGAACCAAAATGTTGTGGGCTTGGCTATGATGGGACATATAACATACAAATACGGTAACAAATAAATGACTTAGTGGTAATAATATAATTCTCATTATGATAATATTATGTTAATGGCATTAAAAGTTTTTGTGACTCTGAATACAATGTCATTAACTTCATTACTATTAATTTCGTTTAATTGTCACTAAATATCTCTTTTATTATTATAATAATAAAAAACTATGGATCCATATCTAGAATGTATCTCATGGCTACTATGAAAAGACGGATCTAATTGTTTTACTAAAAAAATACAATACAACTTTTTATCGATGAAATTAGAGTGAATGCACTCGTCCTCCTAGATCTGCCCCTGCTACTAAAGACCTAATGGTGTAATTGGTATGCTTAGTTTTTGTAATGACTATTTTAGTAATTAATATCCACTCTGACCTCTTTTACTTGTTCAATTTGACTTTTTATTTGTCATTTTTGACAAATCAAGAAAATATAATAATTTTGATGTATTATACCCTTAATATATTTAGAAAGTTAATGTTTTTGAAAATGGTAGAAGTTCTTTAATAAGTAAATCGATTTTGAAAATCTATCAATTGATAGAGGTAAAATGATAAACTCACTATATCAATTTATTTATTTTTAATAGATGTGTTAAGTAAAAAATGAACAAGTAAATAAGAGACAGAAGGAATAAAAATGTTAGTTATAAAGAAAGAGATTAATTAAAGTAATTTCTTTTTTTAATGATTAAGTGGCACCTTATCTATATGTGTACAATTTAGTGAGGCCATTTTTGTTGACCACAAGCAGTATTTAGTAATTAATGTTGACAGTCAAATCTAGAAATAAGTAGTGCCTTTGAGAGACTTTTATTAATAGACATGTGACACTTTTTAAAGGTCCACATTTTATTTATTTATTAATTAAGCTTACTATCATTAGTGCTTAATAATTTCTTGCAGTGTTGCAACTTGTAAGTTGAGTGGTTTCTTATCAAGCTTAATTAAAATCATTAGAGCTTAAGAAAATTGTGTCCCTTAAATAAATTTAAGTTACATAGGAAGGGATCACTAGTTTCAAATTTGTGCTTACATTAAGCTAATTATATAGCTCAAATTGATCCAACAAAAGAGTTAATTAAAATATTCTCAAGTTTTTTTTAATAATTAGGCGTGTTAGACTTACGTCTCATTGTTATTTGTTAAGTTTTTTTTTTTTTAACGATAAAACCTATTTTAGCCAAAATAATGTGTACTGTAATGATCAACCATGTTTTCCGCCCAAACAGAGGTAGGCATGGTAGGGTAGATATCAAATACCATGTTAAAATTGAAATTTTTGATTTTGCAACTTTGATATTATGATATTTGAAATGGTATTTGATATGCATTTTTTTAAAAATTGGTATTTTGTATATATATATATATATATATATATATATATATATTGAATACCATATCAAATATTTGATTATATATAATAATTGCAAACATATAAAATAATATAAAACTAATTATCAAAGTATTTAATTATATATAATAATTGCAAACATATAAAATAATATAAAACTAATTATTAGACGTCAGAACTTTGACTAATCTACTTTGATTGAAATATTCTCTCTGGATGATTGATTAACGAAGAAAATTGCTTGTACTTCTTTTGAAGATTTCTACATGTGTAAAGTGCTAGTATGATATAACGAAAACGTTTCATGAAAAACCAAAATCATAATCTCTATTATATATGTTATATGTAAGTTGAAGTCGACCAAACTATGATTATCAATTTATTGTACCACAAAATATCAAACTCGAACTTTAAAATACCAGATCATTTTGAATTAATTTTGTATGACAACAACAACAACAACAACACTCAGTGAAATCCCACTAGGTGGGGTCTGGGGAGGGTAAATAGTACGCAGACCTTACCACTACCTCGTGGAGGTAGAGAGGCTGTTTCCAAGAAAATCGAAATTACCGATCAAAATTTTCAAATATCATACCATGCCTACAACCAAGTTGATAAACCAAAGTTTGTTCAATGGGCTTTATCTTATCAATCTAACCCAAATTCTCAATATTGGGCCTATTCTAGGTTCCAACTATTTCTGGAAAAACTACGAGATATAGCAAACATCAATATATATTTAAGATAAAGGACAAATTATTTAACTACACTCCTTTACTTACCTTAATATCCATTTATCTCTACTTATTTCAAAAATTTCAAAAATCCCTTATTTACCTATGTATCCCGCATGTATCCCGTGCACAACGCTATGTATCCCGCTATGTGGAATGTATCAAACGCTATGTATCCCGTGCACAACACTATGTGTTCCGCATGTATCCCGTGCACAACGCTATGTATCCCGCTATGTGAAATGTATTAAACCTAATGTATCCCGTGCACAACGCTATGTATCCCGCAAACATCATTTTTAAGGGATTTTTGGTAAATAGAAAACTAGAAGGGATATGATGTTATTTAGTACTTATAATATGTGGTTCCTACAATTTATACTAAGATAAATAGCTATAATTTACTTATTTTATATTATATGGATGTAATTAAATATGAAATAGCAAAGTTAATTTACTACACATGAATAATCATTTCTTTTCAATGTTATATGTATATTAACAAAAATTAAATAGCAAAGTAATTAGTACACACCTAATCAATTATGTTAGGCATGTCTTACGGTGTTGGTTTCCATGTTTATCCTCTTCAATGTTTTCCCTTTCAATATTCATATATCATCGATATATTTTTTTCAAAAATTCTTCCGATTCACTAACCTTTTGCATGATTGTAGGAGTTATTTTTGTGATTCATCTTCATTAAGATATTCTAATTGCATTTTTTCTTGTTTTTATAAAGATTATATTTGTATACATCTGTTTCATCTATTTTCATAGGGTTTCAATTGAAGATTTTTTTCATTACGATGATGGAAAGCAGTTTGAGATAATCTTTTTGTGTGTGTTCGTGTCATTCAATTTCTACAGTTTCAATTAGAATTAACCAAAAGGAACACCAAAACTTTTTACTCTAATGGTAGACCAAACAAAGCACCATCTTTGGCTTTGTATTTGTATTCATTTGTATTTTGAATCAAAACACTATGTTTGTTCTGAATTTATATTCATCTGTATTTTGTATTCAAATATAAATATTTGTATTCATCTGTTTATTTGTATTTAAATTCATTTGTATATGTATTTAAATATATATATATATATATATATATATATATATTGATGTATTTAAATACAGATACAAATGAATTTAAATGTTTGTATTCATATATATAATGTATTCATAAATATATTCATTTGTATTTATATTTAAATGTAAGTACTAAATACATTATAAATGAAAGCATATTAATAGTTATATAATTGTATTTCTCTATATTTGTATTCAAATATAAGTATCAAATACATTATAAATTATAGCTGATTGATAGTTATAAATTTAAATTCATTTGTATCTATATTCAAATATAGATTTCAAATACAATATAAATAAAGTCTATTTAACTGTTATATTATTGTATTCATGTATGTTTGTATTCAAGTGCAGGTATAAAATACAATATAACAGAAGACTAGTTGACTGTTACATAATTGTATTCATATGTATTTGTATTTGTATACTATTTTCATCTA
Source organism: Solanum verrucosum (assembly GCF_900185275.1). Lineage (NCBI taxonomy): Eukaryota > Viridiplantae > Streptophyta > Magnoliopsida > Solanales > Solanaceae > Solanum > Solanum verrucosum. Next base: position 352,516 of record NW_026020420.1, read on the forward strand.
CATGTCTTTATATGCATAATAATAATATTGAGATATATTTTTTCAACATACAAGTGTTCTCGTTTTTCATTTTTTTTGTACAAAGTTTGCATCTTCGGTTTTGATTTTTTGAATTTTCAAAATAAACAATGTTAGACTGTCACTTTAGACTACATATTCAAACTGGCAGATTTTTAGGAGTGATTTTAGTTTTGTAACATATCTAAAAATATCTTATTTAGTGCATTATAATTATAAATGTACCATTGTATAAATAATTTATAAAAAAATATAGCTAGATATAGACATAAACTGTAGTCATTTTTGGTAAATAACATACTTGTAGCTATTGAACTTCAATAACCCTATAACTATAGTCATTTTTGTAAGTTACAAATTATTTTTCTTAGAATTTGGGAAGATTCTTTAATTTGTCCTAAATAATTTCTTTTCTGGTTTATGAAAGTGTAGTTCATTAATATTTTTCTCTTTTTTTTTTGTATCACAAATAAAATATAATGGCAGCTGACTTAATGATTGTCTCAACACTATGTTTTACAGAAAAATAAAAGGAATAAAATGTAAACATTATATTAGTCACAAGCTTTATAAATGTTTAGTCGAAAACGACTGATTATTAATATTAATTTTAAGTTTGTAACAATAGAGTATCAATATTAGTTTTACTTTTGATGTGACAATTCTTTTCATTAAAAAAAAAGTAGGTATATTTTGAGAGTTAGTGGTTCTCACTTCATCTATATGTTTCTTAACACAAAGTTTTAAAAATAAAATATCAAAAATTAGTGGACCAAAGACAAATCAAAATAATTCATGAGATATTTGAAAATACCTAATTTTAATTATACGTGATAAAATAATTCTAAAAATAATATGATATATTTTTCTTTAAATATATGATCGAATAAAATCAGAGACATCGTATCCCTACTAAAATGCATCTTATTTCCTGACCAAAGCTTCATTTTCTTATGCAAGTAGTTTTCTACTTCTAATAAACTGTTTTATGACGAGCTTACCTCTTTTCTTAGCTCTATATGTGTACAATTTAGTGGGGCCATCTTTGTTGACCACAAGCAGTATTTACTAATTAATGTTGATAATCAAATCTAGAAATAAGTAGTGCCTTTGAAAGACTTTTATTAATAGACATGTGACACTTTTTAAAGGTCAACATTTTTTTTATTTATTAATTAAGCTTACTATCATTAGTGCTTAATAATTTCTTGCAGTGTTGCAACTTGTAAGTTGAGTGGTTTCTTATCAAGCTTAATTAAAATCATTAGAGCTTAAGAAAATTGTGTCCCTTAAATAAATTTAAGTTACATAGGAAGGGATCACTAGTTTCAAATTTGTGCTTACATTAAGCTAATTATATAGCTCAAATTGATCCAACAAAAGAGTTAATTAAAATATTCTCAAGTTTTTTTTAATAATTAGGCGTGTTAGACTTACGTCTCATTGTTATTTGTTAAGTTTTTTTTTTTTAACGATAAAACCTATTTTAGCCAAAATAATGTGTACTGTAATGATCAACCATGTTTTCCGCCCAATAGAGATAGGCATGGTAGGGTAGATATCAAATACCATGTTAAAATTGAAATTTTTGATTTTGCAACTTTGATATTATGATATTTGAAATGGTATTTGATATGCATTTTTAAAAAAATTGGTATTTTGTATATATTGAATACCATATCAAAGTATTTAATTATATATAATAATTGCAAACATATAAAATAATATAAAACTAATTATTAGACGTCAGAACTTTGACTAATCTACTTTGATTATAATATTCTCTCTGGATGATTGATTAACGAAGAAAATTGCTTGTACTTCTTTTGAAGATTTCTACATGTGTAAAGTGCTAGTAAGATATAACGGAAACGTTTCATGAAAAACCAAAGTCATAATCTCTATTATATATGATTATATGTAAGTTGAAATCGACCAAACTATGATTATCAATTTATTGTACCACAAAATATCAAACTCGAACTTTAAAATACCAGACCAATCTGAATTAATTTTGTATGACAATGATCTAGTATTCTTAAAATCGAAATTACCGATCAAAATTTTCAAATATCATACCATGCCTACAACCAAGTTGATAAACCAAAGTTTGTTCAATGGGCTTTATCTTATCAATCTAACCCAAATTCTCAATATTGGGCCTCTTCTAGTTCCAACTATTTTTTTTCCTAGAATTTGGGAAGATTCTTTAATTTGTCCTAAATAATTTCTTTTCTGGTTTATGAAAGTGTAGTTCATTAATATTTTTCTCTTTTTTTTTTTTGTATCACAAATAAAATATAATGGCAGCTGACTTAATGATTGTCTCAACACTATATTTTACAGAAAAATAAAAGGAATAAAATGTAAACATTATATTAGTCACAAGCTTTATAAATGTTTAGTCGAAAACGACTGATTATTAATATTAATTTTAAGTTTGTAACAATAGAGTATCAATATTAGTTTTACTTTTGATGTGACAATTCTTTTTAATTAAAAAAAAAAGTAGGTATATTTTGAGAGTTAGTGGTTCTCACTTCATCTATATGTTTCTTAACACAAAGTTTTAAAAATAAAAAATTAGTGGACCAAAGACAAATCAAAGTAATTCATGAGATATTTGAAAATATCTAATTTTAATTATACGTGATAAAATCATTCTAAAAATAATATGATATATTTTTCTTTAAATATATGATCGAATAAAACAAGAGACATCGTATCTCTACTAAAACGCATCTTATTTTCCGACCAAAGCTTCATTTTCTTATGCAAGTAGTAGTTTTCTACTTCTAATAAACTGTTTTATGACGAGCTTACCTCTTTTTTTTAGCTCTAGTAGCTACCATTAGCATTAAAAGAGTAGGTATATCTGAAAGTTAGTATAGCTCATTTTATCTATTATTGTTTTTAAAATAATAACCGACTTTTAAATTTTAAATTGAAGCTTTGTTGCTTTCGGATAAGAAATGAGAATCTTAGTTACACATCTGTCATATTTGACGTTTTGAAAATGAAATATTGAAAATTAATCAAATCAAACTGAAATAGAAGTGAAACCCAAATGATTAAGACATTTAGAAAGCGAACTTAATTGATTGAATCTAGCCATCGATCCCTTCACATTTATGTAGAAAAATGAAATAAAATAAAACAACTTGTATTATATTATTAATTTTATTAGTTATTCCATCATCCTAAAGAACCTTGCATAATATTTTAACATTAAAAATGTAGACGTGGCATATTTAATTAATTAAACGTGTTTAAGTGTGACATATCCACTAATTACTCGAGTTTAAATTTTAAATCTATTAGAGGCTCGTGCATGTCATGTGATCCCACACGCAATGACTCCTTACAAACATTTATTAATAAATAATTAGTCATTTGATGAGTTTTTGGCCAAAAACATCCCTCAACTATACTCTATGTTTAAACCACATCCTTGCACTATCACAATGAACAAAAAACATCTCTCAATTATCTTAAAAATGGCAAGATTCATCCTTTGATTAATTTTTGTCAAAAAAATTAACAGTTGATCAACCTACAAATCCCCTATTTTATTTGCTCCCATTCTTCTCTTAGCTTATAGTAGTAATAGACAATCCTAACTAAATTGAATGAGCTAGAAAGAGAGGTTTGCATCCTCAACTTCACAGTAGCAGCCAGGATGTCCCGTAAAAAGTGAGCAAAATATTTCAAGTAAAATATTTTTCGCTCTATATAATTACTGATCAGATAAGCAACAAAATATTATAAGAAAAAAATGTATAATTTTCTCTTTATTTCCTAGAGAATGAGGGAATTTAAAGTATGAAGGTAGTCTATTTTTATTTTATTTTTGTTGATAAACACTAGTTACTGTATTTTTAAAAATATAAAAGTAGCATATTTAGATATTGCATAAAAAATATATTTTTTTATTCCAATTTATGTGACGTTTTTCGCTTCTTAAGATACAAACTATGTGAAATTTTTATAAATATTTTACTATGTATTTCTCATCATATTCACGTGAGAAGAATTACAACTTTAATATATGAAAAACACCACATATTTATCCATAGTTAATTCTAGCTTCATTTACATGAAAGGAAATGAATTTAACCATTAGTTTCTATCAAGAAAAAAGATGGAAGGGTGAATCTGGCCATTTTTAGGATAGTTAAGGAATGTTTTTTGCTCATTGTGGTAGTAAAAGGATGTTGTTTAAATTTAGAGTATATTTGAGGGATGTTTTTAGCCAAAAACTCATCATTTGATTGTATATTAATAAACGGGTTAATAGCACTTTTAGTTCTCTAGTAATTGGTAAATTATTATTTTGGTCCTTATAATATTTGACTATTCGTATTTAACTTCTAATTAATTAAAACATGTGTTTTTAGTCCTTTTACGCGGGAGAATATTTGGATTACTTTTAAAATCATATTACCATAAAACATAGAGTAACAATACAAACATAATGTGACACGTGTGATTAAGTAATGGAACAATTGATACTTATGATAAAGGAAACACAACGATCCCGTAGTGTCTTACAATCTTCTTTGACTCTGCGAAACAACTTTCTTTCTTCAGAGTGAAGTCAGGGCTCTGCTGAGTGTCACTTCGCTCGACCCTGGCCTACATACCTATTTAAGGTATTCTCAGAGAGAGTCGCCCCAAAGTGTTTAATAAGATGCCAGAAGGATTAAAATCAAAATTCTTCAATAATTGAAGGACCAAATGTGCAATTATCCCAAATAATTAAATATTTCTTAATTAGAGTAACTATCATGATGAGCTGTGCTCTGATGAAATCTATTGGTTATAAACTATAAAATCCTCATATATAAACATCATGTCAACATTGTCTTACAAAATAGTACTACTCCCTAATTAGTACTACTAATTAGTAATTAAAGTACAAAAAAAGTCTTAAGAGTGTGATTAGCAAAAATGCTAGCCGTTTCTTCTCCTATGTTTTCTACTAATTATAATAATTTTGGTTGGCTTTTGGAAGATCCAATTAGCCAACAAATTAACATTAATCCCATGGAACCTCTTCATTCCTCATCATCATCACAAAAAAACCTTCAACACTCTGATTCAAATAAATTTGATCAGATTACTATCAACGGTGGTGATCATCATCAATCTGATCAGACGGTGAAGAAGCTTAATCATAACGCAAGTGAACGTGATCGTAGAAAGAATATCAACGGCTTATATTCTTCTCTTCGTTCTTTACTTCCTCCTTCTGATCATACGGTATGATTTCTTTTCTTTGATCATATTCATCCCAGAAAATCTGTTTATTTTGAAAAGTATTTTTGTCATACGTGCTTTACAAAAAAATACTTTTAAAAAGTAACCTTCTATGTTTGACTTATCAATTTGGAAAATACTCCTGTCAATATTAGAACAATAATTTGTGCTTGACTAGGAAAACGATCTTTCTACTACTCAAAATCAAAAAAAAATTAGCCTAGCAAACACTTTAGACTTCTCAAAAATTTGATCAAACAGACGATTAATTTTGGAGTAATTTTTTTTATTGTCATATGCTTATGAGACTTCATTAATCTTCATGTTTCACAGAAAAAGCTAAGTATTCCATCAACAATATCAAAAATTCTAAAGTACATACCAGAGTTACAAAGTGAAGTGGAAAGATTGGTTCAAAAGAAAGAAGAATTTACATCAACAACTATTTCCAATAAAGAAAATTCAGGTGATTTTAACAAGCAAAAAAGAAGAAGTGGAGGAATTGAAAATTCTTCATTAGTTATTTCAACAAGTAAATTAGGTGAAAAAGAAATAGTGGTTCAAATATCAACTTTGAAGATCAATAAAGGTTCAATTGGTGAGGCTATTTCACAATTAGAAGATGAAGGACTTGTTCTACTAAATGCAACTTCTTTTGAAACTTTTGAAGATAGAGTATTCTATACCTTGCATTTTCAGGTATTATCACATATCCTTTAATTTCTGTCTGTCGATGCATTTGCTTTGAATCTTGTTATTTTATTACCATGTTTTTCTTTCAACCTTGCTTCGAAAACTTCTCTTTTGAGTCGAACGTCTATTAGAAACAATCTTCCTAGACTCCACTTGTAGGATTATGTATGTTATTGTATTAAATGTCTTTTTGTGTTCCTTTTAATTGTATGGTATCTGAACTTCACCTACCGCTTAATCAAGAATAATAAAAAAGGACATTTTATCACAAGAACAAAACTGAATTATACTAATAAGAATAAAAAAGAGCAATTATTTGTCTTTTTATTAGACAATATTCAAAGCATGATCATATATATATTGATATATTAGTAAATTTTTGTTTGTTTTCTATTTTACTAATTATTATTTTTTCTTCTTTTGATTTGGGTATTTGTTCAACAGGTTGAAGGAAGTATGGTGGCTGATGTTGACATGTTAAGAGACAAACTCTCATATTATTTTGAGAAGGAAGACAAGTTATAATTACTACAATGAATTTCTAGTTTAATTTTTAGAAAGATTTAATTTATATAAAAATGACATTGTAATTTCAGTTTAATTTTTTCCTTTTTTGCTAATATATATGTAAATTCCATCTTATTTTTCTTGTCATTGTGAATGTGCCTTCATTTTCAAGAGAGGCAATATCTTGTAATCATAGACATGTTGACTATAGTAATATTCTTTGGATCTTGAGTCATTTGCATTTCCACAAATTTGGGATTTAGTAGATTTCTATACAAATTTGTTTGATGGGGAATTTATATCAAATTAAAGCTCCTTCTTAGGTAGAGACGAATCCAAAATTTTGAAGTTTATTATTAATTTCTATAACAATTTTAATTTATTATATGACAATAATTGAGTTCGTAGTCAAATATTATATAGGATTTAAGCAAAAGTTGTTGAGTTTCCGTGAACTCACACCTGACAAACTGGCCCGCTCCTGCTAATAGTGAGTTGTTATGGCTGAATCCAAATTAGTCGGGTTTGCTTGAATTTAAAACTTTGAAATCGTAAGAATTTGATTAGCAAAACTGCTAAAGCATCTTGTTTCGTAAGTCGTAAGTGTTGAAATATGTTATCGATCTCATCTAATATTTTTAGTTATTGAGCATAAGCACATTTCTCTATAGTTATTAATTCACGTATGGATCAGATTGACGTTATGTCTAACTCAATCGGAAAAAAAAAGCTCCATTTATCAAAAACCATATATAAGGGATTTAATTATCTCACCTAACCAATGTGGGACACTAATATCTGACACATATAAAATTTTATATATTTCATTGTATCACATTAAGCTCTACCAAGTACCAAGTAATTCACAAATAAGAGTTATTTGCACTCCCTTTCTATTTTCTTCTAGCTCTTCTAGTTTGGAATTTTGTGGATTCCAAAATTAGATACTTAAGTTCAAATATTTTTGTTTATGAAATGTCAAAGTTCAAATATTCTCATAATCTTTAAAAGAGATGATATATTTAAATATGTGGTGATCTAAACCACGTCACCTACTATTTGTTTGGCCCAAGAAATTTTACGAATTTCTCACTTAGATATATTATTATCGAGCCCCGAATATTAGATTCATGTAACATGATAAAAATTTCTCATTTCTTAACCAAAAAAAATATATGGTTATGAAAGAGTGAGGTGAAACAAAACAAACTTGGTGATAGAGTCGTGAAAATGCTTTTTTCGAACAACAAGAAGCTCTAGAGATTTGAGGGCTCTTGCTATAGCCAAATACAAGGTAATTAAGAATCATTTATACCAATACTGATACGTATGTACCATATGATTTTGTATGCTTGTGTTATAAAGTTCTTTACTTTCTTCTCTCATCCAATATGAGATTCGCCTAAGATTTCACGTACACCTCTTCAGATCGAAAACTTGTTAATCTAAAAAAAATTCAGTCCTTATCTGTGACCGCTCCATGTCATGAGGCACCACATTTAATTTAATTAATTAAACGTGCTTACATGCACGTGACATGGCCACTAACTACTCAAGTTTATAAATTATAACTAAAAACATACTCAAAGCTTGTGCATGACATGGTATCCACACGCAATACACATTACAAACTTATACATTTTAAATGCAAATAAACATTGTCCATAGAATTACACAAGTCTATATTATATACAATTATTATTTTAACAGATAAAAAAGACTAAACATTAATTTATTTCACTTGTTATGATATGATGTATGTCCTTATCGAAACTATATAGTATAGATTAATTCTCATTATAAATGTCATATGACAACATAGTCTTAATCACAAATTAGTAGTAAACCAGAAAAATTAAGTGTTAATTAGCAAAAATGTTAGCCATTTCTTCTTCTACTTCTCCTTTATTTTCTACTACTACTAATAATAACTTTGGTTGGCTTTTGGAAGATCTTATAAGCCATGAATTAACAAATAGTGGAGAAACTTCAAATTCATCTCATAATAAGAGCCTTCAACATTGTGATTCAAATAAATTTGATCAAATTATTATCAACGGTGGTGATCATCATCAACCTGATCAGACGGTGAAGAAGCTTAATCATAACGCAAGTGAACGTGATCGTAGAAAGAAAATCAACGGCTTATATTCTTCTCTTCGTTCTTTGCTTCCTCCTTCTGATCATACGGTATGATTTTTAAAGCTTAAGGATATTTTTGGGAAAAATTGTGTGATTTTGGTTCAAAACGAATTTTAAAAAGTGTCTTTTATGTTGTTTTAGCATCGAATAAAGATTAGTATCAGAGCTAGTGATTTGATAAGACGAATATGAAATTGGTAGAGTGATGACTTGAGGCTTGACTTAATATCTTTACCCGTCTACGAGTTAATTTACTATCTTTACCTATAGCTTGAAAAAGCATACACACAAAAAGAGGCATATGTTTGGCTTAGATGGCCATAAATTAAATACTCCGAATGATGATGGTGTCACATAGTAAATTTCAAATTATCCCATGAATCTAGGTGAAGGGCATGTGGAACTTATATGGTTCAAGGGGGTGTATCCGAATAAAGTCATATATACATAGCTAGAAAAAAGAAGAAGTCATATGATACTTTTAATGATGTGAGACCTTTTTGATAAAACTGTGCGAACATGACCTCAAATGTACAATATCATAAAAAAGTATCTTTAGGTTGTTTTAGCTTTTGACAATATGGAGATTTACACTTAATTTTGAAGTATTTTTTTATTCATAATTATGCTCACTAATATTACTTCTTCATTTTTTATGTTTCACAGAAAAAGCTAAGCATTCCATCAACAGTATCAAGAATTCTAAAGTACATACCAGAATTACAAAGTGAAGTGGAAAGATTGGTTCAAAAGAAAGAAGAATTTACATCAACAACTATTTCCAATAGACAAAATTTAGGTGATTTTACCAAACAAAAAAGAATAAAAGGAGGAATTGAGAATTCTTCATTTGTTATTTCAACAAGTGAATTAGGTGATAAAGAAATTGTGATTCAAATATCAACTTTGAAGATCAATAAAGGTTCAATTAGTGAGGCTATTTCACAATTAGAAGATGAAGGACTTGTTCTACTAAATGCAACTTCTTTTGAAACTTTTGAAGATAGAGTATTCTACACCTTGCATTTTCAGGTATTATTAAATATCCTTTTAATTATTTCTATTGCTTTAATCCCCACCTTGTTGCTCGGATCCTGCAAAAATGTTGTCGGATGTGTGTTATATCCTCAAAAAATGAGTTGGGACGATGTTTTTGGAGGATTCGAGGAATGTAATCTTTAGGTATGTTTTATTTAGAGAGATGTATCGGGAACAACCTCTCTATCTCTATGAGATAGGGGTAAGGTCTGCGTATACTCTATTATCTCCAGACTCCACTTGTGATATTACACTGTATGTTATTTTTGTTTTTGTTTATATATAGTGTTTTTCCTTATGTTTTTTATTATTTTGGTCAACAGGTTGAAGGAAGTATGGTAGTTGAGGTTGACATGTTAAGAGACAAGCTATCATCATATTTTGAGAATGAAGAAAACTTATTATGACAATGAATTTCTAGTTTTATGTTTATTGAAAAACATTGTAATCACACTTTTCCTTTTCTTTTTTTTTCCATCTTTTTCCTCTTGGACAATACTCAAGAGCAATACAAAAATGTAAATGTCTTTTTATTTACCACGTTATTGTTATCACCATTTCCACAAATCTCAATTGGTTTTGTAGTCCTTTACAAATTCGTTTTTAGTTTTATGTTTGAAAGTGTGAAAATAAGCCTCAATTGGTGAATTAACAAACCTATCTTTGAAGCGTCAGATTTTTTTTATAGCAAGATATTGTTATTAAGAACATATTATATAGCATGCAGTTATTTATGTATTATATGTAAGTAACTTATGCAACAACATGAATAGTGATAAGATAAAAGAAAGGCTTGCTAGAGCTCAAAGAGAGTGAGTGCACCTGCATTGCTGCATGGCCTTTATATACATTAATTAAAGAGAGGAATTATTGAAAATACCTGTAAACTTATTAGTTTCATTTCCGAATTATCGATAGAGTGACAATCTTAAATCACCCCTCTACTTAACTAATTGAACTTAAATACAATCCTTGATCTTGCCACATGGGTGAAATACACTCCTGAATTCTCGTTAAATTTATGTGTGTATTCAACACTTTCTCGATTTTTTATTAAGAGCTTCATGCTCCTACCAAAGTTTGAAACCACTTCCTATGTCATAAGGCAGATATTAGGAGTGTATCTAAATTTAGTTAGTCAAGTAGAGGGATAATTTTAAGGCTGTCAATAGTTCGAGGACACAATTAATAATTTACGCCAATTTCAGGGTGTTTTCAGTACTTTAGTCTAACAAATTCTTGTACGTACAATAGCTAGCACTACCTGAAACTAATTTTTGGCTCTCTGTTCATCATATTCACGTTTTCTTTTTCTGCAAGACTCCATTAATAACATTCTCCACATTCATGAAGAAACTCCATATCCCTCTATCAGATTATACAGAAAATTGGAAAAACTTTCAAAAAGATAAACGCTACCAAATAATGTTAGCAAATAGAACTGATCAATATTTCAACAAGGAGCATTATGAAGCTGAACAGATCATCAAATATGGATATACGCGAATATTAGTACGTTTCATCTTCTTTTTTCTTCATGATTCAACTAACATTCTTGTTCCCTTTCTTGAACCCTTTTTTTTATGACAGTTTGAGAAGTTACCAGAGATTGTGAGAGATTTTACCGTCGGTTTAGCTTTGATTGAGCAGTTACCAAATATCGCGCCATTTTTGTTGGAGTCAGCTGCCTACAGGATCATGCTTTTAATAGTTAACAGTAAGATACGTCTCAAACTAGAATAAATGTTTTATCTTATAATTATACGGTTTATCATAGTCGAGGTGACATTTTGATTTTTTTTTTTTGGCACATTATGCAGAGGATGATGATTATTACAATCTTGACATGGATAGTTTTTTCAATAATGGGATTGTAGACAATCTAATTGAATGTTGTCGATCAAGAAATTGGCGTAGTCTTCGTGTGAGTATAGTAACTTATAATAGTAGTTTGATACATAGCAAGTAATATGTTACTGATTTTGCTCTTTTTTTTCTTAAGAGTCAAGCTGCTGAGACATTATGTGAATTGGTTAGATGTGGAACGATGGCACAGAATCAGGAATTGCTTAGACGTGGTGTCGTTACTATTTTCCTGCAAATGCTTAATGATGATGAAGCTATAGACCTTGATGATGAGGACTGGTTGGATGACTTACTAATTGTTGAGGTACAATGCTAATTTGGCATCCCTTGGTAGCGTATTGTAGGTCTAAAAATCTCGATAAGTTCACAATTTTTTGGCTAAGGAAATCCCATTTACCGGTTGGAAATGCCAGATACTGAGTTGTTTTGAGAGTCCACAGAGTGTAATAATAAATAGAGTTTATATTCCTGATATGATTAATCATCAGAAGGTGGAACTTCTTTTTAGCTTGTAATGTTCCGCGTTTCCTGATTGATGTAGTCAGATGTATTCTGTTTGTAAGATTTATATGGAAACACCCTTCCGCATCCAATTATCCCACCAAAAGTTGGATTCTCCTTCGATAGTCCAAACTAGACCTATCAGGAGGTGTTTTCAAATGTGTGATTGACCACTTCTCGGCTTCTTTGCCACCGGATGAGTATATCTGCAGTACATGTTCTATATGAAGGAACTACAATGATTGTACGAAACAATCGATGTTTTTAGATCTCCTAACTTATTTTTTTATTTTATTTACTAAAGGCTGTGCAGACTTTGGCTTTATTGTCAACTAAAGTAGATGTCAGGGATGATTTGGTTACTGCATTTGTTGAGCAAAATCTGTGTAGAAGGGTGATGTTGCTTTTCAGGTTAGTTCTTCTCGATCACATGCTTGTCGTCTACTGTTCTGCTATGTTTTGCCTACGCGATCTGATAAAATGAGTTGATTATAGGAATACTAGACACACCATAGTTGAAAATGTGTTGACATTTGTGGAGAACTTTCTTACTAGAGGAACTGAAGAGCAAATACAGGTAATCCAAACTCCAAAGCATTTGTTGTCTCTTATTCCATCATTTATTGTTTTACTAAGTTTTCATCTTATGTTATGTGTTTTAGGTTCTCCTTGACAACCAAGTTTTGCATCATCTCAGACTTGTAATTGTCGAGCCTGTGGTGTCCGATTTATACCTCCTTGGTGGACAATATAAGGCAGTAGAGATTTTGGGTAATTTTGCCCGTCGTTCAAGAAGGTTGAGGGACCTTGTTATTGACAGTGGTGAAGATCTCATCTCATTATTTCGAGTTCTTTGTTCCCTAGCAGATGATGCCATCGTTGCATTTGACGCTTCACCAGCAATCAGTGCTGCCAGGACAATAGGATACTTGTGTTTTGGTAGTCCACCCCCACCATTTGATAAGGTTGAGCTTGTTTTCTGTTCATTAAGATCTATATATCACAGACACCTCACTTATTTCTTTGATGCTGATACGCGCTACATTGTTGTTATTTCAGTTGAGACCATCATTACCAATCCTCTGGTTTCTCATAAATCAACTGGAGCCTCATATAGGAGAAAGAGCATGTCCTGCTACTAAGCATGCGTGCTTGATTGTTGCATGTCTGTCACGCGGTGGATTTGATCCTATAAATGCATTGATTGATGACAATATGTGCCCAAGCGTGGTGATGCTTTTGGCGTAAGTTGTTTTAGCTAGTTCTGATAAAATGTTTAGCTAGTATAACATAGAATCTAATAAACTTGAGGTTATACAGACATCCTGACAGTGAGGTAGTTGCAAGTGTGCTGAAGGTTGTGGAGAACTTCCTTAAGAATGGAACTGAGAATCAAATTCAGGTAATCTTGTATTGTCGACTTTTACTTGTTTCGTAGGTATTATGTCATTTTTGTGAATGAAAGTCTACTTAATTTTTCTAGGTTCTACATGACAACCAAGTTCTTCAACATGTTTTAGAAATTTTAATCAATCATGACAACCTACCTCCTTTACATCTGAGGAGTGTTTGTCGTGCCATCGCAAATATAGTGAACTACCGGAGCAGTCAAATCCAGGTTCATTTCCAGACATGTGCTACCTTTTTGTAGATGAGACATTCTATATGAATATTATTAACTAAAGCCTTATTCCATGAAGCAGAGAATGGTTGATGCAGGTATCTTCCCTTCAGTTATTCAAATTTCGATTAACCAAGAGGTTGGTGATACCAAATATGAGGCTGTATACGCCATCTCAAGTGCTGTCACGAGAGGATCTCACGAGCAGATTAGGTACAATCTTCTTTTTTAGATTCTTTAATGTTGTGATCATGACTTTTAGTGAAATTCTACGATTTGGTTTGTGTTTCACTTATCTGATTTGGAAGGTCTCAAATATGTTTATTTGGTATTTGCTCAGATACTTGGTAGATCATGGTTCAATTGTAGCACTATGTCAAGGCCTTTTGTGTGGAGGTTAGGGTCTCCGCGGTATTCTGAGGGTTGGAGAAGCTCACAAGGTAGATGGTGTGAACATCTACACACAGATGATCACCGAGAACGGAGGGCTTGCTAGGATCAAGAGTCAGAGGGATGACCGTGATGTCGGAGAGATAGCAAGAAGATTGTTGAGCTCATACTGGGCTGGGGAAGTATGATATGATTTGCCTTTTTGTTCAGACTACTAGTGTTGTGTACTTAAAAAACTTGATGAGCTTTGTAGTTCTTGCCTTGTAGGCTGCTAGTGTTGTGTACTCTTTAACCTCTAATGTAAAAGAGTGATGCTTTACCATTTACCGACATATCGTCAATCACCACACATTTTTCGGACATGACCATGAAAACCACCAATTACTAACATCAACAAGCTTTACTATCACAATCAACAACATCACTATCAACTGTCACCATCATGTCAGTCACTACAACACCAACCACCTCCATCATTACAAGTCACAACTATCACCATCACCATTACTAGTCACTAACACCAATCATTACCACACACCTACAAACCATTGCCACTGTCACTAACGAGTTTAAATATTTTATTTTTTAAAAATTTATATATTTTAATATTTAATTATTTTTTATTTGATTGATATATTTACAAATAAATAAAAAATACATTCAGATATTGAAAAACAAACTGTAATAGTATTCAAATTTAAAAATAACATTTTAATCTCTTAATCAAATATGTATTCAAATTCAGATGTGCTAATAATAGTTTAACATAAAAATAGATATTTAATGTCATGAATTTGCCATTTTAGTATATAATTGGCCCAAATAATATTTATTTTTTGTAGTTCTCCTAATAGCAGTTGGACGCCTCGAATAGGTTTCTTTTTTGTGTAACTGCGACCCATACGTGCAAAACCCGGAGCGGATCTAGAGGATAATCCGTTTTCGCCACAATATATATAAAGTATTTTTTTTTCTTAATATATACATATAGATTATGAAATTAGAGTTTTGTTTTTAGCGTCCAGGTTCAAAATTCACGTTGAGGTTACAAGTTCAAAATAAATTGATGGAGAGGAACAAAGACCAGAATACGCAAGCCTATGTTCAGGTTCCTTTTTTTTTTTTTGAAAAAAAATATTTGTGCAGTGCTTTGTTAATTTTCTTTTTCCTTCTTAGTGATAAATAGGATGGTTGTCACACGTTGTAATGTATTGTATGATAGTTTAAATATCATGTTTGTTTTGATCGTTACTCAAAATCTATTGTCCCATTATATGTAACAGCCAATTTGGTGTGATCGCATATTTACCTGAGCTTAGTAATTGCTATGTTTCCGCTTATTACAGATTTTGGGGACAGGAATGGATACACAAGAAACATCCCCATCTGTTCTGCTCTGCTTCGACCACGAAAGATTCATATTTAATGCTGGAGAGGTAACTCTTGAGAGATAATAATATCTATTTATCTGCTTGCAAGAGTTTCTAGTTTAGTAACTTAAATTCTAACAACACTTGTAAGGTGTTAATCCTTAAAGCATTGTTCATGATGCAGGGATTACAACGCTTTTGCACGGAGTATAAGATTAAATTATCTCAGGTATGTATGCCTCAAATGCGCGATTTCAGTTTCAAACTAGTACAAAAGTTGTTGATCACTGCTAAACAATTACAGATAGATCATATATGTCTTACTCGTGTCTGCTCCGAGACAACAGGTGGACTTCCAGGTTTGCATCACTTTCTTAGAGAACTAAATTGATTTTCTATGTGGTATAACTTATTACGATCCCAATAATAAAATCTCTCATGAAATCATTTTCGTTCATGATCCCTAATTCACTTTGTCTCAGGCTTGTTATTGACTTTGGCTGGCATGAAAAACGGAAGTTCTGAGAGTGATGATCATGTGAGTAACTCCCCTATTTCTCATTAAAATGAATAGAGACAGCGGTGTTACTACTTGCTAAAAAAGCCTCTCGATTTGTCTTTTAAGGTTCGTATATGGGGTCCTCCAAATCTAGATTTGTTGGTTAATGCAATGAAAACTTATGTACCTCATGCTGTCATGACAAAGAAAAATATCATTCCACAAAGTGGATCTGCATTAGCTCCCCCTTTACATGCAGAGGAGCTGCGAGATGTTGACAAGTTCAAGGCAGTTAGTATATCAGCGTTTCTCCTATCACCGACTCAATTTAGTTCGAATGATACCTCCATTGTATATATTTGTAAATTACATGACATCAGGGGGAAAGTTGACATTGTAAAGGCTAAAGCTTGTGGACTCGAAGATAAGAGAAAGCTTGGACAGTTGCAGAAAGGGATCAGTGTGAAGTCAGATCTTCTGGATATAGAGGTCAGTTATAATAAACTCGATGGTTAGGACTATAGTATGGACATTGTTTCTGCAGTATTCTTTGAAATCAGACGACTTTCATTTTTGCCTCGTTCAGGTCCATCCAGATGATGTTATAGGTCCACCTATTCCTGGTCCGATTGTACTGATTGTCGACTGTCCAACAGAACCTCATGCACAAGAGTTACTCTCTGCACAAGCTCTTGATGCGTATTATTTAGATTCCCAAAGCAACTCCACGAACGTTGTGAACTGCATCATTCATTTGAGCCCTGCTACTGTTGTCAATAGTCCAGTTTATGAGAAATGGATGAGGAAATTTGATTCCGCACAACATATTATGGCAAGAGCTAAAAGGTATGTAATTCCTCTTAATGCTTATTTTATATTTTTCGATAATCAACACTGGTTCATAGTCGTTCTGTCGCAGGAAGCATGAAACAACTCCAATTCTAGCATCTAGTGCTAGAATAGGTACAAGACTGCATTATTTGTGTCCTCAGTTTTTTCCAGAACCTAGTTTTCCTTCTGTTCATAATGATGATGACGGCGTTGCAGCTCCAAATATCAAAGTACCGGTGGAGGTTTGTTTTGAGCTCTAGAAGTCGATAATTACACATCTTTAAAAGTCGCGGAAAACTTGTGATACTCTACTTATCTTTGCAGGGTTCAGTTTGTGGCATATCTGCTGAAAATCTCTTAAAGGTATTGTTGACTCCAATTTTCCTGATCACGTTGCTCGGACTCTTTAAAAATGCCCCCTGTGCATGTTGGATACTTCAAAACTAGTGCATTTTGGAGGATCTGACACGGAACATTATTGAAGAGTTCGAGCAACATAGATGGAAACTATATTTACAGTTGTAAAGGAGCAAGCATATAACCTTAGGCTTCTTACTACAACCCTATGATACCTAACAGTGAATCGGCATCTTACAACAATTCATTTTTTATTTTTCATTTGCACGGAATGAACTTTTCTTGTCTAACCTGTTCAACAGTTCGCCTTACGTCCTCCTAGAAAACTGGGATTGGACAGATCATGTGTTCAAAATACGATGACCTCCTCCGTTTTCATTGAAGAGTTACTTTCAGAGATTCCTGAGATTGCTGATGCAGCTAAGAGCATAAGCAAATTTTGGCACAAACCTAAAGAAGATGAGGTAGAATTATCCAACAGGCAGGACAGTAATGATGTCGTGACTGAAGAACCTTCGAAATTCTCTGTCCCTAAAGTGTCTCAAGAATGTACAGAGAGATGATCTAGAGATTGTTTTTCTTGGCACTGGTTCTTCCATACCTTCAAAATATCGAAATGTCAGTTCTATCTATGTTAATCTTTTTTCTAAAGGAGGTTTACTCCTTGACTGTGGAGAAGGAACTTTGGCACAACTCAAGAGGAGGTAATTACATTGAACTCTTTCGATTCATGTTATGTCATTCATAATCATTTTTGTCATTTTTTTTATGTCGTGTTCCACTCCCCGGGGCTTATTTCAACTCTGTGAATAACAGATATGGCATTAGTGGTGCAGACAGTGTAGTTAGAAATCTTAAATGCATTTGGATTTCCCATATCCATGCTGATCACCACGCTGGTTTGGCTCGTATACTTGCTTTAAGACGTGATTTGTTGAAGGGAGTAGAGCATGAACCCATACTGGTTATTGGGCCAGAGAAGGTTGGAGAGTTTCTTAAGGAGTATATAAAATTAGAAGATCTAGACATGTTGTTCCTCGACTGTTGGAGCACTACGCGGTCTAAGTGGGATAATATGGAGGCTGAAGACAGTTCTCTGCAGCCCTGTTCGAAAAAATTGAAGCCAAGCACTCCACTTGATGACATAACATTGCTAAAGCGTTTAAGGAAAGTTCTCGGTGAAGCAGGGCTAGTGAGACTCATCAGCTTCCCTGTTGTACACTGTGATGACGCGTTTGGTGTTATCTTGGAATCAGCAGACAGAATGAATCGCGGGGAAGTAGTACCGGGTTGGAAGGTTGTGTACTCTGGTGACACGAGGCCATGCTCAGAAGTTATAAACGAGTCTCTTGGAGCAACAATTCTTATACATGAGGTCAGTGCATGAACTTCCCTTCGTGTCAAAATGTTTGTCTGGTTTTGACTTGACACGGAGTTTAAGAAAGTGAAGAAGACTTTTGAATCCTGTAACTTATCCTTGGTTATGCAAAGTACACGAATTGTAACGTGTAGAACAAGGAAATCTTTTTTTACGATTAACATGTTAGTACATTATCCTCTGCAGGCTACGTTCGAGGATGGCCTTGTAGAGGAGGCTATAGCAAGAAATCACAGCACAATCAAGGAAGCACTAGAAGTGGGAGATTCTGCTGGTGCATACCGCGTAATATTAACTCACTTCAGCCAAAGATACCCGAAAGTACCTGCACTTGATGAAGTGAGTATGCAAAGAACTTGTATTGCTTTTGATCTAATGAGTGTAAACCTAGCAGATTTGCCAGTGCTCCCTAAGGTTCTTCCCTACCTAAAATTGCTTTTCAGAAACAACTAAATTTTAAAGTATAGTCAAACCGTTCTATAACAGTCATCTAGTACTATAACAGTCTAGTTTTCTTTGGACCCGACTTTCATATATGTTATATTATACCTCTCTCGAATTCTTAAGCGGCATTTACATTTGTTGTTGATGAAAAAAGATGCAAAAGAAGAAAAGAAAAGTGTGAATACGTCACTCTATTTTTGTAAAAATAATGCCAGAAACTCATTTGTGGTAATTTCTGTTTTAAAAGGTTTTTTTTAAAAAAATGGCTAGACTCATGTATGGGGCTTAGTTCTCTGAGGTTTACGCCCCAAGTACTCGATTGTACGCATTAAAGATTGATAAGTTCAATGCTCAAGGCTCGATTAAGAGTTCTAACCAAAATCATGTGTCAAATTTCCTAATTAGCATTGTATTGACCTTCGAATTCTTTAACAAAAGAACGGTAGAAGTTTTTTTCACTATTAATAAAAGTTCAATGCATCGATAAAAACAGAAAGATTAAGAGTAACTTAAATAGTCCCCTTACATTGTCCCCTAGTATACTATACTTAAGAAAGCGATTTCTACGATCAACTTATTTTAAGTGATGAGATTGTGCAAACAAAGGCAATGAAGAGTGATTTGAATAATGGGTGGTGTCCTACAAACACATCCATTATCTAAGAAAGATTTATTCACCGACTAGTAATAGACTAACATTGAATAACTCTTAACTTATCTTTCGTAAATACTCCCAAATAAAATATTACTCTCAAACATCTATCATTGTTAGTTTGAAACTTTCAAATTTCAAAATATTATTCAGTATATTTCAAAAAGTTTGCATGTGTGGTAGAAACATAATCCATGATATTATCACATATTAACAAACATTATTATAATACTGAGGAGCCTTTATCATATTGTCTCTTTCTTCTCGCATTGTGAAAAGTGCCGACCTACATTGCCCTAAACTTGATGATGTTTTCTCCACATATGTCGCATATCCATTTGCAAAATATTGTGTAAATACATATGTGGAAAATCTTATTATACGATGTCTTCTTCACATATATTGTAAATTCAATTACAAAATATTGTATAAATACATATATGGAAAATCGTATTATGTCCGGATCATTAGTGAGTGTAGATATTATCGCCATTAACTTTATTAGCCTCTCCAACACCTTTAGATATTTAGGAAATTCAGCAAATAAGATTTTTTTTCTTGTGTAACCTTCACATAAAAGGCGCATAGACATGTACAGATGCAATCAAACTTCAACTAATCAAGCATCAGATAAAATGTAACACCATTAAGGGTGACTTAATATACAAACTTAATGATCTAAAGTTAATTTTTAATAAAAGATCTTAAATCTATTAAGTTCACAACAAACACCTAATAGTAATATCGTTACTTATAATAGTTTATGTTAATAAGACATTAGGCATGTCTTTGTAATACATTACTTTGGATCTTGTTATAAGAAACTTTATTTAATAAATAAAGATTTTAGTAGTTTAATTTAGGCATAACACATAAATACACCTTTTAACTTGACCTCAGTTGATATGTATGCCCTTCAATTATGAGTGTGCACAAGTAGACACTTAAACTTGTATAAAGTTGAATAAGTAGACACAAATGTCATACGTAACATAATACACGTAGAACGCCACATAGGATGTGCGAAATTGTCACGTAGGACGTGTGTGTCAACTTATTCAACTTTACATAAGTTTAAGAGGTCGTTTGGTAGAGTTTATTAGGACAAAATCGACCTTGACCCAATTACATGAAATTGAAAATCACATAATAATTCAAAAGTATAATTGGAAAGAAGCATTTTGTAGAGTTTTAAACTAAATTAAAGGATTAGGTGGGAATAAATGTACCAAACACTTGATAAAAGTAATCCCTACATAACTGATCTTTGCGTTATTAATCTTTGTACCAAACGATCCCTTAAGTGTCTATTGTGCACAACAAAAGTTGAAGGACATAATTATGAGATGATGCTAAGTTAAATGACATGTCCATTTATTATGCCTTTAATTTAAATCTAAAATATTTGTGTAATTTTTTATTTTTTTTTTAAAAAAAGACAATCTTTCTTTCTTTATCTTGTATTAAAAAAATTGTACATTTGTTTACAAACTTCAATTTTTAATTAAGCAACATTCTCCTGTAATCATATCAAATCAAATTATTTCCCCTCTTCAACAAAGCAACAATACAATATTTTAGTATTTAACAAAGAGAACAATTCAACCGGTCAGCCAACATGCATTCAAACACAATAAGAAATCAACAAAGAGAGAGTTTAATCATATGTAAGATTTTATTTTTTTCAATCCGTTAAGTTTCAATGTAAAAATTCTTTTTTTATTATGAAAAAAAATAATTAATTAAGCGAAAATTAAATCACTAATCCACCCCACCCCACACCCCTACTCATCCACGATAAATTTTTTATATTATTTAGTTAGAATATATATAAATATTTGTCGCGATGGCGTAACAATAAGCCAAGTATAATACTATAGATTATAAGTAAAAAATTAATGTCTGAAATGCAAGCACATCTTCTCTCTTTAGTCGTCTATCTAATAAAAAACTTTAATTTAAACTATAGGATATACATTTAACAAAGAAGAAAAAAATGAAAAAGATTCCTGGCTGATGGAATCAAATTAATTATATGGAAGTAATGAAATAATAATTGTAAGATAGTTGAATTTTTAAAATATATATAATAAAATTTAGAAAATAAACCTAAGTGGTACAGCCACGTGGTCCATCAACTTTGGCTCAAGCTTGTAATATGAGAGCTTGTGTTGTCCATGCATGCACACACACTTTTCTAACAATTTAATTTTTTATCACTAACAATGTATATTTCTTCGATCTCAAATTATGTGATAAAATTTAACTGATGAATCAAAGGTATCAAAATCATAAGCTTAATTGAATTTCGACGTGATAAACATAAAATAAATTGAATTAATAAATAAGCAGGTTATATTACTTGAGTCAAAATAGACTAAACAATCTATTATAGCCCTAACTTGTTTATTTTTTACTAAATTTTAGTTTTGAGGCTATGTATATATTCCATTTCTTATTAACTCCATAAGTGTTGGACAACTACTAAAATAAGATCCAGGTCATAGTATTATCTTAAACTTTGTATTTAATACAATAAGAAGTATTCATCAGTTTAATATATATCTTACTCTATTTATCAAAATATTATTTGTTGTTGATATATATTTTTTTTATCAATTATTTTTGTTGTGACTTTTTTATTATTGTATTTTTTTTTCATACATGATTTTATATGTTTTACTTAAACTGACAATCTAACAGAAATAACTTCACTACTTTCACAAGAAAGGGATGAGAGTTAGGACTGTCTACACACGACCACTTTTTTCAGACCCTTAAATTACACTGAATATGTTGTTATAAATAAATAGAAAATATATTATATCTATGTAGTTTACCCAAGTCTGAGCAAGATTCCATTTTTATTTATGTGCATCCAAGATAAGATCGTAAATTAAGTAATTAAGGTTACACCAAACGCACCAAAGCATTATGTTTATTTTAACTAATTTTTTCAACAATGAATAAATTAAGGAAATTAGCCTTTTTAATCCCTCAAATATTGATAAATTTTGTTTTTAATCCTTATAATATTTTGTTAAGAAAATTTAACCTTTAATTAATTGATATGTACGCTTTTGATTCCTCTGACGGTAAATCTTCACAAATTTAATGACTTTTAAGCGTTAAACCATTCAATTATCAATTTTTCTTGTAAATCCATATATCAAGACAATATATATAGTTCTAAAAGAAGTCTAAATATCAAAGTATATTTTTTTATAAAGGGATCAAAATACACATTTTAGTTATTTCAAGGTTAGATAAGCTTAAAACAATATTACAAGTACCAAAATCATAGTTTACTAATAATTGATGGATCAAAAGTTCAACTATCTCATTAATTGTAATTCTTGGAAATTGTAATTCTTAGATTAAAATAAAAACCAAACTATTAAATTCAACAAAAATTATATGTACGGTTACAACAAATTGTATAAATACTCAAGATAGTCAATCTCTCAATAAAATCATTTCTCCTTTAAAAAAAAATGCTAGCTTTTTCCTCTTCTAATATTTTTCCAACTATGAATAGTATTGGATGGTCCTTTGAAGAACCACTTAGCTATGATGATTACCAAAAAAATACGACAACAATAACTATGCCTCAGTTCCAAACCGATCAGACTAACAAGTTGTTTGAAGGTTTACGTGTCGATAATACTATTGATTTACCTTTATCTCATCATCATCAACAACAATGTTTGAAAGAAAGTGAGTTTGATGTTGATGAATTAGGGGTAGAAAGGTCATTAATGGAGAAGAAGCTAAATCATAATGCAAGTGAACGTAATAGAAGGAAGAAGATGAATTTTCTTTATTCAAGTCTTCGTTCTTTGCTTCCTCCTACTAATAAACATCAAAAGGTACAACTTTACAAAGTTTTTTTTTTTTTAGACGTTTCATATAAAATTTATTGATTCGATTAATCAAGATGCCCTTTGTGTAAGGTCCATTTATGTGAATAATGCTCAAATAGCACTAGGTATTCACTTTTTGAGACGCTATTTAAGGTTTAGCTAGATTAATTCATACCTTTGTGTCGATTTTTGAAACTTCAGATCTAAGGTTTGAAGTTTAATCGTAAGGCGGACAAGTTTAAAATTTTTGTAATGATGGCTATCTTTTAAGATGGTTATTTGTGCAATTTTTCACAAACGTTCCTTATTAAGATTTTTTTAATTTTCAGAATTAGAATTCGAAACTTTAAAGATAAAAGGATATCATCTATTTCATTATACATCTTAATGGTAAAAGGCCCCTCTTCAATTCACCAAAGAAATCTTACAACTTATTATAGTAAAATAAGATATCCATATAACAAAGTAATTTTATACAACAAACTACTGCTTCTTGCCTAGGGTGGATAAGGGGGTGGGTGGGAGGGGGGTTGTTCTAACTTCCAAAAGTTGGAAGATTATCTTGGATGAATTTTATTAGTTTAACTGAATTCATTACTTTCAATTCTACTTTACATGACGGAAATGAAGTATATAATAAAATCACACTCATTTTGAGTCATTTAATTCTAAATTCTGTTGTAGAGTAGGTTGAACAGTTAAAGGTATGCATTATTTGCCTTGACCTAATAACATCTAAAAAGGGCTAGAATCCTGAACTAATAAACTTCAGATCCCTAATCCGTCTCTCGACCAGAATTAATTAACATCTACCTCAACTTTGATGTAATTAATATTCACTTTTAATTTATTAATACTATTAGATGTGCATACATATTCTTTTTATCCATATAATTTATTTAACCTATATATGTCCCTTTTTTTTTTTTTAATTACAGAAAAAATTAAGCTTTCCAGCAACAGTATCATATGTACAAGAATACATACCAGAGTTGAAGAAAGAAATAGAGAGGCTAAGCAAAACAAAGGATTTGCTTTTATCAAAGAAATCAAATTATTCATTACTCCAAATTGATGACAATAAGAGAAAATTAATTATGGGTGGAACTTCTTCTAATTCTTCAACAACATCAATTTGTGCAAGTCAACTAAGTAATGGACAAGTTTTGGTACAAATTTCAATAACTCAAGAAAATGATTTTCCAATTTCACAAGTATTTGCAAGTTTAGAGGAAGATGGATTAATTTTGCTAAATGCATCATCCTTTAAATCTTTTGGAGACAAGGTTTTTCATAGCTTGCATTTTCAGGTATATATATATTAGTCTCTATGGTCGTTTGGACATAAAAAATGTGAAATTTGAAAGATAAAAAAAAACAAAAGGGGGTATTTGGTAAAAAAATGTAAAAACTTATATTTTGAAATTGAAGTTGTGTTTGAACATGTCGAAAAGAGTAATTTTGGAGTGAAGAATGTGAAAACAAGTATTTGAAATTTTTTGAAGTTCTAAAAACTATAGTAATTCTATGTCCAGACATGATTTTGGAATAAAATTCCAAAAATAAAAAGTAAGAATTATACATGATCAAACGGGCATTTAAATGTGTTGTTATACTATACTCCATAAATTGAAAACTAAGACTCCAAAGAAAAAATGCATGTGAAATTTTAATAAATTTTTTATATTTGTGCAGAAATAAGTATATACATATATAGATTTTAGATTATAGATAAATAGGGTTAATTACTTAATTTGACAAATGGTGGTTACTCAACTTTAGTCAAAAACCAGTTTTTTTTTTTTTTTTGAAACTAAAAAGCCCCTCAAACAATATAATTTTCAGCAGAAATTATGGTATTTCACTAAAGCTTAATTCTAATTTGATTTTCTTTTTGTGATTTTTTCAGACGCAAGGGCCAAACGAAATGGACATTCAGATTTTGAAGATAAAGCTTTTAGTAATGTGTGAAAAAAGAAAAAAAGAATCATATATAGTTTAACTTTCAAGTTCGGTAATTTGGTAATTGGCTATTAAAAGTAGCTATCAACTATTAAAATTTTAAATTTCGTTCGATAATTTGGTAATCGGTAAATTAAATTTGGGTTTGATATGGTATTTTAATACCGTATTGAAGTTGTAGCCGATTGTATTACAAAGTTAATACTATTTTTTCCAATCATTTCTAATTTTTTTTATGTTGAGACACGTTATAATAGAAGATCCATAAGTAAAAAGACATCAAGAAAAGCAGATTGATACAACTAAAAGATATGTATTAGGGTTGTTTATGTTCATTCTTTAACTTTCTTCTCTGAACTTGTACTAATGAGTAATGGACATGTTGATACATGATCTTTATTAAGTAAATAATTTTGTATTCGAGAATTACCAAATGGTACTAATGTCTCATACCAAACCCAAATCCGAATACCATAATTCTAAAATTTTACTCCCGAATGTCCAATTACCGAATACCAAATTACTAAAAATTTTGGTTCGATTCGATAGTACGATTTTTGGAATTTTATGTTAGCTCTAATCAAAATGAATGGATTGAACTGAATTTAAACAGATTAAATGAAATAAATTAATAAATTCACAGAGTATTAACAGTTGATTAATATTTTAAAATAACACCACAATAAATTATTTGAGAATAGATGTATGATTTTATGAAAGATACAATGTAAAAGAAGTACTATTGGGCTATAATCCCTTATAAAGCCCATTTTGATCAAATTCATGTAGGCCCAAATAATATTTGGGCGAGTTAATGATTCAAAATTTATTTATTAATTTAGTTCATTTTGATTCTCTTAAATTCAACCAACTCGTCCTCTAATATCTTTATATCTTATTTGTTTTTATTGAGATACATATGAATTTGAAAACACATAAATATTAAATATGCATTACGATCGAAATATATATATATCTGAATGCACATTTAAATTTTAAATAATTGAAATTCATGAACGTGAAGTCGTCAATGGTACTGAATGGTAATAGTTGATAATGATGAGAAACGACAATGATAGTTGATAATGGTGGAGAATGTCGATAATAGTAAATTAAAAGAATTTGTGAACTATTATTTTTAAAATCTTTAATGATGTTAACGATTGAAATCTGGATTTAAATAATTAAAATTAAAACCTTTATTAAAACAGTTAGATAATGATATGAATATATGTCAAACATAATTTTCAACAAAGTAAAACCACATTTCCACATTATACATTTTCCAAAGACATAATCATTTTTGCTTTCTACCTTACATAGTCAAATATTTAACCTTAAGATCTAAAGTTTTGCAATATGCCAAACCCGCCAACGCCAATGACAACAAAAATCCAAAGAAACGTAAAAAGATTATAGTATCGCGTTCATCTAAATTCATGAATTTTGATACAAAATATAAATTTAAGTATGAAAATTAATTAAAATCATACTTTTCTTATCTCAATTTATACAACACAACATATATTGTGTGAGTAAATTTTTTTAATTTTGATTAGGAATTCGAACAAAAAAATCTTAGATTTCTAAAAGTAAACTTACATATTTGGAATAACTACTAACAAGCATGGTAAGCTATAATGATTAATAATACGAAATATCTATTAAAAAACATATGAACAGTTACAAATCAAATAAAAACTCTTTTGGCACTCAAAATTCAAAAAATAACACATAAAAATGACGGAGAGAGTAATAAATGAAAACACATCTGACTCTTAAAATTCAAAAAGTGTTGCATAAACTGATACGTCTTGTAATATCAACATTTATTATCTACTTTTAATTTGAAAATATCATCTATAGTATCTTAATGGAGCTAAAAAGTTAGTACACGTACTTATTTATAAGTCAAATTATTGTCCTACTTGTATTTTGATAGAGTAATTTTGGGTCAATGTATCAATTGATGATATTAGCTAAAATTAAAGATATGTCTTATTTCAATGAATCAAATGTCTGGTCTGAAATATGGTAGAGGGGAAAAAGTACATTCTCAAAATCGAGGATACCAAAGGTCCTACGTTGTCTCAATATTCATCTCCCATTTTTGTCATGGAGTTTGACTATAAATAACACCATTCATGCTCCTAGTTTGTAGGGGCCAAATCGAAACGATGTCGGAAATTTTGTTAAGAAAGTCCAGATTTAATATACATACATATTATAATTTTTTGACGAAGGGGTCTGACTAGACATACTGAACTATGTGTGGCTATGTCCCTGGGGCCAAGTCATCGTTTTTGTTATGGATTCGGTAAAATTCAGTGATTTTGGCTTAAAATTTATATTTATATTGGAGAAAAAAATATTTGATATGTATAAATTAATAAGTTTTTTAGAATAACTTAGTAAATAAAAAATTATGATTTAGAATTTATAAACTAAAAATTCTGATTTCGACTATGGTGATTTGTGATGTTTAATTTGTACCAAATATGGTGTGATTTTTTTATCATTTCAAGCTAGGCCTTTTCCACATTAAGAACAAAATCAACATATGTAGGTGATATTTATACCAACCTTGTGTATATATTCGTGTGGGACTGTCCAAATTAGTTTGTGCAATAATACCAATTATTGCACGTGCAATAGTGTCTAAATTAATTTTGTGCATGAGGGTGTTCATGTATTAGATTCAATAGCGGATAAATCAAGAAATGAAACGAGTCTGACTCTGTTATTATAATAAAAATTAATGAATATTGGATATAAATATAAAAAATTAGCTCAAAAGGTCATGAAGAGACCATTTTTCTCATTCACAAACTATTGTAGGGCTTCAATTTTCAAAACAAAGCTCATGGCACAATATTATTCTTTTTGTCTAGAATATCGGTAACAAACCCAATAACAAGACCAACTCAATTCAAATTCAAACAATTGACAAATCTATTTCATCAACTCGTAATTGAAATTACAAAGAAATTTAAGAATTAAATGGAAATTGAAGAACACAAGTAGAAGAAAGGGGATGAGAAGCAGAAGTCATAGAAAGGGGATGAGAGGACTAGACATTTTTCTCAACATTTTGCATAAGTCCAATTTGCTCTCCCAAGTCGTATTTATCAACCCGGATCCCAAACATAGTTTCTTAATTCGGTATTTTGCCCATATTGGCCCTGGTCCGTTCATAACAATATCACATACGTTTATTAACCTGCCCTCATCCTATCGTCTTCCGTCAAAAGTGTCACAAATGAGTACTAAAATAATTCCTCTTAAAGCTTTCAATTAACTACTTGAAAAAGTAAAAAAAAAATTCTTTTTTAAAAGATAGATCCTTTTTATCAACATATATTAAGATTGTCAGTATTTCCATAATGTTTCTTCATAACGTTGTTCGACATAAATTGTCTAAATTCATGTAATAATACAAAGTATCTATCGTTTTTTATGTTTGTTGATGATTCAACTTTATTGCTTGTAATTTTTAAAGTGCTCCATATGATTAAATTAGTTGTTCCAAAGAATAACAACTTTTTTTTTTTACTTTTCATCAATTTGTGTACGTAATTGCAACATGAAAAGTACATATTCAATTAATCTACAAATGGGAGATTCCAAATTTAAATAAACAAATATCCAAAATGAGTTAAATGGTGAGATTTTTGAAAATATTATGTTTAAGAATTTATGCTATTTAGAATATTCACATTAAATATAAATATATTTTGTGTAGACCAAAGTTTAGGAATTTACCTTATTTAGATAATGTAATTTTTT
Organism: Solanum verrucosum; assembly: GCF_900185275.1. Classification (NCBI taxonomy): domain Eukaryota; kingdom Viridiplantae; phylum Streptophyta; class Magnoliopsida; order Solanales; family Solanaceae; genus Solanum; species Solanum verrucosum. The sequence continues at coordinate 381,693 of NW_026020420.1, forward strand.
TTTACCTAGAATAAGAAATTCTTGTAAAAACTTTTTTTTTTAAAAATAATTGGACTATATGAAGTACAAGGTGCGGAATCAAATTCACACGAACAAGGTGAGAGTTTAGTCAGTCAACCAATTGAGTTACGACTCGAATATTGAATTTATCGTAACATGAAAAAGATGATACCGAAAAAAGCTTAGTGTTTATAGCAACTACATACAAATGCTTTTGTGATAATCAAGATTATAAATATTTTTACGTCTATTTCTGATAGTACATGAATAATAGATACTACATATCATATGACATGTGATTCTAAATCGATTGCTTATCGATCGATACACATGTGATAGTCCATGTTTCTCTAACCTAAACAAGTGGAGAATTAAATACAAGTAAAAAAAAAAATCCTTTTTTAAAATTACTCAACTTGCATGTGGAATAATATTTTGACATCTTACATTTATCATTTCATTAAGTCCTTTATTAGCAAGAGGGTAATATTTTTTTTTCCAGAAAATAAAATAATTAATACCACCAATAATAATAAAGGCCAATGGTAATTAATTAATTAATTAGCTTTTAAATTGAAGGTTTTAGTAGAAAATTAGATGACCAGATACAGAGATTCTTGGTTTTAGTCATCAATCATAATTTAGCTTAATTGTCTTTTGTTTTGAAGTTATCACTATATCACCATCAGCATTCTATTAATTACTGGTTAATTAATTGATTAAGGAAATGTACCTACGTACTTAAGTGAAGATATTTTTTCTTAAATTGTACGTCTAGTATGAGATATTTTTCATATAGTCACTCAATTAACAATTGTCATCTCAGAAAGTCACTTTCTTTATTAAAGATAATTAAAATCAAGAAAAAAAACGTGACTTTCCAAAATAATACATAGTATGACAATAGAAAAAAATAACCGAGTTTGCGATAGATGGTAGATATATGCCACTATCACATAATGAAGTTAATTAGATGACAATTAAATATTTACATAAGCCCAAAAAGATGTCATTAACTAATTTTTGTGAAGATCTTGGTTATTATATTTTTCAGTAAATAACTTCATTATATTACCTCATAAACAAATATGCTACAAAAAAAAGCTTACACAAAATTTCACATAATTATGAAAGTAATTATTAATTTAAAGTATTTCCCTTTTTCTTCTTTAGTAAGAAAATATTTTTGTTTTCTTAAACAAAACAAATAATATCTTTTTGTAAATTGTAATCCAAACGGAACTCAATTTAAATGGTGGATGAATTACGTAATTAATTAGTATCAATGCATTTTTAATTAGCACAATGTGAAACTTAAACATAATGTAAAAGATAAAATTGACTAATCACATTCAACCATTTTTTTATTATTATGCACTAAATAGTAAAAACGTTTTAAATAATTTCATTCCCCTTATAGAAAATATCATCTACCATTAATTCAAGAATGTCTATCATACTGATAATCTTTCCATTTTATATCAATTCAAGAATAATAACTTAACTAAAAAAATATTCAAACGTATTCTGGAACATTCTAATTAGAAATTGGAAACATTGTATTCTTTTTGAGTTTTGCAAGAAACTTTAACTAAAGATCTTCTCATTTTTTATTTACTTTTTAAATTTTTCATCTTTGATTAAATCTGAGTCGTGCATTGCAATTTGCAGTGTTCATTCGGGATAGTGCTTTCAACAAAAAAATTTTTTATAACCAAAGCTTAAATCCAAAACCTTTGATTTAAGAATGACACAGTTCCGCTATTGCATCACACCAACATTTTGTTTGTTGAGTAAGAGAAGGATAATTACACTATTGAATAAAGCTTTTTTAAATATATGATAATCTTCTTGTATTATTATTCTCAACCTAATTTTTTTTTATTGGCATTTGAGGTCTCGATACTAAAATTTGGCCTACATAAAGTTCAACTTTCGACCATAAAGAAATATGGTTTAGAAGGTTTCAATATCAAGTTTTAAATATAAAATTTTAGAAATAGAAAATATTTCTTCTAAATATAAATTTCATACGATATAAAATTCAAATTAGTCAAGTTATAACGCGAAAAATATGGAAAATTTATCCTTAGTTCAATTTTTGGAAAAATCTCAAACAAACGGCAGTACCATTCATATCCATCTATTTTTTTTAATTTACTAATATACCCTCCTGTACGATGTATCCAACCCAAAATTTTGACATTACGTTTGTGGTTGGTGAGGTGACGTGTCGGTTTGACTATGACTCTTAAAGACCGATATTGATATTTTTTCGACGTTGAATTCATCTGAATCTAGTACTTTTTATGAAAAAAATATTTCGTTTGAATTTATTAAACCTAACTTATTTTTATCCTTTTCAAAAAAAATGATTCATTCTTATTTTAGTAATTTTTAATTTCAATTTTACACAGGATATATTTAAGATCAGAAAATTAAATGATATTCCTGATACATTTAATAATATCTTTAAATCAAAGAATCTTTATTTTCTAAACCTTACCCCAAATTAAAGTACATCAAATAAATTAAAACGAAGAAAATATTAAAATTACAAATATGAATGTTTATTTTTAAAAATATATATATTATAAATTTAATATTAATATCGAACTCATAAAATTTTCCTTTAATTTTAAGTTGGTGATGTATCAAAAACAAAATCGTATAAGACTTCAAATCTCTGTATATTCAAACTTCATTTATGAAATTATACTTAAAATATATTATTGTTATTATTAGTATATATGAAACACGTAAATTTTAAATTCTGAATTTGTATATGTTTCGCCTTCCCCTACCACCTAGACCCCACCCCCACACCCCACACACCCCAAAATCTTCGTACATATTCTCCTCACTTTTTTCTTTCCTTTCATCTTCTTCATTTATACCCATTCATCCCCTTAATACCCCTACACATACTTTTTGTTTCCTATATAAATCAAACATTTTATTAAATTACTTACATTTTATATATTTTCAAATGAATGAAGATGATGATGTGCAAAATTGATCCATTTGATGATAAATCAATTTCAACAAATTTGATGTTGAAGAATTTGAGTTCATCTAGGGCTATTTTCGTCATGGTGATTTTAACGATAACGCTTTTGGTGTTGCCGTTAATTCTACCGCCGTTACCACCACCGCCGCTAATGCTACTGTGCGTTCCAGTTTTGCTTTTAATTTTACTTGTTTTTTTAGCTTTTACTCCTTCTCAATTACCTAATTATAATGTGCCTATTACTTCTTTGTAAAACTTGTTTATTTACTGTGAATGCCAATAGAACGGATTAATATAATTTCGATTTTTCCAGAATTTTTTTGTTTTTATGTAGTAGTGGTAAAAATGTGAATTTGACGTTTTTGTCAGAATGTTTGTTAGAAATATGAGATTTTCGATGGAATGTACCAATTGGTGTAATTAATTCTGACAGAAATATATGAAATTTATGATAGAAAGTCGTATTTGACATAAATATTAGTACTAGATTTTTTTGTATTTCTTTTTATATAGTACGTGAATTTCTGACGGACATTTTTGTTAGAATGTTTGTTATTAGAATTTAGAAATATAGTTTTTTTTTTTTTTTATGAAATGTTTCAATTGGTGTAAATCTGATATATGAAATTTCTGATAGAAGGTCGTAAAAAATATGAGATTTCTAACGAAAAGTTATCACTTTAAGTAGCGATTTGGATAACTTTTAATGAATACATTTCATAGGAAGTTATAGTTTAGTTCTTTTGGTTGTATACTTGTTTGTTTAGGGGTGGAAGTAGAGTACGGTTATCGGGTGTTCATCTAAATTCAATATCATCAATGAAAATATAGAAGGTTCTAATAAACAATAGATATAAGCTTATAACTTTAAAAATGTAATAAGTTTAATGTTAAGAATCTTATTAATTGAATTCATAAATCTTAATTCTTAAATTTGTCTTTGTGTATGTTTTATAGTTCATACTCAAATCCACAGCTTAACGTATACATACATTAAACTTTGAATTATTGTTTACATCGACAATATATATATTTATTTATTTATTTATTGTTGGGAGCAAAAGGTGTGAGTTCTAATAAGAAAAAACAAATGGAGGATTTTAGTTACCTACTAATTTTCATGGTGCATTGAATAGAGTAGTTATAAGGAAACTTTGTTTGAATTAATTTCATCAGAGAATATATGGGGAATCAGAATTTACTGGAAAAAAAATTATGTTCGTTGGTTGTATTAAGCTCTCGTTATCTTTGATTTTGAAAAGAGCATAATCACAAGAGTATAATCACAAGAGTTCAATATATGCGGTTTTGCTATTCTTCTTTTTTGTTGCAAGAAGCTATTTTTACGATTCGAATCCTCACACGATGATAATCTTATCAGTTACGTCAAGACTCTCCTTCATCAGCAAAGAAATCGAGTGAAAAAAACATTTATAATTATGGTTTTACTAAGATTTAAAGTTATTCACGCAATTGACCACTAGATCACGAACCTGAGTGAAAAGATTTACATTTGAATGTTTGTTTGATAAGCGTTAACTTTTGGGTAATTATATCCATAGTTTTAACGTTTAATTAAAGATAAAATTAATCGAATTTATAGTAATATATTAATTAGTTGTAACCATTTGCAACCATTTGCCGCCACTGGTATTGTCTTAATTTTTTATGCATATATTATAAATATCTATATATGGTCAATTATATTTTATTCAACTAGCTAGCTTTTCCATATGGTTTAGCAAAACCAGGGTAAATTACAAGTAATAATTTTATTAATTTGACGTTGAACTATTCTTTACTAATGAAGATCACGTACTAAACACAAATGTTTAATTTCATTAGACGCAATATGGTTGATATTAATTAATATTCATATTTATAATCACTAAAAGCTATTTTTATTATAATGTAACGATACCGTTACTTGTTTTGAAATAATATAATTCACTTTGTAATAAACGACCATAATTTTTGTTTGTCTTTCAAGTATTGAGTGGAAAATGGGGTCACTAAATTCATCATTAACATATAGAGAGAGTACACAACAAGTAGTGTTTATAATTACCTTTTAAATACATTGCACCATTAGAAAATAAGAAAATAGCACCAACATGTGGTGCACTGGTAGACTGTTCCATTCTTAAATAGATGTCTCAAGTTCAAGCTCTGAATATGAAGAAAATTATATTAGGAGCTTTATCTTCAAACGAGCTCTACAGTACACAATTCAAATTTAATCAGGACTCTTACAAATAATCATTTAAATTTTATAGCTAATTTTTTATTTTCTTATAATGTCGAAAAACAAAGCCTCGACTTCTAAAATTGTGTCTCCCCAAGAAAGGAGAATTTCTGTGGGCTACTGATAATTCATCTGTATATAGACAAGTTTTCCTCCCTTTAATTTCCATAGGGTGCTACTCTCTCTTTTTTTTTTTTTTTTTTCGTACTTGATATTTGATATTAATATTGAAATATGATTAAATTTAAATTTACATAATTTATTTATGGATGGTGCTCCTAAATAGAAATTTAAACTCGAGATTTCTAATTAAAAATTGAGATATTTTAATCATATTCCACTACCACTTGTGTTAGATTCTTTGAATAAGGCCTAGTCTCTTTCTTTTTCCAAACGAAATTTGATATCTATATTGGGATATAATTAAATTTGAATTTACATATTGCATATTTTAATTTAAAAAAATTACTTAAATACACATTTTATTTTATCATAATCTCTAAAATTTCCTACCATTTAAAAAAAATACAAAAATTTCTTTCGGATACATCCCAATCCTCTCTTAGATGCATTCTTATCCCCTTTCGAATACATCCCTTTACTCTCAGATATATCCGTGGGCTATGTATCCGTAGATTTCCTACCATTTTAAAGAAAATACAAAAATATCTTCTCGGATTCATCCTTATCCTCTCTTGGATACATCCCAATCCCCTTTCAAATACATTCCTTTACTCTCGGATATATCTGTACGCTATGTATCTATAGATTTTCTGATATATCCGTTATATGTGTTTGACCAATTTGAATGCCTAGTTAGTACATATATATGTACATGTGAAATAAAAGTTAATTCTCTTTTTTGCGCATATATATATATATATATATATATATATATATATATATATATATATATATATATATATATGCGCAAAAAAGTCTTATACGCATAAATTCAAATTAATTAAGACGCTATATATATATAGCATCTTAATTAATTTGAATTTATGTGCATAAGACTCTTACCTACCAGAGTTCGGGACTCGAACAACAAATATCTAATTAATTAAAAATGTAGAAATCACATACTTTTGGTGTGGTACCCAAACTTACAGTACTAATAACGATATACAGTAAATTTTATATGTGATTAGTACAAATTAGTTATCTTTTATCAGGTTATCAGTTATCGTTTAGCATGATTTTTCTTTATAATTATCTTAAAACTAATTTAATTAAAATGTCTTTTAAATTGTCAATGCAAAAAAACGTAAACTCTATTTAATAAGTACTAAAGACAGCAGAACAACTAACTAGGCAGAAAAGTATGCTCTTAATTGTTTTGTTAGCTAAATGCATGCACCCATAAAGTTGGATTTGACTCTGGGTTAGACAAAGTTATAGTGTTGGTATTTACGTGAATTTAATAATTTTTATTTATTACTTTTTTCATTTTATAATATTTATTATGTTTTATTTTTTGAGAGTCAAACTATATTTTAATAACCATTACTTCAATAACTATACATATAGTTTAATCACTATAAGAAAATGGTGAATTATATGGGGATTTTTCTGGGATTAGTATGAAAATTTGCAGGAAAATAAGTATCATGCGGATTTTCATACTAATCCCTAGAAAAATCCCATGTAATTCACATTTTTCCTATAGTGAATAATAGAAAAGATAAGCTAAATCAACATCATGATCACTAATTTTGAAAATTTTGACATTATATTACATGAGGAATTAGTCATCTTAGCATGTTTAAAGTGAAATGACAATGATTGTCAATCTAATCTGAATCAAATAAAATAAACTTACTAAATTCGTACCACGTAAAATTCATTTCGTTTTTACGTTCATTGTTTTGACACACAATATGATTGAAAAAGACAGACACCTAGATTTTGATTTATTTATTTTTCAATAAAGATCAATATAAATTTACAGTATTAGATTAGTTGTTATTTCCTTTTATTTGGAAACATATAGGACCTACATTGGTTCTTTCTTCTTTAATATGCAATTAATTTTCTTCTTTATTTTACATTTAATTCTATTATTTGTAATATTGACAATTATGATATATGCAATTAAGAAAGTGGCCCTATATATAGATTTTATTGGTGGTGTAAGTAAACTTTAAGCACTTGTGGTTGTAAGGTGTACACATGTACATATATTTGCATGATTATTAAATTAATTAATCACAAGGTCTAGGTTCAACACACGTAAGGGTACTTAATTATTTGAAATACGAGTTTTGAGTATGAAAGAACATTTTGTTAGAAGGTGTGATTACTCATTACGGCTTGTTTAGATCGATTATTTTGAGTGATCTTATTGTTATTTTAAACGTTTATTTTAATTTTACTGTATTATATTGTCAAATATATATGTTATTATGAAATGATAAGAAATATATGTTCCTTTATGCAACAACCAATCGGTGTGAATCACATTTTTACATATTCTTTTTTCCCATTTTATCTTTACTTATTATATAATGATCAAATTATATCCTTGATTCTATCTTTTTTGTTTATAATATCTATCATGCATGCATCTTATTTTTTTTTGTAATATTGTAAGTTTATTCTCCATTCTTTTTAAAGAATAAAATAATTGGGGTAGGGGAAAGAAAAATGAGGAAAAGAGATTATAATGCTGGAAATCAAATCTTCACTGACAAGTTGAAAGTTCCAATCGAATCAACTACTAACACTACTAGAAGCAAAGCATTTCCCGTCGGAAATCAAATTTAAAAAATTATGTTATAGAACATGATTTTTCCAGTCATATCCCACTAAACCAGCTCACTTGAAAAATGCATGAGAAAACATATCCTTCATTGAAATAGTGACAAACTTCCTAATTTTTCCATATGAAAACATTGCTATTTTTTCTTTTCTCACCGATTCTATCAAAATATCTTGGAAGAAATAATCATTGAACATTTTTCAATTAAAAATTTCGGTGGAAAGATAGGGATTTTTTTAATAGTATAAGATCCATCTTCTTCCTATTGTTGATGTGTGACAGTAATTACGAAACTACAGAAATCAATACAATTAGTATCGTATTTATCAAATGGCATGATATGATATAATATAACATAATATATTATAAAATAATATATAAATTACGTAATCATTTAATATTGATCAAAATTAATTGAGTCAGTGAATCCAAATAACAAGTTGTGAAAGAAGAAGAATAGTACGAATGGAAAATGTGAACCATGAGGGGAATGGTGGCATGTTAGATTCATTGTACATAAAAGTTCAAACGGTTTTTTTTTTTTTCCTCAAAAAGGAAAAATTAAAGATCTTTTATATGAATGTTCACCAAAAAAAAACAACTCAAAATTGATAGTAGATTCATTGTACTAGAAGCTTAAAGAATATTGTTATAATATGTTTACATGAATGTACAAGATATCTATATTTTCTCAATTCCTTTGTCTACATAATATATATGTTCTTTAGGAAACAGCCCACAAGGAGAGTTTTCTTGTTAATAATATATAATGTCTCTCTTTTTGTAACTTGATTAGACTTTCAATCATCAAACAAATAGTATTAAGTACTTTGTTCCACAAAGAAAAAATAAATAAATTGTATTCAGTTTTTAAGTATCTTGAGTTAATGCTTTGTACAACAACGACATATCAGTGAAATTTTATAAATGAGGTCTGAAGATTGTGGTGTATGTGTACGGGGCCTTTTACTTGTACCTTGTGAAGGCAGAGAAAGATTGTATTTGAATGAACCCTTAGATTTAGTAACGTATATCCAAAATAGTAAGTAAAGAAAATATAGTAATGAAGATAACAATATTTAAGTTTGTTGGGCTAACAAATGTACATTTGAAAACAGAAGAAGATATTATTCGATTGTTTTAATTTGTATGGTATAATATAATTTGATAAGAAATTTAAGAACGAAGAAAAGACTTTTGAACGCACTTGACTTCAAGCTTCCATAAAACTACTCCTGTGATTGTTTTGGACTTGGGCTTGAAATACATGTGCTTCATTTTACATTGTTTTGCGCTTGGGCTTGAAATACATGGGCTTAATTTTACATTGTTTCTCTTAGCAAAAGTGCACAAATAGTCGTTATTAGGATCGTTATTTAAAGAATAACCAAGGTTAATAAATTTTTGAATATATAAATGCTTCAAATTCGACTTGAGGCATGGAAAAATCTAATTTTTAAGTTTGAAGTTCGACTCTATCAAAGCCTAGGTTGTCTGAATTTAGCTTCTAACATAGATTTAGATTCGAAGATTTAGGTAATCTTTTCATTATAATTAACTTTTAGAGTCGAATAAAACCCAAAATTCATTTCATTTTCTAAGAAAGAATTCTAAGTATATAAGTGTGGATTCTAAGCATTTACATTTGGTTGACCATTGTGGACTTACTATAAATTTGGTTGACCATTCAACATTTTACTTTTATTATATAAAAAAACAAAGATCTACTCAAAATACACAAAAAAAAAAAATGAAAAACAAAGGTCTTTTTTTCTTTCTTCTTCTCATATTTTGTTATATGAAAAAATCCAATGGAGATCAAATAGATGATATTTGCAAAAATAATCTTGATCCAAATTTATGTGCAAATTCTCTTAGAAAAGATCCAAAAGGTTCTTCTGATGATTTTAAAGGTTTAGCAAATACAATTCTCAATCAATGTTTAAATAATGCCAAAGAAAATTTAGGTAAAGTCCAAAAATTGGCTCCAAATAAATGTCAACAAATTTGTATCCAACAATACAATTTGTGTATCAATACTTATATTCCAAATTCAATTAATCAATTGGGATCTGATCAATTTACACAAGCAATTGGTTCAATTTTGCAATCTGGAGATAGAGCTCTAACTTGTGAAGATTCATGTGGTCAATCTCAATTAAGTCAAAAAAATAATGATTTTGCTCATCTTGTACAAGTGTCTGCTGATGTTTTAAAAACTAAATTGTAATGAATTGTGTCAAAATATTGCTAGTGACATGATGTGTCATGAATACAAGATTTAAATTATATGAGTTTCGTTTCATTTTTAAGATTATAGGTTCAGATCTACTATTTTGATATGTTAGAATTTTTAAATGTGAATTGGTGTTTTGTGTCGAATCTAATACTTTCGATGCAAATATTTAATGTATCTGAATCTAATATTTTGATGTGGCTATAGAGTTCGATGGGTTCATATATAATATTACTTGATTTGGATTTTATTTTCGATCGATGTATTTAGGAATGAAAAAAAGAAGGGAATTTTCGCATATAGTTACTCAAAAATAGCTTAATTATGCTTCATAGCTATAGTTTGCTAATTACAATTCGTAGCTACATGTTTAAGGAGGAGAGTGGCGAGCGAGATTGGGAGAGGGAGGAGAGAGACGAGCGAGATTGGGAGAGGGAGGAGAGAGACGAGCGAGATTGGGAGAGGGAGGAGAGAGACGAGCGAGAGAGGGCAGAGAGTGGAGAAAGGTGAATTGTATATATATATCGGTTAAATAATTGTATATATGTAACTACTATGTATATGTATCAATTATTGTATTTGTATATTTGTATACAATTTGAATTCGTATACAATTGAATCGAGTTAAAACATTTGTATTTGTATATCCAATCTCACTCTCGCTTTATACAAAAACAAATTATGCATTGTATTTGTATAATTTGTGTTTTATATAAATCGAGCGAGAGAGAGAAAGACAAAAGAGAACTAGGCAGTGGAAGATTTATATTAGTATAATTATAAGTGTATAGTGCAGAGAGATATGTATTTGTATATCCCGTCTCCCTCGCTTTATACAAACACAAACTATACATTTGTGTTTTGTATAAAGTGAGAGAGAAATTGATAGAAGAGAAGCGTGAGAGAGACTGGCAGGGAGAGGCCAGAGGCGAGAGAGAGATGACTGAAAAAGAGGAGAGTGGCGAGCGAGATTCTAGAGAGAGGGGAGAGAGGCGAAAGTGAGAGAGAGGAGAGAGAGAATGTAATTATAGCTAGAAGTAAGTTTTGAATTACAATTAATGCAAACTATAGCTATATTAGCCAATTAACTAGTATATATTTGTTTTACTGCGTGATTTTTTTTTAATATATAAAAAATAATAAATAAAAATAAAAATCTATTTTAAATATAAGTGACTGCTAAACATTAATAGAAGAATATTAGATTTTGGCAAACTTAAGAATTACATACCCCTGCTCAAGTCGTGGACTATTTTAAACCAATAGGTACAAAGTACAAAATAAATGGTTCTACTTATTTAAGATTATCTGACTGAAGAAGAAAAAATAATAATTACCCAGACAGTTATTTCCACCACGTGAGTCAAAACAGTCAATGCTACTCTTTTTGTAGCTGTATTTTTTGAAAATAATTATTTAATTTTTTTATAATTAAAAAAAATACTGAATTTTAACATATCAAGCTTCAGATATGCAAGGTAAAATTGCGTATAATGTACCCTTGTAGTTAGTTCTCTCCTCGAATCCTACATATAGCGGAAGCTTTAGTGAATTAATATACAATATCACGTTAATATGATTTAATTAGTGTAAATCTCTATTAGTATAAATTTTATGTACACATAATTTAAATTCTTTCTTTATTATTATTATTTAAACAATTCCCACGTGTCTTTATAATACCTAATAGCCTGTGTGCCCCTACCATTCTCATAGTACTCTAAATATCTTACTTTTTTTTTTCTCCAATTTGTTTTAGCTCAAAAAATAATAATTATCTTCTCATTCTTTTAACTTGCTTTTGAATAATATGATACTAATCGATATACATTGCGGTGAAATGATTAAGATTTCTTTTATTCTTAATTACATGTCCAAATTTTGTTAGAAGCATCACTTCAAGTTCTGCAATGTGTGAATCTGAATTTAGTCAGACCTTCAATACAGAACACCGATATGATATACTAGTAAGGTTGTTGGTAAATAGCTTGAAAAATGGAGAAATTTTTACAAGTTTTCCGACGGATACCGCCGGAATTCTGGCCATGGCCGGCGCCGGAGAACCGCCGTCAGTCACTCTAAATTAAAGGTCCTTTTTATTTATCCCTACTCTGTTTTATTCTTTTTTGCTGTTTTAGTCTCCAAATGGAATATATTTCTTAGTTTTCTTGTTATAAAACATTTGTTCATAGATTTTTTTGATTTTTTTTAGTATTTCTTTTTTTTTTAATTATATGTGAGACACATATTATCCAATATGTGATGAATTTTCAGTATATATTGTGAGAAAAGTATCAGAATGTATCTTAAAACTTAATATTTTGAGTCCTTATCATAAATTATAGATTCAGTATGTACTTTCACAATATGTGTCTCACTTATGTCTTGATGTATCATATACGAAACAACTTATTCTCCGTCATGAAAACTATGGTATATCCTCTTGAATCTAAGGAAAAGATCATAGAAGAGTTGTCTTTATATTTCATTAAGTAATTAATTGTTGAAAATTTCCTTTGATTTTGGTTCATCCCAATCTAGGAAGTTGTTGGAGTGGGTGGTGCACACATTTTAAAAAATTGGGTAGTTGACTAAAGTTTTTCTTTTGGGTGGTGTGTAATTGATTCAATCAGACAATTTATAGTAGCAATGAGAATAATACTAGTTTTTTTTGGCTAATAGTATGAAATTAGATGCATTTAGTATTATAGAGAATTGATGATACCTAATTATTTGTTATTTACCATTATAGAAAATGACCTTTCTACTTCACAAGTTATGACGGGCGTGGGGGTGGGGGGGAGTTATTCGGTATGTATAGGTGTGCCAAATGAGCAAAACTCGGCTTGTTCACAAGTCATGACAGATTAATATAACTTTAGTTTAGATTGTTCACAAGTTTTGTCAGATTGGCAAAAATTTGCATGTGTTGTTCAATTGTTCACGAGTTTTGTTAGATTGGCTTGTTATGGAAAGTCTATGGAGCTTGTAAACTTACCTTACATAAGCCCAATTATCCCACGCCCAGTAGCCAGATTTTTATCCAAGCCCATATAATGAAGTTTCTGAGGCCCAATAGATTGCAAAGGCCCATTACTATGCTTTATAGTTTATACTACCTTGATTCCATTTTTTTTGGTGATATTAACTAAAGCAGTTTGAGTGCACCTTATCTAATTTTACGAGATATTTACTACCTCTCATCAACACATATACTAAGTAGCTTTATGTACCAAGGCTTGAAGAATTAAGGGGTTATGCTTCGTTGGGAATAACATCGTCTTTTTCAACACTCAAAACCTCCAAGGACAATAACTCTATTAATTCAAGTTCAAGTTAACCAGCCTCGAGCCTCAAATATTCAAATGAAACTCAAACACTAAATTATTGCATCACCAAATAAAATTTTCACATCCACCATAACTTAGTGATGTCAAAGCTACACATGAACCTCCTAATGCTAAAAGCTACACATGAAGCTCCTAATGCTAAAATAGTAAACCTAGTTACAAAATATTTAGCTTTTAAATCTTTTAAATAATATTGTGGTAGCCAGTATTAATATGTTGAAAAATTCTGTTGTTAGTGAATAAGGACATATTTTGACAGTTCTTTATTAATTATGATCGTAGTATATATGACCTCAACTATTAATTAGGGCAATTTTGGATAATTTTACAAAGTTGAAGGGTGGATTTGGAATTTTTCCTTGATATATTTGAATCGTAATTTGTAGCTCACCATTGCTAATTAGTTAATTAGCCCACACGATTTGTCCATTATGTAAGAAGAATCTATTAATCTATGTCCTAACAACTGGATTTAGTTGATTAACACCTCAAGAAAATAAATTAATTGGCATTTTGCTTGATTAAGATTTGGATTATCTCAAAAGAGATCCTCTTAAGCAACTTGTACTAGTTTATTATCACTTGTGCTTTGTGCAATGTACCTTAATTAATAATTACATACTTTATTAAATTTTTATAACAACTACGTTACTAGTTGCTACTTCCCATCAACAAATAAATTAAATATTCAGCCAAAAAATTAATTATAATTCATAACTTGTATTTGGTTTTGTTGCTAATATTTCAAAGCCTTTACATTATAAAATTAAAATAACATGAATTAATGATAAACAAATTTGTTAATTCTATTTAATAAAGTATTATAAGCGTGATTAGCTATGAAATATAACTTGATTTTGCTAATATTATGTTTTTCTTTGGTAAAAATGTTAATATTTGTCAAAAATTAGTATTTTTATGTTTTGACATGGTATTTTTCTTCTTTATATATGTGTATGTATATATTCAATTTGATAAATTTAATCCTATATGATCGATCGAACGTATACATGTCATACATTCGGCGTTTTTAACCTAATTTAAGCCGAAAGAAACTTATTCAATGGTCACCACTAACCATTTTTTGTTCCAAATCTTTGGGGTTGCTTCTTTCAATAAGGGTGGTTATATTTTTTATGTTATTTGTACTAGTAATTAGTTGGTTAATCAATCTAGCTTTGAACATAGCTTATGAGTTCGTTTCTCAAGAAATTAGCCCAACTTAATTAAGATTCTGAATTTGAGACTTTCTACATAAAAATTATATTCTTTTTAATAAAGGCATTCACGCTTGGATGTCGACTCAAATCTTATATTCCTTGAGGAGGCTCTATCACATAAAAACGCTCTATCGTAAACAAGAAACCACCGGTTTTGCTTGGTGTGCTGGCTTATTAATTGTTGTTCATATATATATATATATATATATATATATAAAAATAAATAATTGTAGTATTTTAATGATGCATGATCAGAAAATAAGATCTCAAAGTACAAGCCCATCACTTTATTAATTAAAAGTAATGGTTATAGTGGAGGGTTCAATGAACCAAATTAGTTTAATCATATAGCAATTAATTCCACCAGCTCATTACTACTACTATTTAATTCTATCTTCTGTTTTTATTTTCTTCTTTTTAATTTATTAACAAATGGAAACTATCTTTATTTTATTGTTCAAGCATGGCTTCTGGTCGACAAGTTTTTTATATATTTGTATTTTTTTTTGGTTTACTAGACAGAAAAAATTGCATAGTTCGATTGTCTACTCGCGAACTAATTAATTTATGAGAAAAGATGATAATAATAGTACTAACATATTCAGTATAATCGTCTTACAAATAAAGTATGAAAAAATAATATGTAAGCAAAGGTAAAAAAAAATGTGTTACCTATAGACAAGTAAATTATTTAATCATAAATAATTTGTTTAAAAAGAGTGAGTTTATCACGTCCTTCTATATATTGACCAACCTTATATTATGAGACATGTTGATTAAAAAAATTATAAGAGATTAGGCATATCAATAATGTCAACTAATTGACATTATTGAACCATATTATATATATAAATCATACATAAGTCAAATATTATAATATTATTATCTAATTAATTAGGAGAATAAAATCCAATTTTGCTTAAGGCTTTTGATTAGTCCTCAAAATTAATTGCTTAATGGATTCTCACATTTAAGATTTTCAGATTAAAATGCGAGCTGACTTTATTCGAAGGGAGGACTTACTATAATTGGCTTTAATTTTCTTTAAATATTCGTACAATAACATGATATTATATACAAACCTAATCAATAAATCTATTCGAGGAGGGGTTCACATCAGTTAATTGGTGAGACAATAGCTTATAGAGGAGATGATCATGATTCGAAAGTATGACCAACAATATTTGAATTGAGATACGATGGGAACTTATAAGAGGCGATGTTGAGGATTTTCCATGGTTGAAGAATACTTTCTCAGTCTAAATTATTTGTCGTTATTTTTAAAAATGTTTGTCTCAAATTATTTATCAATTTATGAATTCAAGACAAAATTAATTAGTTTTTCTCCATTTCAATCATAAATCATTATTGTTTTAAATCACAAACACATCAATAGATTAAATATTTAATGGAGAGATATTATATCTGAAGACATTAATGAAGGTGAAATAGTCAAACACATTAAGAGGGTGTTTAAGAAAACACAATCTATATATCAAGAGGCATGTAAAGAAAACACGATAGATAATCTGAAACAGAGGAATTAAGTAATAGTGAATAGTTGAATGCTAATAACAAGTTTTAGGTAATATAATTATAATTTCAACTCCTAATAGGTAAAGTGAAAAAGGAGGTCCAATATAATGGTCCATGCATTTGACTTTAGGGACCCATTTTGTATATATTTTGGGATTCTAAAAATGGGACCAATTAGAAAAAGAAAACTGAAAATTGAAGGAACATATTCTGTATCAATCCAGAATAAAATTGGGGACCAAGTTAAAAAGACAATAAATAAATGATAAAATCCATGTGATGATTAGTTATATTTTTTCAAAAAAGATATTAACATTTTAATTAAAAAGAGAGTAAAAAGATGCAAAATACTTGTATATTTTATTAATAAACATGTGGATTAGTTACAAGAATATGAAACTTCAACTATAATTAAAATGCCATAAATTAGTTTAATTGAAGTGTCAATCGACTTAAAAGTTACTAAGATTGATCATATTACGGAAATGTGTTTCATTTTAGATGATACTCTTTCCTTATTAATTCATTTAAGAAAATGTTATTTTTCCAACTTTAATTTATCAGTTTATCATTAACTATAAAGGCAAAGTCAGAATTTGAACTCTACGGGTTCTAAATTCTAGGTTAACGACGTCAAGTTTATAACTAAATGTTATACGTATTTAGTAAATTTTTTAATATAATTATAAAATTTGAACTAAATTTGATCAAATTCATACGTCGGCTTCTAACTCCACCTACGTATTATCAATTATATTTCATAGCAAAACATAATATAATCCATCCTAATATTGTACTCCACAAAACAATATAATACAATACACACAATAATATATGATACGATACCATCCAATTATTCACAAAAATGTCATAACATGAACTATAAGATCATAAGTTGTGATTTTTTTTCTTTCAATTTTATAAACTCTATTTGTAGTCAAATATTGTTACAAGAATTGAAATAAATGGAGAATAATATTAATATATAGAATATATGGACAAAAAGACAGTAAATCTGATATTGTGGATCCATTTTAGATGGGAATATCCTTAAAAACATTGGTAGGGTCAAAGTTATGATGAAAAATAGGATGATAAAAACATGCATGGTTCCTCAATAGGTAGACACAATCTGTTCCAAATCAAAACTGTTACCAAAAACTGATAATACTCTTCCTTCTCCAATAAAGATGGTAGGATTATTGGCCACCCCCTTCTATTTTTCTTTAATCATATCATATCCTAAATTTATTGGTTCAATTAATTCGAAATCACATTGAGTAACTATAACAATGTATTCAGTATAATTCGTAAGTGAAACTTAGAAAAAATGATGGTGTAGATGACTTTGTATAAACTTAGGTCTATAGATTAATATATACTCTTCCTTATTGCATTGAGTAGATAGGGTAAAACACTACCTAATTAAAGGTTGTTTTTACCAACATGGGTTGTGGTGCACTGATAGGAGTGCTTCACCCTTAACCAGAGGTCTCGAGTTCGAGCTCTGGGTATGGAGAAAATTCTGTTGGGAGAGCCATCCTCGAATGGGCCCTGCCGTACGCGATTCAGATTTAGTCGAGGCTCCAATGTGGGCTCCAGACACCGGGTGGGAAACAAAAAAAAAAAGAGGTTGTTTTTTTAGTTTTGAGGTGTGAGGGATTCAAATTTGAGATTTTTTTTTTTTGAAAAGGACTTGTTATTCAATTATCATTATATCAAATTAAAGTTCATATAAAAATATATAAAATTCAAACAAATCCATCCCTTCTCATTTTCCCTCCAACTCACAAAATTAAATAAAAGAACTTTGTATTAAATTAATAATATAGCTTTAAATTTACTGCATGTAGTATGTTTCATCTTTATGGTTTTTTTTTTTTTTTGAAAAGGACTTGTTATTCTCCATGTACCCTAATAGCTGTTTATTTGCCTTGTCTAGTTATGATCTTCTTTTTTCTTTTCTTTTCTTTTCTTTTTTCCCTCCTTTGGCTTTGTGAAAGATTCAATAGTTTTTATCATAATGTAAAGTACTTGTATGTGTCTTTGGGTTGTCTATCACATGCCTTTGTGAACTTACATTGGTCAATTACATAACTTAGTATGTTCCAATTTATGTGACGATAACTTATTCGATATAATATTATTATCAGTTGAATTAATAATATGGTTCTCCTTATTTGATGGAATCTTTTTGTGGGGTCCTATTTGATTTTATCGATCTCGGGTAGAAAATGTCTAAGATTTTATGATGCTAGAATGCGTATAATTAAAGAAAAGAATATATTGTGTGGCTAGCTTGATTATCTAACACACTGATACGTATGCGAACACACAATTTATTTATATTTACTTACTCAAATTTTGAATCAAAAGTGTCTCGTTGAAACAAGAGTTGTAGTATTCTTTTGAAATATACTAGCTTAGTTCGAGTGTCTAATCAGAATATCTTACCAAATTTTAAAAATTGTTTATGTGTTAATTTAACCTAACAATATTAGCTTTCTCATTTCTAGGAAGTAATATATATATGTTATTATTTTATTTTTTACTTCTTTTTATTTTGGAAAAAAAGAAAAAATTGCGTTGAAAATATAACGACAATAGTAACTACGTCTCATCGAAGATATTATTTCTCATTGTCCATATTGCCACAACAATAGTAACATTAATTTTGAAAATATGTTCTAGACATTTCAATTTGTTTTCATTGTGTTTAGTAGACATTCAATATAAATCTGACACATAAATTTTAAAGGTGTCTAGATGATCATTTTTTAAATTAAAGTGTTCAATAGATTAGGCATCTTTTGAAGTTGAAATATTCAATTATTTGATATCAAATTAAAATGTCTATCTATTTATTGTATTGGGAAAAAAAAACTTAAGAGTAATTTTTTTCTGTCTTGGTCAAATTGTTTGGAAGATTCCATGATCTGCCAGACATGTGCCTCCACTCATTCCATCTCATTACAATAAATTATACTGACTTCTTTCGAAAAAATAGACATCAACATGATAATATTTATGTATTTTATTTGTCTTTTTTGTTTGTTATATATGGGGAAAAGATTTAAATTTATCCCTAAATCTTGTAAATCAGATCATATTTGTTATTTGGTAATAGTTGAGGTCAAATTAATAAAAGTATATTGAAAATTTAATTTTAATGGATTTAACTTTAAATTTTTTTAAATATTAAACTTACTATACTATTAAATTATGAGCTCAAATATAATCCTATATATTTGAAAGTTATGAATTCAGACAAACAATTGATCTAAATTTCTAAATATCAAAAGTTATGAATTCAGACAAATGATTGATCTAAACCTCTAAATATCAACGCTTTTATTAACTAACAATAAGCTTTTTAACATAAATATTATTTTATTGAGTCAAATTTGCTTTTGAATTATATGAAACGATTGAAAATTGCTCATGAATCACCCTTTGGGGTGGCCTAGAGGTTTAGGCATCGACTTCCATGTTAGAGGTTTTAAGTTCAAAATTCCTAGTCAACGAATTTGTCTTCTTGGTCGAGCTCATCGCATCAGACTTGCCTAGTGCAGTTACCTCTCCTGTGTGATTTGCGAGCTATTTAACACAGGAGCAAAGTTTCACCCTATGCGCATTCAAAGGATATCAACTGTTCATGAAGTTATAAGAAATCCAAATTTAAATTTTCTTTTTGAATTTTGATCATTTATATCTACATTAGGAAACTTCACTTAAAATATACAAAAAGTCTTATTCATTATCTATTAAACCATACTTCTAACTTTTAGTATCAAAGTACGTCAAAATTTAAAATTATGAATCCGCCTCTTTTCGAAAAGGTAAGATGCATGAATAAGAATGGGGTGAGAAAAACATATAGAGATGGAGGAGCACACATGGGAAACAAATCTTGAAAGAAATTGCCATGTCTCAAAGATAAGGTAAGCACACATAATTAAATTTCACAAGAGAAAAGAAGGCCACCATTGCTTACATCACCTGTATCTCTTGATGGATTTTTGCGGGTCCCTTCTACCCCTCCAATACACTTCAACTCCCACTTGCATTTTCCTTTACATAAATACTCGTTCGGTTTTATTTTATATGTCTGATTTTTATTATGAACGAAGTTTAAGAAAGTAAAGAAGATTTTTCATTTTGTAGTTCTGAACTAACGATATGTTGAATATATCAAATATTGTTTCATCTTATAGTTTAAATATATCATGTGGAGAGTTAAAACGAGAGAAAAAAGTCACTTCTTTTTAAACAAACTGAAAAGGAAAGTAAGACAACAAAGTTGAAATTAAAAAATTACCAAAATGTTATTTCATCTTATATTTTAAATATAACAGGTGAAAAATTAAACTAAAAGATTACTAAATAAGAGAAGAAGAAGTAAATATTCTTTTTCAATCAAACTAAAATGGAAAATGAAACAACATACTAAATATAGAAAGATTTTAAAAAAAAAACATACTAAAAAGAAAAGTTTCATGACAAATGGAACAAGTAGTTAAATTTTAGTTGGTTAGAAGAATATATCCTTCAAAGTTAGTTGTGTCGAAGATCTTTAGAAAATAACCTTTATATTTATGAAGTCTGTAAAATTTTCGTATATTTTTTTTCTTCTTATGATATAAAAATATATTGAATATATTATTATAATAATTTTCTTTCTTTTGGTCTTATATACATGGAAAAAACCCCCAAAAAAACTCCAAGAATCATCATCATTATCAAGCAATATTATAAAAGCAAGGCAACCCCATGTTGTAGATTTGTAATCTTTTTGGTAATCCATATTCTTTTTATATATATTCCACTTTCTATTATTTCATTGGTCTTACTTATTGCTTCTCTTGCCTTGTAACTCCAAAAACCAGCTTGGAAAAAAAATACTTGGAGAGAGAAAAATAAAAAAACTTCAACTTTTTTTCTCTGTTTTGTTTTGAAAAAAAATAAAAATGGGAATGGCAGCTGCAGATCTACAGTTTCATGTTCTAGCTGTTGATGATAGTTTAATTGATAGAAAACTCATTGAAAGACTATTTAAAATCTCTTCTTGCCAAGGTAACTTCTTGATTCACATAAAGTTTCTGTCTTTATTCAGAAGTCTCGAGTTTGCTTATAGAAGGTTTTTGATAAGGAGTGAATTCCAAGGGTGATTTATTAGAAATGAGCGGTTTTGAACTTTTTGATTACAAGTTTTGCTCCAATGAGCAACACTTTTGACTTCTCACCTTGACGGAGTTTAAAAAGTTCAAGATCATTCATTTTCACGGTTATTAGATGTCATTTTCTGACATCTGAATTAGTCGGATGACTAATATGAATACTGGATACCAAATGAAAAACTAAAAAGTTTATGTCTTGAAAATGGTTTTAATTAACTGTTAGTTTATATTGGTATTGATTTTATTCTTTTTGTGGGCATTTTGTATTGTGTTGATGGCAGTTACTACTGTGGATTCTGGAAGTAAAGCTTTGGAATTTCTTGGTTTACAAGAAGAACATGATGAACAGAATCACCCTTGTGTTTCTCCTAGCAACCAACAGGTAATTTACTATTTTCTCTGTTTCAATTCGATTGTTTGGTTTTGACTTTATACGAAATTTAATAAAAGACTTTTGAATCTCGTAGTTTTAAACTAAACATATGTTGAATGTATCATAATTTTCTTGGAAACAGATTAAAAGGGAAAGTAAGACAAACAAATTGAAACGGAGGGGCTACAAATTTGAACTTTCACTCTGATTTTCCAAGAAAATTTGGACAGAAAAATTAATTCTTGTTTACTGAAATATTGCAGGAAGTGGAAATTAATCTTATTATAACAGATTATTGTATGCCTGGGATGACAGGCTATGATTTGTTAAAGAAAATTAAGGTATGTTTATTTTTTTTATTCTATTTCTCTCTTTCTGTTTACTGCTATATTCCCCTTTTACTTTCTTTCCAAATTCTCTGTCATTTTCCTTTCTTGGAAAAAATACTCTGATAACAAAATTTTCCACATAAATTGCTTCTGTCATACTAAAGATTTTATCTTTTTTCTTTTCTTAAAGTGTTTCTCCCACTTGGACTTGATGTCCTTTTCTCACCTTTCAATTTTTGAGATCATTTGAGAATCTAATGAGCAAATATTGCATATCTAATATAGTGCTTATTAGATATTGAAAGGGTCATGTGCCTTGTCATTTTCAACTATTTCACTCTGCCTCTTAAAAAATGTTGTCGTATTCGATGTACACTATTTTTCGAGGATATGACATGTTTCTGTGTTGGATTCTTAAAAAATACACTATTTTTGGAGTTTCTGACATGCACTCGTTGCATTTTTACTTACATTTTTCATTCTTTTGAACAGGAATCTGCATCTCTGAGGAACATACCAGTAGTCATTATGTCATCTGAAAATGTTCCTTCAAGAATCAGTAGGTAAGAACAGAACAATCAAATTCATCTCTTTTTGTGTGTGTACACGACTCGAACATGTGACCTATAGGTCGATAACTTTACTGTTGTTCCAAGACTAATTGAATTGCATATTGATTGATTTACAGATGCTTAGAAGAAGGAGCAGAAGAATTTTTCTTGAAGCCAGTAAGATTATCAGATGTTAATAAACTTAAACCTCATATGATGAAAACCAAATGTAAAAGCCCCAAACAACAACAACAACCTGAGATCATTGTCACACAAGACAATCAAGAATCAATAGACATAACATATGTTGTTCCACCAGAAGAAAATCAAGAAACAGACAACACATTACAACAACAGAAATCACAAGACAACAGTAACAACAACAACAAGAGAAAGGCCATAGAAGAAAATCTATCACCAGACAGAACAAGACAAAGATTGAGTGGCCTCACAACAGTCTAATTTCTGTTGCAAATATGTTAACATTTTTTTTTTCTTCTTCAATTTGGAAATTTAATCCAGATAACCCCTTTTTGTTTTTCCTTTATTCAACTTTTTATTTAATTAACATAGTTTAGGACAATGTGAGATAAATCCTAATGTAGAGGGGAAGAGAAAATCATCCATCTTTATAACATGATGTGATCTCCAAAGGGCGGGTTGAAAAGAAGGACGTACAGACTTTTAGGCTGGCAAGCTTCTGAAGAAAAGTGGTGTATATGACACCTCAGTCAAATCCCACATCAGAATGAGAGAGAAAAGTAAACTATATTATAAGACATGGTACGCGTGCTTTTGAGCTCAATGATGGGCCAAAGTACATTTTACATGGGAAGAAATTTTCATCCATTTTTGTTTTGCTAATCTAAGAGGGGAACAGTATTGCCAAAAGTAGATAAAAATGTGTTGAAATTTACTTCTTGTAAATAGACAAGCATTTTTAACATCACGCCTTTATTCTTCTCCACTTAGACAAGGTTCAAATCTATAACGCGTATCTCACACACACATATCATATGCAACAAGGTTTGTGCTCTTATCGACCACTATGATCCTCTCTGTTACTTTCCTCCACTTAATTTCAAGTCTTTATCAGTAATATGCATCTAACTCACATATTAGACTTTTTTGGATTCCCATTTTCTTTTGAAGTGATTAAACTATTGTAAGACAAAAAAATGAAACTATTGAGTTACTTAGTTTTCAAGAATTCATGATAATTTTGATGAAAGCAAGATTGACTTTTACATTTGATGCCTTTGTTTACTTTTTGTTCAGAAGTTATTTTTTCTCAATCTTCTCTTGAATGAAAGATTTGGGTAAAA
Organism: Solanum verrucosum; assembly: GCF_900185275.1. Taxonomy (NCBI): domain Eukaryota; kingdom Viridiplantae; phylum Streptophyta; class Magnoliopsida; order Solanales; family Solanaceae; genus Solanum; species Solanum verrucosum. The sequence continues at coordinate 405,809 of NW_026020420.1, forward strand.
TTTTAAACAGCCAATTGGTGAGTTGAATGTCATTACTTTTTGACTTTATTGTCCAATTCACCTTATAGAAAAAAGGTTCAACCTGTTTTCTTTTGATGTAAAATTAGAAACTTTGGCATCAAATTATAATCTTTAATTAATGAGTGTACTCAAACCCCACATTAAGGTTTCCATTTATGATGTAGTATGACTTTTCAGACGCTCTTAATATGGTGTGATATTATTTGTTTTGAGTCAAAATCGTATGAACTTTTTCGAAAGACTTCATACAATACTATTAAGAGTATCACTGTATCTTATATATGCAACTTCTTTGTCCTTTCAGTTGTTAATGTGAGATTTTGTTTGTACCCAAAGTCTCCCCCTTGAACTAAGTTAATAGAAGTAGTAGAGTCGTTTGTAAACGGACCAAAGGACTAAATCGGCCTCCACACCATTACTCTATAAAATCCATACTCATTTCGTCAAATCATTAGTATAATATTGTCTACTTTAAGTCAAGTCTATACGGTCTCACTTTTATATAGGTTTTTTTTTTTCTTTTCAATTACTAAAATGATACTGTGTTCACACACTCGACATGACTTTTTTAGGCAAGGTGATAAAGAGTGTGAAAGAGGGAGAAAACATTATTTTTTGGGGTGCACTTAATGTCTTTACCCCTATTTTTCTTTTATCATTTTGACAACATAAAAGTACTTTATAGCATATATCATGATCAACAAAAGTCATTAGTATATGCTTTGCTAATTTTACATAGCTTTTAAAGTTGAAAAAAAAGCAAGATATTACTAGATTTTACAGCACGCAGAATCTGAATATTTTTCAACTATCTACAAATCAAATCCTCTTAATGCTTTAGATCTTCACACACATTAAAAAAGATTAAGTCTAAAGTAATAAAATTCTAATTAAGAATTGTAGCAAATTAAAAATACTGATCATTGAACAATCTTTTTTGTTGGAATAATTTACTTACATGTTAAATTAGTTTGATTCTATGTGTGCCACAAGTCCAAATTAAAGTAGAGAAAATAATTAGTATTTTTTAAATTTTAAAGTAAACTATTTAAGCACTTAATTAGTGGAGAGTGTGTAAAGTGAACTAGATTACAAAAAGATCTTAGTAATATTATATAAGTACCTTACACCATTTGAACCGTTAGTGGTGAATTTCGACATATATAATTTTTAATCGTAATTAAATTTTAATAATACTAGTGAAATGAAAAGCGTTCGAGCCTTCGGGATCTCTCTTGAACAACGATCGGTCAGTTCTTTTCTTCTGTTGATGCTGAGACTGATGCTTTGTCCAACTAAAAGTTCTTCACCTACGTGAGTTTACTTATATTGTTTATCTCATATTCAAACAAAACGTGACAAATCCATCTTTTCACCATTATTAATTAAGTAAATTTTATATGACTTTGATACATCTAAATTGATTGTGCCAAAACCATGAAAGATACCTAGATGGAGTGGAGAGTATAAAGTATAGTTTGTTACATCAAAATACAATATATTAAAACTTATTTGATTAATTAAATAGATCTAACTATATATAATTTGTATATTTCGTATATCATTATAGATAAAATACGTTGAATATTATGAGACATCTTAAAATAAAAGGCCGCCATATTTATAAATTGAGACAGAGAGTGTATTAATTTGACAAAGGTTTTTGTCTAAATTAAGCCTTCGATTCAAATGGTGTGTCAATCTGATATTGAAAATTACTACTCCTTCTATTTTATGTATATTTTTTTTCTTTTTACTTGTCTATTTTAGCAAATTAAAAAGAATTATTATAAGATTCCAATCTTATTCTAATCATTAAATAACTGCATAAAATATTAGTAGTCAAATATAGATTTTCAAAATACAATCTATAAGGTTATGTTAATAAATTAAATTCCTAATAAATAATTTTTCTTAAGGAAAGTATCAAGTCAACGCGATCAAATAATAAGAAACAGGAGAGAGTATTTGAAAAGGGGAGTGAATTGTTTATATTTTGAAATATCGGGGTCGATTCATTAATAAAAAACTTAACAAGTTGGTACCTGATATGAAAAGTATAAAACAAGTGGGTGTTTAAAACGCATATTCTATAATAATGGGGGTTAAAAGACAACAATAATAAAAGATTCTGGTCTTTGATGATCTGTTCAACAACTTTGCATAAGAGAAAAAGCGCGAGGGAGAGAAAACTGAGAAGAGCGAAATCGGAGGATCGGCGCCGGCGATTTCCCTATTTGAATCCACCGCTGATAGTCGTCAACGGTTGTTTCCGGTGAACTGATTATATTTCAGGTCAAATTGATCGAAAACTCTTTTTTTTTGGTTTCCGTGAAGAAATAGGTTTTTTTTTTGCGTAATTACCTTGATTTTGATTCATTTATATTGATGTAGTTATGTTAAGAGGTTAGGATTGTTCATAGAGCTATTTTTTTTGATATTATAACGCAATTAATGTTATTAGAAGTTGTTTATGTACGGAATTGGTAAAAAATTCATTTGCTTGAAATTGTTTGTCTATTGTGAATCTTATGGAATCGTCTTTGTTCAATATTAGTGACATTTTTGTTGAATTGTTATTCAAAAAATCAGAAAATAGTTGTGGAAATTTTTTGTTAGTTTGTTTTTGATTCTTAAAAAAGCTGTATTTTGATGTTGCTTGATAGGACGTGTTAATGTAGCTGGTAGCTGCTTTTTCTTCCTTTTTTCCTTTTTTTTTGGGGATTTTTGGTAATTTAGGTGTCTAATGCTAAGTTTAGTTTAATTATCAGGTGAATTGGTTGTTTTGTATATTTGTTAGCAAGAGGTGGATTGCATTTCTTTGCCAAGCCTTGTTAACACGAATTGCGTTTGGCTTTTTCTGAGTTTTTGCAGTATTGAAAGATTGAAAATGTCTGAGGGGGAAGCTAAGAAGATATCACGTCAAGATATACAACTGGTAAGACAATTGCTTAAATCATTGGTTTTATGCACTGCTTGTATGAAACATTTAAATGGAGAAACATGGACAGAACTTGTCCGGAACTGAGGTGTAGTTGTAATAGTAGAATGTCAATGGAAGAAATAGAGCATGCAGTTTTATGTTTACGCTTATAAATTAGGCATTTGATTGCACTTCAGTGCTTCGAAAGGAACACTCTTTGTAGAAATTCTTTCGGTTAATTCTGATTAAAGTATTTTAATTCCTTGAGAAGTTTTGCCTAACCATGCATATCCATGTATTTATGTCTTTTTAATTTAAGAGACTGCCAGAGTATGTAAATGAGGCTATTATTTGGAGCTTCCTTCCTTTGTTGAATGCGGATGCCTAGGTTGTGTTAGTTATTCTTGTGGGCATTGTTTACAGGCCACTGGCCGTCGCCCTTTAGGTCAGTTGTGATAAACCTACCATCTAAATCAGTTAATGATCTCTATAATAACATTAATCATCTGAATCAAAGGAAGTATCTGAAGACATATTTTCTGGTTGCTGATAAGCACTGTGGTTAATATTGTAAGCAGCACTAGGGATTGTTGTATGTGTTGGGTTTTTAAGAGTTGGGAAGATGGTATGCCCTCGCGCTGTCACTCGCTTGTTTGGCTTGACAACACACCTAAATTCTGAACAAACACCTCTTGTTGGCTATAAATTTAGAGGTTTTGCCTCAGATTTGATATATTGAAAACACAACAACAACAACATACTCAGTGTAATCCCACAAGTGGGGTTTGGGGAGGGTGATGTGGACGTATTCTTACCTCTACCTTGTGAAGATAGAGAGGTTGTTTCCGCTAGATCCTTGGCACAAGTGAAGCATTAAGAAAATAGCGGAGAAAAGAACAATAGCAACTACAAATGATACGATAAACGAAGCAAAGAAAACAACAAGTAATAGTGAAATTTAAGAATACGATAGTAGGTGAATTACTAATAACACTACTGATAAGGGAAACTAGACCATGCTCAACTATGTATTAACCTTGTACCCTAATCCTCTACCTTTATATTCTCCTATCTAGGGTCATGTCCTCGATATATTGAAAACACTGAAATTCAAAATCCCCTTCCTCTTTTCTTCTGCATTTTTTTTCTAAAATATAAGTAAGTGTCAAGTGTGGTTTGCATTATTTTTGGAGTTCGCCTGAAGTTCTGTAATTTGAAGTGCCACTATTATAGAATAGTTTATTAAGTTCCATCATGGGGGGAATTAATCCAAAACCTTGGGCGACAATGAGGGGATTAAGTTCCTTAAGATTGTTATCTCTTGTATCCTTAACCAAATTAAATAAAATGGCAAATATTTTATATTTTTAAACCAAAACTTACAAGGATTTTAGTTTCAAAAAAAGGAAGTAGAAGACCACAAAGATTTTAGTCCACCAAAAACAGAAAGATGAAAACAAAAAATATTAACAATCTTGAAGGAATTTAGTTTATGTTAATATTTTTTGTATTCATCTTACTTTTTGGTTTTGGGAGACTAGAATCTTCATGGTTTTCTACTCCTATTTTGAAGACTAGAATTCTTGTGATTCTCTTACTCTGATTTGTTACTCGGTCTGAGGATATAACACTTTGTTGTTTTATTAAATCTTTTTAAGGGTACAAGAGATAACAGTATGGAGTCCTAACAATCCCATTGAAACACATAAATGTTCTGTCGACTTCGGACTTCCTATCATAAAATTTGTTCTTGTAAATCCATGACTTTAAGATGAATGATTCTGGATAATTGCTGGTATAGAGAAGATGCCACTCTTTTTCTCCCTGAGTACATATTGATTTTAGATTCACAACACACGGTAGTCACAAGTGCACAAGTTGTTACCTGTGAATTGTTGATTTTGTAATGGAAAATGTTCTTGTAACTTAGCCAAATAAAAGGAAATATTTCAAGTAATATCTCAGTCAAAGCAACAGTTGAAATGGTAGAAAAAAGAAATATGAAGTTTTGCTTCCCTTTCGAAGAAGTAAGCTAAATTATCATAGAGAGCAGTAATCTCCTCATGGACTCACCAAGTGCTAGTTGATGTATTAATCTCCTCATGGACTCATAGAACAGTATTACAATATCTTGATGGACCTAGCCAATTGCTTGTAACTTTTTGTCTAGTTCTTATCGGAAATGGGATTATGAGGCCTAGCTTAGAAGTTCTCTGTTTTAGGTGCTGATGCAGTTGATACTTCCAAATTTGTTATAGGTTTCTAATCTGTGTTTGCAGGTTCACTGTTCATGCCTTGCGAATATGGTTGTTGTTTAGCTGTTCTTCTGCGATAGGGTTTGTCTTGTTATAGTTAGAAATATGGAACCTCTTTAACTGTTGTTGGTGTACCACAAATTTTGCATCTTTTAATTCGTTCTTACAGGTAAGGAGTGGTCTTACACAATTATCAAGTTCTTCCTTGCTGTATAATTGCTCGCATTCCACATGCATTTCTTTCCCAACATGAGCTTCTTTGATGTCAGGTGCAAAATCTTATAGAAAGATGTCTACAGCTTTACATGAACCAGGAGGAAGTTATCAGAACCCTCTTAGATCAAGCAAAAATTGAGCCTGGTTTCACTGAGCTTGGTTCGTCCTTTCTCTTCCCAACATTTTGTTCCTATTTTTTGCCGATGCGACGCTAGCACACTTCCATATCATCTCAGATGTAATTTTGGTATTCCATGACTTGGAAGGAAGGAAAAACATACAAGCTGTGACCTGATATATGGATAAACTAGGATTCATTGACCAGGAAAATGAAAAAACTACTAAAAATTGTCCTGTTATCAGAATTGATCTAATGAAGATGACAGAATTGTTAATAAGATAATTTTTTCCCTTTCAATGACAAACGCTCTGTTCACCACTTCACCTACTTCTATTTTGTTGAAAGAATTAGTAACTAGAGGAACTAACGTTTAGACTGAAGTTTGATAGAAATGAGGTATCTGAAATTTTATTTTTCTGGATTCACCTGGTCAATATCCCATTTCTCAAGATCTGTAAGCAACATGTGTTATCTATGCGCTCCACGTGTCTCTTGCAGAAGAGATAAATCTGACATCTAGATATGTTTCCAGTGTGGCAGAAGCTTGAAGAAGAAAACCAAGAATTTTTCAGGGCATATCATGTAAGGTTGATGGTGAAGGATCAGATAGAGAGATTCAATGATTTGCTTGAGAGACAGGTTGAGGCAATGCAGATGATTCCAACACAACCAATCCCTAATGGATCTCAGATTCGTCAAAGTAAGGAATAATATCTTAGATTGCCATGTTGATCTTCCTGGAGATAATTATTCTGCTGGTTTTTTCTTTTCAATTGCATTGTAAAATTTATGATGGATTCCCTCCAAGCCCAACAAATTTCTGTTTTTGAAATTGTTAGAAAACTAAATGGCTTATTAGCTTTAGAATGAATAACTGTGGAAGGAGTATATTACAAATGAGAAAGAAGCACAGGAGGATCTGTCTTCTGGTTCTAAGGCTGCTTCTAATATGAGACTCTGAATACTTGTTGAATTTGGAAATGTAATGGAATTGATTGCTGAATTTTGATACATAAAATGACCTAGAAATCTGTAGACATAGTAGAAGCAAGAGATTAAAATTAGACTTCTCCTCACCATAGCATAGTCTTTTGTTTTGATGCTTTAGGATTGTAAATAACAAAACTCATCCCTATATACAGGAGAAGCCTATCCCAAATGGCATCGGATTCAAATCCTACTTTTATGGAAATAATAACTAGGGAACCTTTAAACTAGGAAAACATGTAAAAATAATATCAAACTTCTTCCTAATATTAGCTAACAAGAATAAGGGGAAAATTGGCAAATTTGCACCCAAAACCCACGTGACTTCATCTCATATTTGGACTCCCTATTGTTGTGATTTTCAGCCCTTGTTGGGCGAGAATTCAGCACACCTTGGGCTGAAATTTTGGCTCTTTTTTGTGCTTGGGCTCCATGTGGTCCCTCCACTTGGTCTTCATGTGGCTCCAATATTTCGGCTCTTGGAGTCGAACTTGGACCATGAAATATATGTAAGGCATAGCACTTAGTCCACTTGTTATAATTCTTGGGCTTTTCTTCCTCAATAAACATCTTGATTTTTTCATTGAACCCATCAACTTTAATGGAGGTATGCTTTCATGGATGCTATCAATTAGGCTCTCGAATTCATGTTTGCCTTGATCACGGTTAATTTTATGTATTTGTGCTAAATCTATTTTGCTAAATTGGGACTTAATTTCGGAGACGCGTGTGCTTCTTGCTTAAAGCCCAGGAGCAGTGTTACTTTTTTTCTTTTCATTTAAAAATACTGCTTCTTTCAATATATGATATATGATATTATGATAGATTTATTTCAGATTCTAGATTAGCTGAACTACCATTACCCTATATTCTTTGTTGATTGTTTGTTTACTTCCGCCTCCTGCTGTCCCTGTGGTTCATTGATTGTACTTTATTAGATTTCGCTACTTATGTTGTTTTGATTCAGCAAAACCAAAGAGATGTAGTAATTTGCATATTTTACTAATATGTTATACTTTGGACTGCTGGTACAACACTGAAATTAAAATCTCATGCTTGATTATGCAATCATTTCATCAGTGACTTGTTGAATAAGGATGAAAGTTATCTGATGACTGTTACACTTTTACAGTCCCACCGAACTCAACATGTCAAGCAAGAGATCATACTGGACCTCATGTCAAGCCTGAGAATGTGCACCAGACTGTTAATGCAAATTTATCTCAAGTATACACTAATGGTGTGTCCTCGCTTCAACCATGTATGCAAAGTGCTATTGATGTGTCTGCTCATGCAAGGAGAATTGATGCATCCTCAAACATGCTATTGGCTCAGAGCTCAAATTTGGGAATGCTGCAAGGTGTGAGAGGGGGGATGATCAAGTCAGAAGCTGGTTATTCAGGAAATTTACCCTTCATGTATGGTACTGAGACAAATATCCTCGAAACTCATCCTGGAATTACGGATCCATCTGTATCATCTTTCAGCAGTGTAGAATCAGATTCACAACCAGTAAATGAGACTGTGTTGGATGCTGATACATCTTCATTTGGTTTCTTGGGGCAGATTCCTCGAAACTTTAGTTTGTCGGACTTAACAGCTGACTTTTCTAACAGTTCTGGTTTGTGCCTCCCCTCTCTTCTTAGTTAATATTTCTCTCAAGTGGACATTCTTATCTTCAAGTTCTGTCATTTGTAGATATCTTGGAGAGCTATTCTGGATCAGCCTTCCTGGCAACGGATGTTAACAATTTATTCTTAGATCCACAAGATAGGAGAGAACATCAAGGTTAGTCGTATGGCATGTTAATTGATTTCCTTCACCTGGTAAGCAAGTAGTTATATCAATGCCTCACATTTTAGCAGACGTTAAAAGGTTGGATGCTATATCTGAAGGCTTGAGGTTTGAAGATTTTGCCAGTGATTGAGTGAACAATCAGATGGTACCATCTTGTCTTGATTTCAAGAATTAGGGAGTATAGTATAGAAGCATTCCAGCCTAATGTCCATAGCTGAGAAATCTGTGATTCGTTCTGTATTTGTTATCAACATTGATAGTTTCCAATCTCTCTACACTCTTTGTTATATAGGTGCAACACATATATGACGTTACTTCCTTTTTGTATGATTGCGATTGTTGCAGGTCCAATGGCTCCTGGTCTCAGAAGGTTTTGTAAATAGGATTGCGAAAGGAAGTTGCTTTGACGCCTTGTGAAGACGTTAGTTTGTCAGTTTCAAGATACTCGTTATGGTTGACATGTCTGTGGTTCTGGTGTAAAACACAATAATCTAAGCAAAAAGCTCTTGGGAATGGTTCTCCTACTTTTTTTTTTAATCCTAGAAAGAAAGCATTATTTTGTTTGAGTTTTGTGAATAGGGTTGTGATGATTGATGAATTAGATCTGATGTATGTATTTATTATTTTTTCAAAAGGTCTGATGTATTTATTTTTTAAAATAAAATGACCTGAAGTTGTGCTTCATGACTTGCATCAATTGTTAAAACATTTGTACATAATTATGCCAGTCATTGGTGTTTCTTCACCACATTTTCCCAAGCCTTCATGGACATAATTATCTGATATATGTGTTGATGGAAAGTAGTAAATACTCGTGAATTAGTTGAAGTGTACACAAGTTGGCCTAAACACTAAGGCTATGTATATATGTCGAATTGCCAACCAAAAGGTATAGAAACAACAAAATGGATAGCAAAATGCCATGAATTGATCACCTTTTCAACTCTTCAATTTTGCCTAAAAATCAAAGTAAGAACTCGAAAGAGAGCAAAATTTATTACATGATATGATTAGCAGATCACTCAAAATCAACTTCATTTTGAACCAACTTGCAAATATCAAATAAATCCCTGAGATGAATGAAATGACGCGACAAGCGCTATAATTGAAGGTGCACATAAGCTTGGCATCAGTTCCACAAACTTGCTTAATCTTCTAGGCAGGCCCAGTCTTGAGTGCATAGTCTAAATCATCTATCAAGTCGTTGACATCTTCAATCCCAACAGAAATTCGAACCAGGTCCTCAGTAAGACCTCTAGCCTCTCGTACTTCAACAGGTATGCTAGCATGGGACATGAAGCAAGGCAAGCTTATGAGTGACTTGACACTTCCTGCAAATTTTGAGGACCATATAACACGTTTGGATAGCGACAAAGGAAAATGCAAATGGAAGAGCGGGAATAAAATGAATGACATCAATGTAAACAATTTTGAATTATATACGAATAAAAAGATCTTTTGAAGCATAAACACAAGGGGTCATTTGATGAATCATTTTGCGTCACTCTGCACCATACCATTATCTTGCGGACAAGTTCAAGTTATCAAATGGTTCCAGTGTGTCAAATGCACAAAAACAATTTTTGCTTTTCATGCAGATGTTTACAAGCAAGAGTCATTAAAATTTTCATCATTTTTCTATATCCCCAAACAAAATCTACAATTATAACAACTGGATTAAAGCTGAAATTCTGATCCCCGGCTGATTTTCCTAAAACCAACCAAAAGACCTGAATAGTTGTCTACGCTTATCTCTCTTGCCATTGGAAGTGTTCTATGGATAGCAAATATACTTGAGTTGAGTTGAGTTGGATACGAAACAGTCCAACACACTATCTCCTTGTCTTTCTGTTAGACTTATAGAGTAAGAGTTTCCACATGGACCACATCCATGTTATTTTGCCTATGCTTCTTATTGGTAGTTCAGTCTTTCCCCTATACTTGATTGCAGTAGTATCAAGGCATATTGCCTATGCTTCCATCTCTTTTTGCATTGATCATTCTTAAGGTTTGTTATCAGATGTGGTATTCAAAAAGCTACATTGTTTTGATACTTATATGGTATTCATCCTCTATAGAATATGGTTTCTGTCTTACCAAAGCAAAACAATATTGCATGTTTACTACAATCATCAGGGAAAAGAGAGAGAAGGCAAACATCATTAGGAATTGTACACTTTGGTAGGAAAAAATGATCTTAAATATAGGAAAATGTAATTGAGCATTAAGATGAAACTAACCAAAACTGACGGTAATGCTGAAATACTTGGTAGCCTCAGCAACATGCTTAGAGAGTGCCAAAGAACCTGTCAGGAAACTCAGCACCGATCCTGCACCAGTAGCCTGCAAATTGATCAACATTTAAATAGTAAGTTTCAAGGGAAAGCTTCATGGTGGCAGGACACCGACAACCATAGCGCCTTAGTTCAAATTTCCAGAAAAAATCACATGTTTGAATACCTGAGAGAAGTGCAAAGATCTCCCTGGATGGTCAGGAAGACCTGCATAGTTGACCTTTTTCACTCGTGGATGGGAAGATAAAAATTCAGCAATTTTTTGTGCATTCTCCTGCAAGATATTGAAATTATTTAGTTAGATGCCAGTGATCTGTCAGTTTTACGAACCAGCCTAACTTCTCTGCACAATATAAAGATGAAGATGCAGTAGTATGTATGCCATAATCATGAAAATCTGTAGGGTCAAGAATAATAGATTAACAAAGGCGCAGGAAGGCATATATGTTTCTAGAAACAATGGTGGAACAACTAATTTCACCACAAAATAAAAGAAAAACAAATAAAATTAAACCTGTTGTTTTTCAACACGAAGAGCCATTGTTTTGATTCCTCTTAAACAAAGCCAACAATCGAATGGCGCTAACCCTGCACCTTCAGCATTTTGTAGGAAGTACACCTCTTTCGCCAAGCTGGTAAGCAAATTATTAAAAGGACACTTGAGATGTTCAAAGAGAAACAAGGCATCAGACATCACTTACGTTCAATACGCTATACATAACTAACTACGGATTTTCAGATATAGACTTGTCAATGAACTGATTTCTTAAACTTAACTTTATCAACAAAAAAGAAGTTAATTTCTTAAACTTCATGATCAATTATAAGGGCAGCCAGTGCATTCAGGAAAAGAATTTCAGTGTCACGAAGTATTGCACAAATCTGTGCAGTGCAGGGTCTATAGGGTGTTGCATAAAGAGGATTTCTTGTATACGCCTTAGCCATATGGAAGGGATCCATTTTTGACTTGCATATAACCCTGAGTAAGCATACTAAAATTGTATGAAGGCTCACCCTCAGGTCTCAGCAAAGGCCCTTATTCCATGTAAAGAATTATGTGAGTTGCAAGACAATAGTCCTTGACATCCTTCTAATCCAGTCCAAAGAAAATAGAAATCTTATTTGTACAAAAAGTAGAAGAGGAAAAGGAAGCATATGACCATATCAACATTTGCTACCTATTGTTGAACAGTCTAGAGTTTCACTATGGGTTGGGTAAGTGATTCATTGCAAGAGAAACCAATAATGCATCTATCACAAACTCACGTTCACTATAGTCAAGCCTAATGTGATTATTGGTTTAGGCCACCAAAAAAGACTAAAAAAACTAAGAATATACAACCATAAGATAACAATAAATCAAAATATGAAACATATGCGAAATAGAGGAAAACCTTTCTCCTCTGATGGCAAGTACACCAGCCATGAGATCACTATGACCGGATATGAACTTAGTAGCTGAATGCATCACAATATCTACAAAACCATGGACAAGTAAGCCAACATCCCATGCATGTTATTGGAGAGTGTTCCAGTTAGTGGAACAAAAAGTATTTGCACAATACCTGCTCCGAGCTCCAAAGGATGGGACAGTACTGGGGACATAATGCTGTTATCTACCAGCACAAGAGCCCCATGTGCATGAGCGATCTTGGCTATTTTCTGGAATAAATCAGAAGAGACAACAATATGAGACAAAATCATTGTCTTTTGAAGATCAATATATTACTATCTATCAGCTACAGTAAAAGCTGAAAATTGTACGTGCATAATCTACTATGCTACTGTAAATTACCCACACGAATATCACAAATTTGTTGACGAGGGTTGGTTGGGCTTTCCAGCCAAACAAGCTTTGTCCATGGTTTAATCACAGAAGCAACCTCATCTAAGTTAGTGGTATCCACTCGCCTGTACAAATAAGGTGACAATCAAAATTCTAATAACCTGATTGAAAACAATGTTACACTGATAAAAGAGATACCAACTTGACCACGATCCCGGCTTTTGGAACAACTTGTGAGAGCAGCCGGTCAGAACCACCATATATGTCATCCCCGGCAACAATCTCCTCACCTATAAAATCAACAAATTGAAGCTATTCTTTTGTTAACTATCATATGCTTGCCGAGATGTCAAGAAAAAAAAAAACACTAGCATGACACAAACGAAGATTCAATGTCTCATCCAACAAGAAAGCATAACCATCTTAAATGAGCAGAACAAACTTTCAAGAAGGTCTTAATCAAGTTTGTTGCATAATTTATCTGGTATACACATATTCAGATTCTTCTACACAAATGCATTGCATGTACAATTTTTAGAAGTACCAGCTTTAACGAGACGAGTTACAGCTGCCAAGGCGGCCATTCCACTGGTAAAGCAAAATGCTCGATCTGCTTTCTCAAGCTCTGCAAGAAGCCTGAAAATTTTCAAAATGCGGTAATGGTATTGATAACAATAATGTTAACAGATGAACTTTCAACTATTAGCAGTACACTGTTTAACTTACTTTTCCAATGCATCCCTTGTTGGATTTCCACTCCGTGTATAATCATATTGCCCATTTTCGGTCGCAGAAGGCTGCAGCAGGATGAAGAAACAATTAAAGATAAGACACGCTCTTTGTTACTTGTTTCTATGGAATTGTAGGGCTGGACTCTGTTGCTGAAGGCTGAATAGTTTTTTAAAAAAGGATCTGAAGAGACAATTAAAGCAACAAAGAAGTCATGAATTGTGCTGTCAAAAGAGAAAAGGAGAGAGGAAATGGTTATTTAACAACGTACAAGAGGGATTCTTATATAGAAATATTGGGTACATTAAACAAGGAAACTTTCTTCTGATTAAAAATATTCTACACAATATTCTTAATAGCTCTCAATCCCAACCATAAACGCAACATTATCTATTAATGGTCACATCCTGCTGGAGCTTGAGCCCATCTTGGATCACAGAATTTTTGCAAAGCTCAAAGGTGAGGCGTGGGTTAAATGGTTCAGTTGTCCTCTTAAACATGATTCATGAGGATAAGAATTGTTTTAGGATGGTGCAGCCAGTCATGTGACAAAATTACCATTGCAGACAGAAAAACTCGTCAAAGGAGTTTTTTTGAAATTGGTAACTTTGTATTCACACAAAAGACCTCATCAAGAAATTGATGAGGAGGGATTTACAAACCCCCGGGGGGTGCCATCATTCTCAAATCCAAAACCAAATTTTCAAAAATTTACAATTGTCCTATAAACTCCACTAAACTATCTACTTCCCCCACTAAATCTTGCTTACACCAAAAAAACAAAAGACCAAGGCATCTCATCTTGATCGTCTGGGAACTGCTAGTCCTCCCTTCAAAGCACCGTCCATTCCTTTCTTTCCATAGTGTCCACCAAATGCAAGCAGGTACATTTTTCCACCAATCTCCCTTTGATCCTCCCTTCCCAATTCCTTGCCAGCGTGTTAGTACCTCAAAAGTGGTTCTGGGCATTGTCCAATTAACCCCGAGTATACAAATGAACATGTTCCACAGATCTGTAGCCATCCTGCAGTGCAAAATTAAATGGCAATTTTCTTCAGCCTCTTGTTCACACATAAAGCACCTTGAGCAGATCTGTATACCTCTTCTTTGTAGCACTTCGTGTGTTAGACAAGCTCTTCTAATTACCAACCAAGTGAAGCAAGCAACTTTTAGAGGGATCTTAATCTTCCATATTAATTTCTAGGGCCAAGATGTTGTCAAAGAGTGGTTGGTGTTTCTTTCCCAGTAACAAGACTTTACTGTAAAAACTCCCCTACTATGCAATTTCCAAACTGGTTTGTCGGACTCTGCATTGATGCCAAGGAACAGGTTCAAGGCCTGGAGTAAGTCTGCTACTCTTTCAACCTCCCAATCATTTAGAGCCCTTCTAAACATAAGGTTCCAGCCTTGAGGACTCCACACCTGCGCTATAGTGTCATTCTGTTGTAGGCTGATAATGTACAAGTCAGGAAAGAGTATCCTCATTTTCACATCGCCTAACCAAATCTCATTCCAGAAACTGATCTTCAGGCCATTCCCCACTCTGAAAGTCACCTGCGCATTGAAGTCAGTCCACATTCTCCTAATAGTTTTCCATACTGAGCACCCAAAAGTACCATTCACCTCTTCAGTTATCCAATTACTCTGTAGGCCATATTTCTCAGCTATGACCCTCCTCCATAATGCTGTATCTTCGCAACAGAATCTCCACAACCATTTTTGCAGCAAACTAGTGTTCTAAATACTTAAATTCTAAATGCCCAGACCTCCTTGTGCTTTGCTCATTATCACCTCTTCCCATTTAACCAAGTTGTATCCTTGCTTCTCTTTGTTCCCTTGCCAGAGGAACACCCTTCTCAACTTGTTGAGTTTCTTTCCAATACTTTTTGGTAGTGGAAAAAGACTTAGCATATAAGTTGGGAGGGCATCCAGAACTGATTTTATGAGAGTCACTCTACCTCCCAGAGATAAATATTGACTCTTCCACCTTGTCAGCTTCCTTTCACTTCTCTCCAAGACTTCACTCCATACTTCCAATTCTTTGTTCTTGGCTCCCAAGGGCATCCCCAAATATTTGGTGGGAAGAAAGGCCACTTGGCAGCCCAGGTTGTCGGCTAGGCCTTGCATATTATTGACTTGATTAACTGGGAACAGGCAACTCTTCTGCCAGTTCACATGTAGACCTGAAATGGCTTCAAATATGGTTAGTATTGCCCTCAGATGCCTAATTTGCGACACTTCTGCACCACAGAACACAAGAGAATCATCTGCATACAGTAGATGTGTAATCTCCATGTTATTAGCTCTATTAGTATATGCACCAAAGCCTCTTATCCACCCCAATTCATTAGCCTTTCTAACTATGTAGTTGAGTCCCTCCATTGCTAGAAGGAATAAGAAAGGGGACATGGGATCTCCTTGTCTCAGTCCCCTTTGTGATTGAAAGAAACCTTCTGGACTCCCATTTATAATGATTGAGAATTTCACTGTTGACACATAAAACTTAATCCAATTCACCCATTTCCTCCCAAACGCCATGTCACTCAGAACTTTAAATTGGTAGTTCCAATTTACATGGTCATATGCCTTCTCTATGTCCAATTGGCATAGAATACCTGGTATCTTTTGCTTTACCCTGGAGTCGACCAACTCATTAGCCAATAAAGAAGCATCCATTATCTGTCTATCCTTCAAAAAAGCCATTTGATTCTCGTTAATCAGTCTCCCCATAACTGTTTTCATTCTTTCAGTGATCAACTTAGCGATGATTTTGTACATTCCACCAATCAGACTTATTGGCCTAAAATCCTTGAGTTCCTCTGCTCCATACTTCTTAGGGATTAATGCCACAAAGGTGGCATTCAAGGATTTTTCAAACACTTCATTCTGGTAGAAGTTATGAATTGTTTGCATCACATCATCCTTTATGATCTCCCAGAACTCCTTGAAGAAACACATAGTGAAACCATCTGGGCCAGGGGCTTTATCCCCATCACACAATTTGAGAATGTGTACCACTTCCTCTTTTGAGAATGGTCTCTGCATCCATTCTTGCTCCTCTTGACTTATTCTGGGGAAGTTCATCATCACAAAAGGTGGCCTCCAGCTTTCTGATTCAGTGTATTGCTTCTTATAGAATTCTGTTATATGCTCTTTGATTTTTTTCGGATCTTTACTCTCCTCCCTGCTAATAACCAGTCTATCGATGGTGTTGTATCTCCTATGTGCTGTTGCCACTCTTTGAAAGAACTTGGTATTATTATCTCCCTGCTTTAGCCATAATACTCTGGATTTCTGTCTCCACCCGGTCTCTTCATTCTTTGCTAACTCTTCTAGCTCAACTAGGATCGTTGCTCTAATAATCATCTCATCCTCTGTCAACATTCTGTCATTCTGAATCAAATCTATCTCAGCTAGCTCATTTAGTAACCTGTTTTTCTTGTTGATGAGTTCCCCAAAGGTTACACCACTCCATTCTTTGAGTTTTTGCTTTAGCATCTTTAATTTCATGCTAAGTTTGAAGTCTGGGCATCCTTCCACAACAAAACCATTCCACCAGTCCTGAATTAAATCTTTGAAACCCTCAACATTAGTCCACCAATTTTCAAATTTGAAGTAAGGCTTCCTTTGTTCCCAGTCACCACATTGTAGCATAATGGGGCTGTGGTCAGATATAACTCTAGGCATAATTTGTTGTCTAATGTTTCTGAATTGTTCTTCCCACTCAGTTGAGTAGAGAAACCTATCCAGCCTAACAACACTTTGATGGTTAGGCCCTCTGAACCAAGTGAAATTCCCACCCTTTAGACAAGGGTCATGTAACTCCATATCCTCTATCCACCTCAAGAAATCAGTCATTACATTGGTTATTCTCCTGCATCCTCTTCTTTCGGCCATGGTCATTTACTCGAGTTAGTTAAACCATCCCAAGGTCTGTTGGAGGTCCTGGAATTAGTTAAGCACTCTCAATTGCATTTTATTCATTTGGTTTGCTTTAAAAGGCATGGCCATACTGGGTAAGCCAAATGCAAATCCCCTCTTCGTTCATTCTTCTTTGCAGCAACTCGTTCAGGAATATTTTCTTCTTCGAGTTAGTTAGAGTTTGTGACATGCTCTCTTAGTTTGATTGAGCTTATTCCCGTTCCCTAGTTTTAAGGACTTCTCCTACCTTACAAAGGTTAACCACTTAGCTTTATAAAGGGTGCCTACTCCTATCTTCGGTCTTCCTAATTTGACCCTTTTTCTTCATGAAAGATGAATACAATAACTCTTGCTCTCTTAAATGCTTAAGGAAATGGGCACTTTATATTTGATTTTTCAGCCTTTTCCTATAACACCCTACTACTTACGAAGGGTCTTTTTACATATACACAGTGCAATATATTTTCTTTTTTAAAAAATAGATTTGCATTCCACTGCCAATCTTTTTCATGTTATTGTGAATGGTTCAGAAAAGGTAGGTCAACGATAGTAGTGATGTGGACGTTACAGGGAGAAAAGTAGAAGACATGCTGAAGACACAAATGAAAAAGAAAAGGAGTGAAGGAAGGTTAAAATTTGTGTCCTAGTTGCTCTTTTTGGTCTTTACTCTTTTGCATGTAATACTAACTTACCATTCTTATCCTTGTTTCACATTATAATATTTACAAATTGGTTCATGTATTAATCCAATATATCGCACAAAACCTCCAAATATTTTGACGATTTACATCTCAGATAAATATAGTAGAAACAAGTAACTATGAAGCATTGATTGCAAAAATTGCACCATTAAATTCTTCCGGAATAAAAATGCAGCTTTGCAATGTATTATGAAATTGCATTCCACAAAGTTTCTTCAAAACTTACTTGCTTAAAAGTAGATGTTTGATACAAGGGGGTACTTAAGGCACCATAAGGATCAAAATCATTACTGAAGTTCATCAACATTGTTGAAACACTTGGCTCTTTTGCTTCCCTAGCCTCAACTCGAGGAGGTAGTTCCATAGTCCCCATCTCTGCCATCAATCAAAACGTACTATTAGCTCAAAGATAAACCCAAAGAATAAATCTCGTTTATCCTCGTCTAAAAATGGATTTGGTACATACCATCCATGCATTCGGCAGCAGCAATATCACTCAAAGCTGATGCAGTGAGATCCATCTCTTTGTCTCTTGAGCAATTCAGTTGGAATTTCTGTTCTATTAGAGTTCCCTTCCCATTCATGCACCCAAATGTCACTGGAAAGTTAATAGGCAATTTACCCTACACATTAGCACAACATTCCATCAGAAGCAACACTTTTGCCACTTGTTTGGCTGCTCAACAAGTAAGAGCAAAAACAATCTATCACATTATTCCATCTAAGTTTAGCAAAAGAGCCCAAAACATCCGGAAGATGATGCCATAGCTTAAACAAAAGCTTTAGTTTGTGTGAAATACCAATCAAAAATTACTTTACATTACACATTCTTGACGTTTCCCAGAGAAAAAGGAAAAATTAGAGAGGCCAGAAAAATCAAAACAATATTGTGAAGCTCATAAATGCATAAAGATGATAACATTTCAATTTTTCAACTTTAGATTGCTCACCTTTAGACATTCTTAACTTCCACAAAAGAAAATTAGAGAGCCCCAATAAGCAAAACAACTTTGTGAAGCTCATAGAGGCACAAAGATGGCAACTTTTCAATTTTTCAAGCTTAAATTGCTCAGCTTTTTTCGTTTTTCGAGAACTGTGGTGTCCGGGCCAGCTTTCACGCATCTCGACTAATTCCTCAGGTGGCCTGCCACTTCCTATCTAACTCTATCCACTAAAGCTAGGACACATGCGGAAAATCACCTAGTATTTTGAATTCTCAACCTACTTCATTGACAGCTAGGCCACACCATTGGGTTCAAAAGCATTGGATATCCTTAAATTGCTCAACTTTAAACATTCTTAACTTCCCCAACAGAAAATTAGAAACACCCAATAAGCAAAACAACTGTATGAAGCTCTCAAAGGCATAGAAATCATTAAAAATCCAAACTTTTTTCAATTTCTCGAGTCAAGATTGAATAAAGATTGCAACCCAGTTCAAGATTTCTCCATTTTTTCTTCCACCCAATGATTTTTACACAAAAAGAGAAAAAAAAAATTACACCCGCATTAAGATATAAATCATTTTGGGCTAACCTGGGTGGTTGTGTTGGTAGGCAAAGAGCTGAAGGGCTGCTTGAGAGACAGAGAACATGCCATTTCAAAATTGTCGTCTTCTTCAATAAGGGCTGGAAAAAAAGTGGTTTATATACTCTTGCTGTAAATTATGTACTATACTAATTAATTAAAAAAAACTTTATTTTTGATAGTTACCTTGAAATTAATTTAATTTAATTAAGCATGAAGACTTTTTCTTTTTTCCAAAAAAATGATTTTCACTCTCTTTGAGCTGAGTTTTATCGGAAACAACTTTTTTATCCTCTTCAAATTTTATAGATTATAGTGGGGTTTTTTTTTTTTAATTACTTTTTCTCAGTCCTATTGTTATTATATAAACAAATTAATAAGGAAATAGTTTAATATAAACTAGAACAAATGGAGTATAGTCTTTAAAAAATTATGTTATAAGAGTTCTACTTGTATTTTTTTGTTGTTAGACTCTTTAAATAGAAAGTTATGTTAGGACTAGTAATAAGTATTCTTAAATACGTCATTTATATACGATTAAGAAGAAGAATGGTGGTGTCCAAATCAACTTGCTCACATTTAGATTATTCTGTAATACTGTTGCCTCTCACCTACACATGTATTAGGTAACAAAATCCAAATTTCTTATAGATTTAAAAATTTAATATTCTAAATGCTTACAACATGTTAATCAGGGTTTAGACCACAATTATGAACAATTTGAGCATGAACCCTAGAAGTCAAATAAAATAATCATTAATTGAATTTTTAAAATAGTTTTAATTATTGATAAATGAAAGAAGATTTTTTAATGTTATTGTTATAGAAATTATAATTGTTGTGAACGGGCTCACTCATGATAATCAATTGGGCTAAATGCTGAAAAGGTTAAATGGGCCGAGAGTTAAAATGAGGAAAAGCCGAAGAAGCCCAATGCTTAGTGGAAAGTTTGTAATTTGTATACTCTCATCCCAAGCCAACCTATGAAACAACAACAACAACAACTACTACTAGATATTTATATCAATTATATTTTTTTAAGAAACATATAAATTCGAAAATGAATAAGTAAAAACGAACTGAGAAAATATTAATTTTTGCTTGTTACAATAATTAAGGACCATATGATGGTGGGGGAGAGTAATAATAATACTCCAATATAACCAAGCAATTATTAGTTTTTGTCTTCTCGAACTTCCAAATAATTAAGGCTAATGTGTGGTGGGGGAGATTAATAGTTGTACTCCACTCAAGTTTTCTCATTTGTTTCATTTTCTACTTGTTTCATCTTGTTACTTCAAATGCCACTTATCATATATTTTTTTGTTTATTTTACTTATCATATTTTGATTTGTATATTTTTTTTTAAACTCGATGTATTTAATAAAATGTTCAATAGTTAAGAAGCTACTACAATTTAACGACCGCCAAATGATATTATGTAGAAAAGGGAAGTATCCTTTTTATATCTATTATTTTATATATAATAAAAATGAAGGTCTCTTATAAATAAAGACTTTAAGATATTTTATTAACGAAATGTAAAGCTAAAATGAAATTCACTTTTGTAAAAGGAAAACATTATTAAAGTCTAGAAAAAGACTAGAGGTTACAAGAATTCCAAAACAATACAAAATGACTTTAGTCAAAGGAAGCATTATTAAAGTTTAAACAAAGACCATAGACTAAAATGAATTTCAAATGATCACTATAGGCCATGCTCTCACGTCATTGAGGAAATATTACAATCATGACTATGGTAAGATAATAATAAATAAAGACCAAGACTATAGTGACTTTGATTAAAAAATGAATAAGGAAGACCTAGACCTTAATAGAATTTTGTTTTAATTTGTTTATTTGATTTTGATTTAACGTATAAAAAAGTAAAAAAAAAAAATTAAATTTTATAATCCTAAGTTAAAGATATGTCGAATGTGTTAAAATAATTTTTATTCTTGTGATATTAAATATTTCGTGTTAAAATTAATTCCAATTAAAAATTTGTCAAAAAAAAGAAGCATACTTTTTGAAACGGATTAAAACAATAAATAAAATTAACATATTAAAACGGAGAACCCCCCCCCCCCCCCCCCAAGGGAGTACCACTATTAGACTAAAGGATTGTTTGATAGAGTGTATAACAATAGTGTTGAATAAGATGTATTAGTAACACTGACATTATTAATGTTGGTATCAGTTAATTTGTAAAAAAAATAATCTTTACAAAAAAACCCTCCACAAAGTACAATTGAAAGGATGTGAAAAAGGTTTTGAGGGACAATTGTATCTTTATCCATACTAATACATGTATTAAAATTTCTTGCATAGTTAATGCCATGATTTTTCATGTGTAACTGTGTAACTATGCATATCATAATACCAAATAGAAAGGTTGAAAAAATGTACCAAATAAGATATTAATAATACACAAAGCTATTACATACATTATTTATTTTAATGCATCCTACCAAACGATCCCTAAAAATTTTAGATAGTCACTTGATTTGCTTTTCCATTACATTTTATTAATAATAAATTTTGATCTTTCTTATGCAATCTCACTAGATATGTTGTTGTATTACTTTGATCATTTAAGAAGAGAAGTCAAATGACAGAGTAAACATTGAAATTTTGTGGAACTCTACGAGAGGCGTTCAATATAGTTAGGATTCTTGGAAGCTACTCTATCCTAAACCCTAACTTATGCATATATAAATTATATTCAAATTTGTCATTGAGGGGTACCTCGATTTACTATTTGTATCTGTTATATGTTATTATATAAATAAAAATATCGTGTAATAAAGAGGTATCTCGATTTTTGCACAAATTCATAGAATATTCACAAAGATCAATGAAGATCAAATAAATTTGAAAAATATCACAAACTTTTGGGTACTTATAAAGATCAAGATCTTGAATATCTCATAAATTGATATTCATAAAGAGATCAAGATATGTCAAAGTATTCAAATACTTCAAGTAGATCCATAAATCTTTTTATGGAGATCAAGTCCAAATCATCCAAATTCGAGAAATACGCCACTAACAATCTTCGAATTGTGAAGATATAATCCAAATCATTATAGTTCGAAAAATACGTTGCTAACAACCCTCGAATCACGGAGAAAATTAAGAGAGAACAATCAAGGGAACATACTGATTTGTACCCACATGTTTTATCAATAATATTCTTGTTTATTCAGATTTTTTTTATGGTTAATTTATTTCCATATATTTATGGCATGCCAATGTCTAATGTAAATCTTCAAATTTTGTTTATTCCAAAAAAAATAAATAATTGAAAAACTATTTTGATGGAAATGAACGATAATGGTGTATTTGTGCTGAAATTCTTGATTCAAACATTGTTTCATCACTTTGGAAGTATTTGAGATGAAAGTTTGCAGACTTCATTAGAGCTCATTTGAAGCTTCTTGCAAACTAAACTTAGAAATGATCTTGTTTAAATAGTTTTACTATTCTTTTTACTCAAAAAATATTTGGAGCATACAAATGACAAATGTCCTCATTTAATTTGACACTTCCGCAATGCTAGATTTTTAAAACGAAGTTGAAATATGTAAGTGACAGATGATACCAACTTTACGTGTCTACCTATGGATTCCGCCAAGTTAAATAAGAACAGCAAACTACAACAATTTGGCGTTTTTCCGAGCTATAGCAAAGAGCGAATTAAGCAAATTAGGATCAAGTTTCTCCAGGCAAGTGCTTTGGAATGGCTGACGATACAGAAGAATATCTACTGAATAAACTTGATTCATCACTACAGCAAGCGAAGGGAAGTGAAGATTGTCTATCAAAGGTCCTCTTTAATATCCAAACACATTTTGAAAACGTAATTGGTTTGCTTCGAGATGTCAACAATGGTGATCTTTCAGAAGCGGGTGGTGAATCGAGCCGTAGGGGAAACCTTTACTATCTCCTCAATGCTCTTGCGAATTGGCAAATGGTAATGGAAAGGAAAAGCATTTACTCTCCTGAGGGAATCCGATTCGCTGTTTCACTTAACAGCAAATTGAAGAAAATGGAAAGTGCACTTAAAGGAGAAAAATCAACGTCTAGTGGTGGAGGTTCAGAGAGCAAAATTATTATGACTGAATCTCAGTGGAGTTACAGGACAGTAGATCGAAACAGAGTATTCGGGTTTAGTGAAAAGGAAAATTTCATGGTGAGATTCCTTATCCGGAGAGACAATGAAGTTAACGGATTTAAGGCAATTGGTATTTCTGGTGTGGCTGGAGTTGGGAAGACGACGCTATGCCAATTGGCTTTCAATAATGAGCAAGTAATGAACAACTTCTTTCCTCGGATTTGGGTTTGTATGTCAAAATCACCCGAGGATGTTGATGACTACTATAAGGAAGACGTTTTAAAAAGGATGCTCAAGTGTCTCGGTGTTGAAGACCAAGTGATCGAATTTACAGGAGAAAATCGAGGTCTATTGGGTTTACTTTTTGCTCTCCGAAGTGTACTGAAAGGTAGAAGGTATTTGATTGTGCTTGATGACGCCTTCTATTTCCACGATTTCTTTGATAACATATGGTCGGAACCAAAACTGGAAGATAATTGCACTGAAAAACTCGCGCTTGGATTGCCAAAACAACAGGGTGGAGCTGTTATTGTCACAACTCGATCAAAGGAATTGGCGAAGGAAATGGTTGGCGAGGAGATCGTATATCCCCTTTTGCCATTGAATGATAAGAGTTGTCGGGAGATATTGATAGATTCAGCAGGAGAAAGAGTGGAGCAATTGCTTAAATATCAGACTGATAAAGATTTAGAGGATACAATTATGAGCAAATTAGGTGGCCTCCCTTTGGCTGCCAAGATCATGGGGGAAATCATGAAAGAACAACTTGACAAAGTACCAGCATACACAACACCACTCAGCTGAAACCTATATCAGGACATCGATTTTCTGAGAAGATGCAGCTCTAATCGCAACCCATAAACAAGAATTCACGATTTTTTTTTCTTTCGATTTCCACTGAATATGTCAGCAATTAATCAGTCTTGTGTTGCTCTCTTGTAACTTGTTATTCGAAGTTCAACGGTATTTCAATGTATTTTCTGTTTGACCATAATTGTTGTCATTTGATTAATGTTATACTCCTTAGTTATATGATCTTTTTCACTGATAATACTCCGTTTCAATTTGTTTGTCTTAATCGAAAGACATTTCGGTACATTCCACATATCTTAGCTTTTGTTTGATGTCTTAATCAAAAGACATTTCGGTTCATTCCACATATCTTAGCTTAAGATCTTCGTAGGGTCATTTTCAAATGTCAAATCCTTTTAGAGTTTAATATATTTCACATACTGAAATTGTAAAGATACGACATTTGAGTGTTACTCAACCTCAAAAGTTAGCTCATGAGAGGAGGATTCCCCAAGTCTATATAAGCAGACCGCCAATCCATTCCCCAACCAATGTGAGACTTTTACCCACTCTAACAAACTGTTCATTTGACTTCAGATATATCTTGATCTAAATACCTTTTAGAGTTTGATAAATTTCTTTTATTCCTATTAAAACTTGCTCATCTCTCTCTTTGCTTCATCAACAATGGCAACTGCAATCGACCATGTTTACTCTGATATAATCCATTCTGAAAGGTATTCAGATCAAGATATATCTGAAGCCTCCACTGGAATACAAAGTGAAGAGGAAGAACATCTCCACCGATCAACTTCCACGCCCCAACAGGAGCCGGTCCCTCACATTAGAAACCAACAATATATGACTAATGAGGAAATGAAAGCAAAGAAGCTGTATGAACTGATGGATGATGATCTTCAATTCATCGACGAGGCCTATGAGAATATAAAAAAATACAAGGCTGAGGTCGTGAGACAACAGGAGCGTGCGAAGGAGAACCTTAAATATAAAGAAATTTCCAATGTCGAGAAGGTCGTTATGAGGTTGAAAACAGAAATCCCCTCAAAGGTGAAAGTTAGGTACTCGGCGCCAACAGTTAGAGATGCAAAGAAGAAAGAGAATCTCCCCAATCGCGAGAAGAACGAGCATCTAGATGGAGTTCATTCTTTTTATAACAAGGATCTGTTTAAGAACAATGTGATATTCAAAGAATTCAAGACAAGTTTCAATCTCCTCAATAGTGAACACAAACAATGCCTTCTCTGTTTTGCTCTGTTCCCAAATGGTGCAACAATCAAGAAGCGGCTCCTGATGTACTGGTGGATTGGCGAGGGATTCATTCGATCTGATGTAAACGCAGAGGCTGATGCAGAGAAGGTCTTGAAGGAACTCATTTCAAAAAACTTCATCCATCCAGTTTACGACAAGTGCCCTTTTAAGAAAAAAGCTCATAGCTACAAGTTGCATCCTTTGGTTCATGCTGCAGTACCTATACTGGCTGAGAGGGAAAATTTCATTGATTCTGATGACCCCATGAGAGGGCATACTCGTTTTCTAACATCTTGTCTGGTTTCTCGGAAAGACAAGAAGTCGGAGTCCCATGGCAAGAACAAGTCCAATTCCAATACGCCATCAAAATCAGACAACTCTAAGCCCATGGCTCATGTGGTGTTCAATTTGAATGAAACCTTTCTACGGCTTAAGCACGAATGGCTTATCGAGATGAAGCATGTGAACATTCTTTACTTGGGAAGGTGGGATAGCACAAGCAAGAAGCATATTGAAGTGGAGGAACCTAAAGATTTAGAAGGCTTAGCTAACTTAAAGTATGTTAAATTCTTGAGTTTGCAAGGAATTTCAGGGATAACAGAGATCCCTGAGTCAATTTCCAAGTTATGGAACCTTAATGTCTTAGATCTCAGAGCTTGTCACAGTCTTGAGGTGATCCCGCGGGGCATTGGTTCACTTCATAATTTGACACACTTGGATTTATCGGAGTGTTACTTGCTCAGTGGTATGCCAAAAGGTCTCGGGGCACTAACAAATCTCGTGGTTTTCAAGGGATTTGAAGTTGCAGATTCAACAGACAAATCACACTCATGCACTCTGGATGATTTGTTGGCCATGAAAAACTTAAGTAAATTAAGTATTCATACACAAATCGAGGATTTCCCTAGACGGAGTGACTTGTCCGTGCTTGTGAATTTCAAACAACTCCGCATCCTAACTATAGAATGGGGAAGAAATTTGTTTGGGAATCCAGACTCGAGTAGTGTTCCAAAACATGGGGGAATTGTGAAAACATTGAATCGTTTAATTACAGGGAAGGAAGATGGGAATGTCTCATATGTAATCGGTTTTCCTCCAATATTGGAGAAGTTGGACCTGAAATGTTATCCTAAGCGAAGTGCAACCACTTGGCTAAAACCTGAGAATTTGGGGAAGCTGAATAAACTGTACATCAGAGGAGGGGAACTTGGCGATTTGGGTCAGTTCGAGTTTAGAACTGATCCAAAATCTTGGAATAACGTGAAAACACTACGTCTCAAGTACTTGATGGAAATAGCGATGGAGTGGATGGAATTTCGAGAATTGTTCCCGAAAGTTGAATATTTGGAGAAAGTGAAATGTCCAAAGCTCACTATGTTCCCCTGCAATGCCCATGGAATTTGGAAGTACAAGACAAATACATTTTAATGTTCATCAACTCACTATCATCCAATCTTGTAATGGTTGAATTCGACGTCAAAACGATACCTTTAAGTTCCTTCTCCATCAATCTTGTACATTTTTTTGTAGCTATGAGTAATTACTTTGTCTTTTATTACTCAGAATGTATTGCAATAATCTTATGTGATTAATGTAAAATTGATCTTGTACAAAATAACTTGATATACACGAACGTGTTCAGAAACTAGTACTATCATAAAAAGACCAAAACCCTCTTAGTGCTACTTCAGGAAAGCTAAAGCATATTCACTTGTCTGCCACAAAGTTCAAAAGGTTACACTTATATGATTGTCTTCAAGCTATTGGTATCTTTAGCTTTTTAATTCATTGATTTGATTTGAGGCATCAAATCTATCTCCTCCAATCATGTCTAAGATATTATAAAATATTAAATGATTAAAACCATGCATCACCAAACATGAAAATTCTGTCTAAGATATTATAAATATAAATTATTCTTGACTCACCCAAGTCAATTTTTTTAAGTGTTAGAACATGTGAGGAGAGAGAAGCATAACAAGAAATAATACTTGATAAATTTAATGACATACTTTTATTGAGTCAAACTAAAGCATAAATTAAAAAGTACGATAATTGATATAAGCACTTCATTACTTTAACTATAGAATGAAAAGGATAACCTTGAATAAGGGATTTATAAAACCAAAAGATAAATTTATATAGATAAAAATGAAAGAAATACTAAAAGAAATCTCAAAGTTTTAAATTAAATAATTGGAGGTTATGAATATTAAGAATAACAACTACATAGATAAATAGATATGAGTTATGAAAGTAAATAATTAAAAAAAAATAAGGAGAAAAATAATAAATAAATCCAATTTTGAAAAGAATATTTTGCAAAGGATAAAGTGAAATGTAACACAAATATTGATAGGTTCTACTTTTCTACTTGGTTGGTTACTAACACAAATTAAAATGATTACATCTTATAAAGACTGTACATGAAAAAATAAACAAATCATTCAGAGGTTACTTAAGAACTATTATAAACTATGTAATGTAATAAATATAATGATGGTAGAAATTCCTCTTCCACCAATTCAAGGAAGATCAAAGGTTGAAAAAGACTAATGATTCTTAAAATTAATAATAAATTTATTAAGACCTCAAGAATAAATTAAATTTGTTATAATAGACTATACAAAGGCCAAAAAACACCATACAAGAAGATTACAATATTTAAGTTATTTAACAAAATTAATAATTCGTTTTTTGACTTAATACCTTCCCACTTTAAGTATTTAGTATATAGAATTATTATTTAAAATTTAACTAATTACATGTTTTATAACATTTTTGATTTAATAAAGGGGTAAAATTTTGCACTTTCGAGCTTTACACTTTTCGTAATATATAAGTATGTGTTGCTTCACAAATTCGAAATAGAGAGAGTAATAATTTAGAGAGTTGATATCTTAAAAGGTCTCAATTATGAGAATTTGTGTTGCAAAGTTATTGAACTTTATTTTGTATCAATAAAATCACTCAACTTTAAACTTTTATCTTATAAAAATAACTCCACTAAATTTATCATTAACAAATCTAATATGACAAAATATGTTAGGTAAGCATGAATTCCACGAGTAAATAAAATTAAAGAAAATCAATTTCTTATACCCAACAAATTGAATGACGGATTCAGGTGGATGATTAAATATATTTAACGAGCATTTTAGCAGGAAATTGAACTCTAAAAATGTGTATGTTATTAATAAGAGAAAAATAATTACTAATTAAAGTAATAATAAAAAAGTTGGACTAGTAAAAGAACATCACACTACAGTCAAAATATTACACATAAAACTTCATGTAGGATGTATGTGTTGTGGTCATTTGCTTCATGCCTTTAGTATTCCTATTCAATTTGTAGGGAAGGCCATAACTGCTGATGCACTAACAATTCGGAAAGCTGAGAGCCACTACAAAAGGGTTGGTCAAAAGTTCAGATACGGTCAGATGCAAAGAATGTCATACAAAAGAATTTGATAACATCTTGAGAAATAGAGACCATTTGCAAGGATGTCTGACGATTGATGAAGTCTTTTGAATAAATCAAGATTATATATATTCCTCGAACATGGAATGTATTAGTTCATAGTCTAGCTAAAATTTCTATTTCATGTATAAATAGGATTTCTTGAGATTCTGCCTTCCCAAGTTGTGTTGTAACAGATGCAATGATGTCTTATGAACATCTGAATCATATTTTAAAGTAGTGCAATAAAAAGTTTTCCTGAAAGAAAAAAAAATCTACTAGAGCACCTAAAATTGAAGGGCATAAATATCCGTTGAAGTCATGTTAAAAAACACATTTATGTATTATGCGTGTCAGCATATTTTGGAGCAAGTCAAGGTGAAGTCATTTTCTACTAAGCAACTTATTATTGCTTCTTCACCAAAACAAGATGCATTTGTAAAAAGAGTGAATTATGAATTTCAATTTGAAGAAGATATGGGACGCATGGGATATTCGTGCTGTGATTCTCTTCAGCCTTACTCTCCAAATAATCCTCATTTTTTTCGCGCCGCTTAGAAAGCGCGTTTCAACTGTCTACCTGACACTGCCCCTCTGGTCCGGCTACTTGCTCGTAGAATGGGCTGCTAATTTTGCAGTTGGACACATCTCTGACAGCAAAGGGGATGATAACCGCTTTGCTGCCGAGAACAAAGTTCAAGATGTTCTTGTATTCTGGGCACCTTTTCTGTTAGTACACCTCGGGGGCCCTGACACTATTAGTGCCTTTGCCCTCGAGGATAACGCCCTGTGGCACAGGCATTTCCTGGGACTTGTGACACAGGGTAGCTCTGTGGCCTATGTTTTTTTCCGAACAGTTTCCAAAAACAAACTGTTGATCCCAACAGTGCTGATATTTGTGGTTGGAGTTATCAAATATGGTGAGCGTATTCGGGCTCTGTATCTTGCAAGTTTAGATCGATTTCGAGAGTCTATTATGAAAGATCCTGATCCCGGACCAAACTATGCCAAGCTGATGGATGAATACTCTTCGAAGAAAGCAGCTAACCTACCGACGAACATAGAAATGATCCACGAGTTCTATGGAGATAATTTGGAGGAGGAAAAGTCAGTTAAAAAGGGGCTATCTGATCTTGAGGTAGTGGAAGAAGCTCATTACTTCTTTGAGAAATTTAAAGGACTAATTGTTGATCTCATATTTGACTTCCGCCAACGGAATGAAAGTCGAAATTTCTTCCTCAGCTTAGAAGCGATTGATGCTTTTCGAGTTATTGAGGTTGAACTCAATTTCATTTATGATGTTCTTTTCACCAAAATGATTGTGGCTAACTCTTACTGGGGTTATGTACTTCGATTCATCTGTTTCCCTCTCGAAATTGCTGCCGCAATCCTCTTCTACCGTTGGGATAAAAGGGGACTTCCAAGGTGGGAGATCGGAGTCAGTTACACACTTCTCCTTGGTGCTCTTATCTTGGATTTCACTTCCTTTTTTATGATCCTTTTCTCGGACTGGACGACAGTTGCCCTGAAGAAAAAGGGGTATGTGTTATGGCGTTTGCGTAAACCAGCTTGTGGATGGTTGAGCCGCAGGTGGGCTGAATCCATTGCACAATTCAACTTGATTAACTATTGTGTACGTGGGCGCTCCAAGCGTAAGGAAAGCATATATCAATGGTTTGGGATTGTTGATGTATTGAATCGAGTCGTGTATGTGAAGTGTGAGAAATTCACTGACCAAATGAGGGACTTCATCTATGAAGAAATAAAGAATAAATCTTCACTCGCGGAGGATTTAGAAACAGCAAAGGAAATATGGTTAGCCAAAGGAGATTGGACACTTCGTGCCAATAGCTCTAGTCATCTGCTGCCCTATATTACTGAGTCTAATTTCGATGAAGTCCTTCTGGTATGGCACATTGCTACTGAACTCTGCTATAGTAAAGTTAATATTGTTATCGATGAGAGTTCCCCTGTCAATTACCGTGAGATCTCAAAGATTCTTTCAGATTATATGCTCTATCTCCTTGTGATGCAGCCTTCAATGATGTCGGCTGTGGCAGGTATCGGACAGATTAGATACAGAGACACTTGTGCTGAAGCCGAAAAGTTCTTCCTCAGCAGAAACATAATGAAGAGTACTAATAAGGATAATCAAGGCTGCAATAATTTCTTTACTTGTAGCTGTCTAAAGAGAACAATGAATGATGAGGAAGGCGAGCAAGTCCATAAGCGTAGAGAGGAAAAACATGTAAGAGCTTGTAAAGCGATCCTTGAAGTGAACGCGGTGGTGAAGCCAGTGCAAGTGAAAGGGGATAGAAGTAAATCAGCCTTGTTTGATGGACGTCGTCTAGCCAAAGAGCTTGATCATGGCATCGATAAATGGGAGCTAATAAGCAAAGTATGGGTTGAAATGCTGTCCCATGCTGCAATTAACTGCAACCCCAATGAACATTGCCAACAACTTAGCAAAGGAGGACAGCTTATCACTTTGGTCTGGTTGTTGATGACTCATTTTGGTTTGGGAAACAATTTCCAAATTAGTGAAGGTCATGCTAGGGCAAAACTCATTGTGGGCAAGTAGCTTCTTTTTTTCCCAACATGTGTAGGTTGTTTTGTGTTTCAACATGATGTTGCTTATTGTGATCTTCTTGATCATTTACATGTCTTTTCTTACATAAATCAGTCTTTTCTCAAAGTTCGATGGCATATTAAATGTTCTATTATATTATATTTTGATTTACAGTAGGGTCGAAGTTGTAATATAATTTTGAAGGTAGAAGCTTTCCACTTTCTGAAAGTTGCTATACATCCTTGCGGGGAGCTTGTCAGGCTCAAACCCAAGACAACATAGAAAAATAATAGATTTAAGGACGGAGAAGTCCCACCAGTGCACCACAATCCATATTGGTTTAACATGTATTTCATAACAAGTAGACAAGGAGATTCATGTATTTGAAGTTAACATACGGGATATTTTTCATTTTTTTTTTTTTAAAAATAATATGCTAATGAAAAATGCGATCTTTAAAGTTTTCCTTTTAATAAAAATATTTATATTGAAAAAATTTATATCAATATTAATATATACTAATGTCATTGTTATAAATTGGGCAAAACACCAACTACACCTCAAAGAGTCTCAAATTTCAGCCTTGGATATGGAGTGAGACTTTTCAGCTTGAATCCAGATTTCATCGTGTCCCAAAACAAGTATAGGACATAGACGGATTTTTTTTTTTTAAAAAAAGACAGCAACATCAGCAACAACAACATACCCAATATATTCTTCCTCATAGATGAGATTTTAAAAAAATAGACTGTACATAGACTTTACCTCTACCTTGTCAAAGTGGGGAGGCTAAAGAAAAAACACAACATTTATAAGCAATAGCAGAATAGTAAAAAAATAGAAGCATACGAGACAACAAATACTAATAGAGAAATAATAAAAATACGGAAATAGTAAAGTTACGAAAATAGCAAAAATAATACTAATGCAACTAACCATCTACTCAAATCCTCGACTTGGATCTACGTCCTTCTATCAAAATTTATTTATTCAAAGGTCATATGCTGGATAAACGGAAGGTTGGACATGTCGCACTGATCACCTCTCTGTTTTTTGGGCAAATCCCAAACTTTTCCAATCTTGAAGAAAAATAAGAGAAGAAGGGAGAGTTAGAAATGGCAGAAAAGAGTAATCTGTCCCAAGAATTCACACTTCCCAAACACAGACACAAGCTAAAGGTCATCGAGCGGCCTCTCGATGAGGACTCTGTTTGCAACATGTGCTTCCTGAGCTGCAAAGAATCTAATATCCATGCTTGTGAGATCTGTAGGTTCCGGATACATGTTTCATGTGCTCAGGGAATAGAAGAATGGAAACTGAATCCTGCAGGAAGTCGTAAACAACATGATCATTTCCTAATTCTCCAGCGAAGGCCCGCCACTTTCCATTGTGATGCTTGTGGTAAGGAAGACAATAAAGAGCCCTCTTATCTATGTACTGAATGTCAATTCTGGATACATAACAGCTGTGCCAATTTGGACCCGGAGTTCAACCACGGAGACCATGACCACAAGCTCTCCCTCGAGTTTTCTCTTCCAGAAGAATTTCGAGAATTCAAACTCTCCTGCGAAGTCTGCAGCGAAAAACTCCTTCCTGCTTATTGGGTTTATCATTGTGGTCCTTGCAGATACTTTGTACACGTCAAATGTGCCGGGAAAAAGAGAATGTAAGGACTTTTTTCTCATTCTTAGATCTATCTATACACTTTCTATTGATTAGATCATGTAGCTAGGCAACCAACTGAGCTATTAAGATCCCCGATTGTTATCTCCGAAAATTAAATTAACTCTACTGATTTCTGTATTTTACGGTTTCAGGGCAGCTGATGATAACATCGAGGCCTTTCCTAAGTTGAACTTGGCCCTGCTGCCAGAGGCTAATGAAACTGTGCAACTTATAGTAAGGTTTCTTAATCAAAACGGCATTTTAGAAAATCTAATGCCATTGCAGATTGACAATTTTCAACACAAGATGCATTCGTTAGTTCTTTCAAATAACACAAACAAGGATAAATTAGTCTGTGATGGCTGTGTTGGGCCTATTGTTGACCGGCGGTATTATAGTTGTCAACAGTGCAGTTACTTTCTACATATAACTTGCTCTCAGTTACCGGGAGATCTGGAGCTGTATCATCCATTTCACCCGGAACATCCACTTTACATAAGGCATCCAGAGTATTGCTGTTTCTTCCGGCAATGCAGTCATTGTAAATTAGACACTAACGGTTGGTGGTTTGAATGCACAGAGAGAGATTGTGGCTTCCACCTTGATATGAAGTGTGCTTTTATACCTAAAGCTATTGCTCATAGATCACATAGGCACCCCCTTTGTCGAATTTCAGTTTCCAATGTCGATTGCAGCGCTTGTGGCAGACGCCTCTCTGGTTTGTCATACGGTTGTAAAGCCTGTGGTTTCTACCTAGGAAATGATTGTGCTCTATTGCCGGCTACTACCACCCACAAATGGGATGAACACCCACTTACTCTCATTTTCCCCCCTTTCACTGACCATCCAGATGAATTCTTGTGTGAGATCTGTGAAACATTTGCACATCCCAAGTATTGGCTCTATCATTGTAGGGAATGTGATCAATCTTTTCATCCACATTGCATCCCTCGACATGGTATGTCTCGCAATATCAAGTTTGGTAGCACCATCCAAATTGCTGAGCACTCACTAAAATTAGTCGAAAAAGGTGAATTTAAGTCCCAGTGTGGTGTATGTCGAGACCATTTGTATGAGACAGAAGCCCTGCTCTGCACAGCTTGTAATTTGCATATTTGCCGCAAATGTATTTGTGTCAATCTGAAAAAGGAGGATACAGCAATTATATCGCCTTGCAGTAAAACTCTCGGGGATTCTTAAGCAATTATGTTGTTGGTTCAAATTACTACAGTGTATTCATTTGCTCAATTTTTAATGTGGAAAAAGGTTTCCTATTTGATTCACAGATTTAAATTTGAAAAAGAATAACAGAGAGAGAGAGAGAGGAGATTCATAATGCACCAAACCGGCAAAATTAATCCAATTGGCAAATTACCCTTAGACTAGCAGAGAGAGGAGATTCACCGACATTGAATCATATCATATCGTATTATAGTAATATAATATTTATTTATAAGTAAAGTGAGTACAAACAATGCTTGAGTCGTGTTAGACACTGTCCTAAGAATCAAAATTTTATGCACCAGTGCCACCCCCAATCTCAACAATCTGATCTCTAACAAATCTAGCAGCCACCTTATTGTTGACATCCTGAACTTTTACTATAACATTGGAGAGCTGTAACGAACAATGCTAACGAGGACATTCCCATATGATAAGAGCATGTTTTGCCTCGTACACCACATCAGTGACCTCCGTCTCAAGATCATTGACGCAAAGCAAAGATCTGAGAGATACTAGCTCAGTTAAATTTCAAGATGTCCAAGAATTTGAAAAACAACGAAAAGTTACTTCCACTTCAATAATTGAGAACAAGGGCTTCAACATGATTCACATAATCAATTGGGGAGAAAATTCCAAAAGCAAACATTACTTTAACTTTTTATCTACATTTCTTTGTCTACCATATGAAATCAGATTTTTTGAAATCTTATCTAATCAAACACTCACACTTTAATAATGCTGTCATTTTGACCCCACTACTTTTTTAGCTTGCATTGTCATATACCAAATTCTCCATTATTGCTCTTTGAACTTTCATTTCACCACAAATTCTCCAACATGTTAAGCTTTTATGTAATCTCTCACCTTTACTTAGCTGTAACATAGAAAAACAGTAAAAAAGCTGAGGGATTCTTTTGCTCCCAACTTTCCCGTGTTTGCAAGTAGGTTTTAAAATATACTTCTCCGAGACAGAAAAATTCTCTTCTTGCTGATTCTATTTACTTCTACTCCTGAAAAGTATCTAATCCTTTGTATGAAACCTAGTTTATTTATAAGTGAGTACAAGCACTGCTTGAGTCGTGCTAAACACTATCCTAAGAAACTATTTCAGCTATGTGAAATGTTTCCCTAGAATTAAACAAGCTTTTTCTATAAGAAAGAACATAAAAAACAAAATATAATTACTACAAAAACCAGCAAAATGGAAAAATTGCTTGGTTCTTCATTCTTTCTCTGAGGCCCCAATCTTAACAATCTGATCTCTAACAAATCTAGCAGCCACCTTATTGTTGACATCCTGAATTTTCACTATAACATTGGAGAGCTGTAACGAACAATGCCAACGAGGACTTTCCCGTATGATAAACGCACTGATAGCATGTTTTGCCTCGTGCACCACATTTGTGACCTCCGTCTCAAGATCATTGACGCGAAGCAAAGATCTGAGGGATACTAGCTCAGCTTTGACTATTTCAAGTTGATGCCTAATGAAATCAACTGAATCAGTCTTGTTATCAAGGACCACATTAATAGTTTCTAAAAGAAAATCAATTAATCCCAATGAATTAACCTTTGGGATCAGGTTTGATCTTATTGACTTCCAGAGATCAAGATAATTATCTGTAATCATCTCTTTCTTAATCAAATCGATCTCTTCTAGAAGATCAAATAATAGGTACGGATAGTCTCCACTGGCATCATCTTCATTCTTGATGCTTACAAGAAGCCAGTGGATGACATGTGCAGTCTTTGTTACCACAGCTTTGGGACGTGCCAAGAGATCCTTTGCATTTTTCCTGTCATCTATCTTTGGGGGATCCATCAGAAATGCTATCAAAAAATTCAGCTCCTTGGAAAGGTTGCACACATTATCTCTCGCAGAAGACATCAGATATGCTTTGGGACTTAGGAGCTCCTTGAGATCATTACGGAAACAACAGAGAAATCGGATAGCAACTTCAATTTCCATGGGGCTACTGCTCTCCAGCCGCGATGACAAAAACTTCAGGCTTCTGAAGTATGCATACCTCAAGTCTGGCTCAATGAGCTGAATTGTCAGCAAGACCTGAGAGAACTTGGTTTCCATTATCGTATCCATATCCTCGAATACACACTGGAACAAGAGACATGCAGTAGTGGTTGCCGCAACTTCAATTATTCTTAAAACATCTTCTAACTTGTGATGCTCGATGCAACTTCGCGAGCTAAACCAAGCAAAATTCCATAGAAACCGGAACTTCACTTGAAGAATATTGATTTTTTTCTTGATAGAGTCCTGAATAGATTCAGTCTTGTGGCGTAGCAGATCATTCAGATTGTTTGACACTGAGTCAATCAGCTCCACCAAACAGATATTGCTCATTGTAGCATCCAACTGTAAAACAGATCTGTAAGATGTTGTGATTTTCGAGGTGAGATCCTTGATTTTCCCATGCCATGCCTCGGTTACCTTGCTTTCCTCTACCGCGTTGGCACAAAGTAATTGGATGGTCTTTCCAGCATTTTGGACCCAATCTTGGACATAACTGATGAGATAAGTGTCTTCTTCAGTACTCGGCAACTTTTCTGCTGATACCAGAAACGTCTTCATAAATCTTAGGTACATTTTGACGACATTGATTGTGGCGGGATCAGTCAATTTTCTGTAATTCTCCAGCCATTCAAAACACTTCAAGGTGTCGTCCACACACGTATATTGAGCCATTGACAGGAATAACCGGTGCGGTCTGCCATTAAAAAAATAGTCATCATATCATATTATACTATAAGTCAGAACACAATAAGTTGTAAATTTAGATTATCTAACTGACCATATGAGATAAATTACCCCAAAAGATCAGCCAAGTAATTTTTGACACAGTTCAAGTGCTTGATACCATACGGAATCGGATTTGCAGTTTATTTAAAAAGTAGTAACTTTTATTGATTGATGAAGGAAAAAAATATGACTGAAAATGATGAGAACAAGGAAGAAGAAAGGTAGGAAATGGTGTCGAAGAAGACAGAGGAAGGGGGTCAAAATAATAAATTAAAATTAGGCATAATACATAGATATGACCTTAACTTGGCTTCAACGGATAATCATAACCTTTAACTTTGTCAGTGCACAAGTAGACACTTTAACTATTCAAAATGTGAACAAATACACACTTGAATATTGCAGGGTCATATGTGTGAAATACAAACGGTCCTACATGGATTAGTGAGCCTACATGGAATCCTCCACGTATTATATCACGTAGGACACATGTGTCCGTTTGTTCAATTTTATACAAGTTAAAGTGCCTACTTGTGCACACTCAAAGTTGGAGAGCATAGATGTTAGTTGATGCCAAGTTAAATGACATGTTTATGTATTATAATGGCATAATACATAAACATGACCCTTAACTTGACTTCAGCGGACAACTATGACCTTTAACTTTCCCAGTGTACAAGTAGGCACTTTAACAATCTTGAACAATTTGTAACTTAAGACTGAACTCTCTGATAGTGGTATATGCATAAAAATCCTGTTTGAGATCATTGACTTACTACAATGGCATACACCTCTGTTAACTATTCCGTGAATCATCTGATCCGCCTTCTGAGCTCTCGGGGCCTGATCTTTTCAAAAGAAGGCCAGATCCCCATGCTTAAACTGGAGCTCGTCTTCCTGAGAACTTTTCTCTGGTGGACTGCAAAACGCTGTACGGAGAATCAGAATTTGGAACTTCTCTTACTGCAAATCGAAGTTGTGGTGCGAAATGCAATTAGTCATATCCAAGCCAGAGATTCGGATGAGTGGTCTTTTCAAGTATTGCATCACACACGACTTCTCAAGCCAGAGATTGAGAAGACTTACATCAAAATTGTGAAGTCTTCTCCTCCTACGCCAGACACACGGGTGGTGGTGGAGTTCATGAACAATCTGATTGACAATCTGAAGGATCTGCTTCGCTATCCGGACTCTTCCACTTTTTCCCCAGAGGAAGAACTCAGACAACTTGTAACTAAGCTAAGATTCTTGAGAAATCTTCTTAGCTTTGTAGCTACACGTTGCACCGACCATGAGAAGCTGAAACATCTCTCCAATTATGCTGAAGCTATAGCTATAGAAGCAGCATGTCTTCCTTTCATGTGTTCATTTGACCAAAAAGATGGAAACAGTACAAGTTCCATTAAGGACAAGCTCACGGAACTGACACGGAAAATTAATCCTATCACTCCAGACATCAGAAGGATTTACGTGGAAGTCCTCGAAGCACTGAGTCCATTAACAACAGAGACTGACATTTCAGATCCAGACTTGGCATCCTTCATAGATACTCTCCAAGATTGTCTAACAGAGCTAAAACACAATCAGCCACCTTGGATTCGTTCCTTTGAAGCCCTCCACCATGAACTCACCTTCCTCAGCTCTTTCACTAAGGACCCTCCGGAGCAATTCATTGAGAGTGACAACTCGGATGATCCTAAAGTTGATCCAATTCAACTTCTCTTGGGAGAGATGAGAGACTGGAGCACTTCTAGCGCACATCCGTTCAAGCACTATACAGAACATTTGACATTGAAAGGTCAGTTCACCCGTATTCAAGATCTGGCTGTTAAGGTGGGATGTACCATCTTTTTCTTCTTTAATTTCAACGAAATGGAAGAGCACAAGCTTGCGGAAGAAGAAGCTACACTTGTTGATTTAATCGAAAAGATCAAGCACCTTAAGTCGGAGATCGGAGTTCCCATGTTGACATTGCCTGAGGTGAATATCATAAGGACAGATGACCTGGGTTTTATCAGAAATTTGATAGAGCTGATTAACCAGCAGGCAGGTCCACTCGACTGCCTGAAGCGTCGTGTACAGGGAATTGCTGACGAGCTGGAATTCCTAAGTTCTTTTCTCAAAAAATGTGGAGAGAGGCGCCATGAGCACGAGAAACTGAGGAATCTTGCAGGCCAAATAATGACTGTTGCATACAGAGCTGAATATGTCATTGACTCGTTATTGGTAAGAGATGGTACTCTATTCTACCATTCGTTTTGTATTGTTGATGTCGTTGGAGAGATGAAGAGAATCAGAAGGGAGGTCATGGTGTTTGACGAAAAGATGAGCAATGTCATTGAGCCCAAGGTCCTTAATTCGACAATGCCCTCCAGAGACATGGTAAGTGTTGCTATGTCAGAGGAACTAGTGGGCTTAGAGGATGAAAAGGAGAGATTAAGAGATCAACTGATAAATGGATCTCATGCGTTAAGTGCTATACCAATTCTTGGTATTTGTGGACTGGGAAAGACAACTCTTGCCATGAGTCTCTACCACGATGAGCTTGTTGTCAAACACTTTGATATTCGTGCAGCCGTTTCTGTTTCCCATGTATATGACACTGAAAAATTGGTACTTGCAGTGTTGCACAACATCAATGGATATCCTGACACATCTAATGGAGGGGATGGTGATCTGTTGAAAGTAAAAAAAATGATATATTTGTCTTTGAAAGGAAAGAGGTTCTTGATCTTAATAGATGATGTGCGGGATACTGAAGCATACGTTGATTTGGGAAACCTGTTTCCAAACGATTTTACTGGAAGTAGAATTCTCCTCACCACTCGATCATATCAAATAGCTTCATGTGCTGCGCATAGTACTAAAATACATAATCTTCGATTTCTTACAGAAGAAGAGAGTTGGAAATTACTTAAAAAGAAGATATTTCACCAACAATTTTGTCTTCCAGAACTGGAGGAAGCAGGAAAGCACATGGTCAAACAATGTCACGGGATACCTGCCATGATAGTTTGGATGGCGGATATTGTTGCAAGAACAAGGACAGAAGCCGATTGGATACAAGTTGGGGAATGTAACCAAATTGATGAATATCTTTTCAGCATTAATGAAAAAGAATACAGTGTCATACCAGATCATCTCCGTCCATGCTTCCTTTATTTTGGAGCATTTCCGTTGGAGGAAGAAATTCCAGTATCCAAATTGATCAAGTTGTGGGCTGCAGAAGGTTTCATTCAACAAACTGAAGCAGAGAGCTCTGAGGCTGTCGCAATGGATTACCTAAGGTATCTTGTTGAACGAGGTTTTGTAATGGCCTGCCAACGAAGCTCAGAAGGTGAGGTCAAACGGTGTAAAGTCCATGACAGATGGCACAAGTTTTGTTTAGTTAAAGCCAGCCACGAAAACTTTTTTCAGCTGATGGACCTTGGTGGTGGTGTTGATCCTAATGATTCCAATATCCCACTCTCCTTAGCATGTGATCATCGCCGGCTGTTCACTTCATCTAATTGGTGGGACAGTATTACATTACAAGTTTCTGGTCCATTTGTCCGAACCCTGGTGCTAACTGGCAGGAGATGTGATTTATCCACGCTTAATATCTCATCTCTGTATCAAAACTTGAAACTTGTTAGAGTTTTGGATTTAGGGCGTATAAATGTGGGCAATGATTTTCCAGTTGGGCTTGAAAAGATGACCCTGTTGAAGTACTTAGAAGTTCGGGGAGAAATGACTTCAATCCCATCTTCAATCGACAGCCTCCGGCAATTGGAAACTTTTGTTACAATAGGATTACGGGGAGCAGTTGCAATACCTGGTAGTATTTGGAGTCTGACAAATTTGAGGCATTTGCATATAAAGGGTGGTACTTATTCTTTAGGTGCCCCTGAAAAAATGTTGCCAAATCTGAGAACAATGTCTACCCCATTGCTTCGTTACGGGGAAGATTCAGAAGAGATACTGAGAAGATTAGTACGTCTTGAGAAACTGAAATGCATCTTTTTGGACTCATCGAGGAAGAAAAACCTGTTTCCCAAACTGGGAATTCTTGAGCATCTTCAGTCTCTCAAACTACTTTACTATGGTGAAGTGCGAAAGACGTGTGAGTTCAATTTCCCTTCAAACCTCAGAAGGTTGACCCTGTCAGGTTTTCGCCTGCCATGGGATCAAATATCAATTATTGGGGAACTTCCCAATCTTGAGATGTTGAAATTGCTGAATAAAGCCTTTGAGGGTAGTCTATGGGAGGTAAAAGATGATCAATTTCCCTGTCTTAAGTATTTGAAATTAGATACACTAGACCTGGAGGAATGGTACATGTCTGAGGATGCGTTGCCTGAGCTTGAGCGACTGGAGTTGAAGAAATGTAAGAAACTAAGAAAGATCCCCTTGAATATTGATAATCCTCAAAAATACTTCATGGTAGATGACAAGTTGAAGGTCATCATCCGTAACAGATGACATGTTGATTTCTAGATAGAATGAACTTTTTTTTTGCTTATATCAAGCACCTAAATTAAAATAGCATTATTTTCTCAACAATTTCGTCATTTGATTAATTTTACCATTTATATGTGAAGTTATTTAAGATAATACAGCACCGAATAAGTGCATGTAATTTCTAAATGTCTCTAACGAAATTAGCAAAGACATTAACATATACAAATCATATCATATCATCATATCATCATATTATATTAAAAGTGGAAAGGTTTTATGGTCAAAGTTGAATTACGAAAATGCCCTTCACTAATTTTTTTAAGGGAAAAGGGACGGATTTACCCCCGAACTTTAATAAATGGTATGTGTATGCCCTCCGTTATACTTTGCGTCCACATAAGCCCCTGCCGTCCAATTATAGGTACACGTATACCCCTCTCACTAACGGACCCCTAATTTCTTACACGTGTCTTAATCTTATTGAACTACCCGTTTGACCCTTTTTTTTTAACCCATAACCCAACTATCCGCCCCATAACCCAATACCCACCCAATTTCCTCTAAAAGGATCCTAATTAAAAAACACCCAAATTAAAACAACAAAGTCCGTCCCTTTTCCCTAGTCGGAGGTCCCCGCGTATCCCTCACACCAAAACCCTAGTCGGAGCCGCGATTCCAGTTTGTCTTCGTCGATTCCACCTTTGTCTCGTCGAATCTTTCGTGTGTTCTTCGATTCAACTTGTCTTCGTCAAAGGTACCCAAATATCCCATTCGATTTCATAGTTTTCTTGTTTTGCTGTTTTCGATTTGCTTTCATATATAGTAAATAAATTTGTTGTTGCTGTTATTTCGGTAGTTTTCTTGTTGTTTCTTTATTTATTGTGTAAAATATGCATTTTATAGTGAAAATCTTTCTAGGGTTCACGTTCTAGTTATTGGATTAAAGATTTTTTTTTTTTGTTTTAGAGTGTAAATGAAGTACACTTTATAGGGTTTCACTTCCAGAAAATGAAGTTCACGTTTCAGTTTTTGTGTTAAAGAAATGTTTTTTTTTGTTTGTATTCGTGCCTTTATGTTGTGGACCTTTAGTTTATGATTTGTTGGTTTGGTAAAATAGTTTCAGATTCCCTTGACTTGGTCTACTTTATTTTTTGTTGGAATTTTTTGTTTGTATTCATGCCTTTATGTTGTGGACCACTTTGAGTTATTAAGAGATAATGCTTATTTAATTGTTAATTGTGGACCACTTTCAGTTAATAAGAGATAATACTCAATGTTACTAATTGAAATTCTTAACTCAATGTGACTTAATTAACTAACTTACCTACTTTAATCCTAATGTGACTATCTTACTTTATGTGACTAACTTACTTAATCCAAATGTGACTTAACTAATTGACTTACTTAATCCTAATGTGCTTACTAATCCAAATGTGATTT
This sequence comes from Solanum verrucosum, assembly GCF_900185275.1. Taxonomy (NCBI): domain Eukaryota; kingdom Viridiplantae; phylum Streptophyta; class Magnoliopsida; order Solanales; family Solanaceae; genus Solanum; species Solanum verrucosum. Next base: position 448,821 of record NW_026020420.1, read on the forward strand.
ACTTAACTAATATGACTTTCTTAACTTACTCAATGTGACTAAATTAACTAACTTACCTACTTTAATCCTAATGTGACTAACTTACTTTAATCCTAATGTGACTTAACTTACTTATTTATGCTTACTAATTGACTTTCTTAACTCAATGTGACTTAATTAACTAACTTACTTACTTAATCCTAATGTGACTAACTTACTTTAATCCTAATGTGACTTACTTAACTTACTTATTTATGCTTACTAATTGACTTTCTTAACTCAATGTTACTTAATTAACTAACTTACTTTAATCCTAATGTGACTTACTTAACTTACTTATTTATGCTTACTAATTGACTTTCTTAACTCAATGTGACTTAATTAATTAACTTGACTTACTAATTGACTTACTTAATCCTAATGTGACTTATACTCACTGTTACTTATTTACTAATTAACTTACTTATTTATGCATACTAATTGACTTTCTTAACTCAATGTGACTTATACTCACTGTTTTATACTCACTGTTACTTATGTTATTTCATAACTCTTTGTAGGTCATTAACATGGTTGAAGTTACCATATACTTTCATCATGGTGGTGAGTGGCTAACCAGTCCAGAACCACATTATGATAGAGGATGTGTGACTTATTGGAAAGGGTATGATCCTGACCTAATATCTTTTATTGACTTAGTGAATGAGTACATTAATAAGTTAGGTTTTGTTGGTGTGCAAGAACTTATTGTACTTGCTCCAACTGGGAAATATTTTGAAATAATAGGTGATGAGGGAGTTAAGACCTTAACATCTTTTATCTCTACTGAGTATAAATCTATTCACTTGTTTGCTACTGAAGATTGTGAATTGTCTGTTGATGTAACTGATATTATCATGCATGATGGGTCATTTCTACTTTCACCAATTGTTAATGAGGGCACAGACTGTAGTGAAAGTGAAGATGACAGTAATAATGGAATGGTGTTTAGTTGTTCAGATTATGATACAGATGAATTAGAAAATTTTGTTACTAAAAAAAAAAGGAATATAACTGATAGTTTGCAAGATTATAAGGAGATTGTTAAGGGTATGGCCTTCAAGGACATAGCTGAAGCAAAACAGTTTTGTAAACTTTATGCTCTAGCTAAGAAGGTAGAACTAGTTGTGGTGAAAAGTGATAAAAAAAGATTGAGGTATACATGTGTTGCTGATGGCTGTCCATTTTTACTTCTTATTTCTGGGGATTTGACCACTCCTGGAGTTAGTGTCAAAACACTTGTAGATCATATAGAGTGTGGAACAGCATATGATAACTCTTTAGTAGATTACTCAACAATAGCCTTGTATTTTAAGGACAAATTGCAAAGTGACCCCAAATACAAGGTCAAAGAAATGAAGGCTGATTTACATAGAGTTTTTGAGCTAAATGTAAGTGAAGCAAAGTGCAAGAGAGCCAAAAAAGAGGTATTGGAGAGTTTAGAAGGTAGCTTTGTAGACTCTTACAATAAGTTAGAGGGTTATGCTACTGAATTGAGAAGTTGTAATACAGGGTCTGACATTGTGATAGATTTGTCTAAACAGGCACTATCTAATGGTAAGAGAAAATTTCTTAGGATGTATATCTGCTTCAAGGCAATGAAGTTGGGTTTTAAGTCTGGGTTAAGACCACTTATTGGGTTAGATGGTACATTCCTTAAAGGGAAAACTAAGGGACAAGTATTGTGTGTTGTTGGTCAAGACAGTAATAACTCTTTCTACCCTCTAGCTTGGGCTGTGATAGATAAAGAGACTAAGAGAACTTGGACATGGTTTATGCAACATTTGCAACATTCCCTTGAACTTCAAAATGGTGAAGGACTGACATTCATATCAGATATGCAGAAGGTAATATTATACAACTAATTTGCAATTTATTTTCCTTTGCTTGATACTGTTTCTTTTATTAATTTTAGTTGTTTTAATTTGATACTTAGGGGCAGCTTGAAGCAGTAAGGACAGTCTTACCTGAAGCACATCAGAGATATTGTGCAAGGCATATTGAGGCAAATTGGTGCAAAAGATGGGGTAAAGGTGAGCTGAAAAAGTTGCTATGGTGGGCTGCATGGTCATCATTTACAGAGGAGTTTGAGGACCAACTTCAAGAGATGAAGGAAGTTAATGGAGAGGCTGGACAGGATTTAATAAACAAGTATCCTCCCAAAACATGGTGCAGAGCTTATTTAGATACAGTGTGCAAAAATCAGGCTGTGGACAATAACTTTACTGAATCATTCAATGCCTGGATACTTGAAGCAAGGTACAAGCCAATTATTGGAATGTTGGAAGACATCAGGGTCAAAACAATGGAGAGGCTGGCAGCAAAAGAGTTGCTGTGAGGAAGTGGAAAGATGATGGATTTAGTCCCAAAAGTGAGTTGTTGTTTATTCAGTATTTGAAGATTTCCAAGGTTTGTAAGGTGAGTGGCAATGGGGATAATGGCTATGAGGTTACTGAAGGTGCAGATAGACACATTGTCAACTTAAGAGATAAAAAATGCACATGCAGAACATGGGATCTGACTGGAATTCCATGTCCACATGCAATTAAGGCCATGGAGCACAAGAAAATGATACCAAAGAAAGAAATTCATTGGTATTATAGTAAAGAGGCAGCATTGGCAGTTTACAAACACAAGTTACAACCTGTTAGGGGAGAACCATTCTGGAAATGTGATCATTTGCATGCCATTGAACCACCAGAATTGGTCAAGCTTGTTGGTAGACCTAAGCTTATGAGGGAAAGAGAAAAGGATGAAGCTGTTAAGAGGCAAGGAGTATGGAAGCAAACAAGAAAAGGAAAAATGATGACATGTAGTAATTGTGGAGAACAAAATCACAATGCAAGAGGATGTGAAAAGGTAATTTTCATTTAATCTTTAATTTCATCAAATAATTATTCTATTTTACTATTTAATTCTATATCTTCTATTATGATTAATAAGGCAAAGCAGGGGAAACAACCTACTAAGAAGCAGGGGAAGCAACCTGCTAAGCAAGGAAAAGAATCTGGCAAGGGAAAAAAGAGGAAGCAACCTGCTAAGCAAGGAAAAGAATCTGGCAAGGGAAAAAAGAGGCAACTTAGGAGAGGTTTAGTTGATGAAGATGAAGCTTCTGAGGAAGACATCAACTGCACAGCCCCACAACCAACACAAGAAAGTCAATTTGAATATACTTCTTCCAGCAGCTATTTTCCAGTAGCTGAGGATGATGATGAAGACCCTAGGCTAAGGCCAAGAACAATCTCAGAAGAAGCTTTTCTAACAAGATTGAGAAAGAAACAGAACCCAGAAGAACCAATTGGAAGTAGAGTAATACGCTTTAGAGGTGACAAATTTGGTGTTAGTGAACCTATAAATCTTCCCATAGGACCAACTGGCTTAACTTGGAATGGACAGGGTGCAGTTACTACAAACCAGCTACAAAAGTTGAGGCCAAGAAGAGGATGATGCTATTGTGTTGGTACTGCTTTGTATATGTTGGTGCCTTATTGATGTTAAGGCTAAACTTGTCTTTTTGCTATGTTTTGTATAGGCTGGTGCCGTAAATGATGTTAAGGCTAAACTTATTTTTTTGGTATATTTTGTGTAGGCTGGTGCCTTAAATGATGTTTTTGTGATGTTTTGGTAGTACTGTAGGCTGATGCCTTTAAGGTTAAAGTTGTAGCTTTGGTACTATGTTTTACTTCTACTGTTTGTATAGGCTGAGTGTATCAGCTAAAACTAACTGTCGTTTTGCTTATATATGACCAAGTGAATGTTATATAGTGTCTTGTATCTGTTGGGTTCTGTTGATGTACAATAGTATTTTGCTGTGGTATACATTTTTTTAGACCATTTTCTCTGTCAATGGTTGACAGGTTTCCAAACTAACTGTTCGCAGGTTTCCAAAGAAGTCCAATTTGGCAATATTGCCATCCATGTTGAATGGATTTCCAAGTCCTAGATTTATTAGAGCTAATGGCAATCACAGAGTTGGTGTTGTGAGTTGAAGAATCACCAAGCAGTCACAGCAAGCAAAGCACGATTTTTAAATTTAAGACTTTATGGATGATGTTAAACCGAGTTTCTGATGCTGTCTGATAAGTAATGGAATTTTTGTTCGCTTAAAAAAAAAGTTAGTGACTTTCATGTTGATAGTTTAATAGTGTCTTTGTGCAAGTTTAATAACACCTGAAAACACGTTTCATAAACAATGGTAAGACAAGCTTTCATTTCATTTTCAGATTCTCTAAATTCAAGGAAAACATAATGGCAATACCAAAAAGTTTATCCATCTTCAGCATACTAACTTTTTTTTTTGACAAAGGATCTTCAGCATACTGACTAATATAACACAAATAAATACTACAAATTTTTAAGGCAAAAGACACAAAATAATGTTCAAACCCAACACTTGAAATTTTACAATACGTTTGAAGCAATAGCTACACTAAATAATGACCAACATTCAAACATAATATTCACTAATACATAGGAACAATTGAAATAACTAACACTTGAAACTACAAATACTTGAAATAACTAACACTTGAAACTACAAATACTTGAAATAACCAACCCTTGAAACTACAATTCAACAGCATATATTCCTCATGCTACCAGTTAATCACTTGAAAATTGCAACAACAAATACCACAAACACAGTAAATGACAATATACACAACATCTTCAACTTTGACACTTTAGATTACAAATTTCTTGATTTATTCACCTCAAAGTAGTTTAAACTCTCTAAATTCTCCAATTTTTTCTTCAAATTGTCTCTTTCAATCTTCACCGCATTCAACGACTCTCTCAAATTCTCCATTTTCAACGTAGCAACTTCCAATTTAGACTTCAATAAATTAACTTCAATAGAAGAGTTTTCTGAAGAACTGTCTTCCCACCTCCAAAATTCACAATTTTCAATCTAATAAAAATAACAGAGGAAGAACTCATAATCACCAAAATACAAGCACAAATCATATTAATTTACATTTAGCGAAAAATGTACCTTAGGTTTAGAACATTTATAAAATCTTCTTCCGGGGTTCAATGGAGTCCTTGAAGTGAAACAACGAGCCAATTCGCCACAAAAACAAGTCATTATCTTGGAGTTACTAATTGAATCACAAGAACTTTCAAACATGGTTTTAGGTCTGATTTGAGGGAGACTACAGATAGATGAAAAATTGACTACAAAATTATGACCAACACACGATAGATTCGACGAAGACAAGTTGAATCGAAGAACACACGAAAGATTCGACGAGACAAGGTGGAATCGACGAAGACAAACTGGAATCGCGGCTCCGACTAGGGTTTTGGTGTGAGGGAATCGCGGCTCCGACTAGGGTTTTGGTGTGAGGGATACGCGGGGACCTCCGACTAGGGAAAAGGGACGGACTTTGTTGTTTTAATTTGGGTGTTTTTTAATTAGGATCCTTTTAGAGGAAATTGGGTGGGTATTGGGTTATGGGGCGGATAGTTGGGTTATGGGTTAAAAAAAAGGGTCAAACGGGTAGTTCAATAAGATTAAGACACGTGTAAGAAATTAGGGGTCCGTTAGTGAGAGGGGTATACGCGTACCTATAATTGGACGGCAGGGGCTTATGTGGACGCAAAGTATAACGGAGGGCATACACATACCATTTATTAAAGTTCGGGGGTAAATCCGTCCCTTCTCCCTTTTTTTAATTAAAAAAATACATTTTACTAACTTCTAAAATCAAATCAATAATGACAATTAAACTAGACCAAAAACATGATTAGATGTTACAACTTATCATTTTCCACTTTTTAATGAATTTTAATTGTTAACCCTTGTAGATTTTAAAGCTCATGAAATATTGAATAATTCTTTTATCCTTCAAGCAAATATTATGTTAAGTGAAAAAATATAAATATAAATTCTATAAACATAATAAATAAATAAATAAAGTTAGAATAAAAGAAATAGAAGAGTGGTAGACGTAAAGCCATAGTAGGTGAAAAGGCAAACCAATTGACTTCTCTCATTTCTATATTCATTTGAATTGATTATGGAATAATGACTCTTCTTTTCAGTTTTCAATATATTCTTAGCAGGTCCTTATGTTCTTCATTCTTCATCTATTAGTGAAAAATCAGGAAGAAAATTTATTAACAATTATTTGGTTCTGTTTTGTCAACACAACAATATTCATCTATAAAATTAGGTAATCCCTTTTTTCTCTACTATATTTGCATTTTTTCACAACTTTTGAGGTACACAGTTTAGAATTGAACATAAAAGGTCAATCCACTGCAGTTTTGTGTTTATCATCATATAATTCTAATGTAATTTTTTATTTATTGGTTATTCTTTCTTATTCTGGTTAATATATTGCTTTGTTTAACTTTTTTTTTTCATTTTGTATGATATGTATATTGTATTGCTTTTCACATTAGTTGGATTGATGTTACAAATGCTTTTACTTTTTACATGTTAGATAAGCTTATATAAATTTTATATGGTAGTAGAGGTCAAACGTGCAACACACGTTCTCAGGATTAGTATTATTATAAGTGAGAAGCTCTTAATCTCAAAGTTGGATTACCATTTTGTCCTTCATTTAAACATTATTTTTTTATGTACAAAATTAAAAATAAATAAATTAATAACTAAATACAAAACTAGATATAAATGGGAACAGTTTTAAGGTATTCAAATGTGCATTATATTATGTAATAAAGATATTGAAAGATGAAAAGTCATTTAGCGGAAGTCCAAGCATTTCAAAACTGAAGACTGAAGAGTTATCTTGACACTTATTTCACATTATTATTGCCAACTTCAATGTAATTGTTAACAATTATATATATGGGGATGTTCACGAATTATTTGATAAGCAAGGAGGGAGTCAAGTCACTCAAGAATTATTTTTCCATGCTCTCTTTGATCAGTAAGTTTAATAATAAAAAAAATATGTTGCTTCTATTTCCTTAAATAAACATTTTATATTTATTTTTTAAATTTTTGACAAGAAAGCATTTTCACATGTATTCATCATCTTGAAATGTGTATGCATGTTTACTTATGAATCATGATTTGGAATACGAAGGTTAAATTATCTAATTATTTTATATCATTTCATGAATTCAAATAGAATATTTTTAAATTCTTTAAAATAAATTTTACATATTTATAAATTACACTCAAAAGTGAAAGGAAAATCACTTTTAATTATTCCGTGTTTGCAGATAATCCTTTTATTTATTTTCTTTTTATGACTGAAAATGTGTAAGCAAGAAAGAAAACAATAAAAATAAAATGGAGGGAACATAAACGAAAGGGGAAGACAAGAATTAAGGCAAAGGATACAGAATAGTAATGTTAGAGAAAACAATAATAAAGTAACAGAAAAAAAGGATAAAAAAATTAAAATATGATAAGCAGTATGAAAAATAACCATGATCAAACTATTGGAGTTTTTTGTTCATGCTACAAAGGAGTATAAACACACTATGTCATTTGAATGTAATATGGAGACAACATTTATACTTGTTACAAGTACATATGGTAATTCAAACTTTGGTACAAATTGAGAAGGTGTGTTATGTTTGTATTGTCCCTTTCTTAGAAAAGTAACAAATTAATATATTGCAGGTTTCGACCTAATAACATAAAAAGGTAAATTATTTATCACATTAAATTTTGTTGTCCAAATTTGACAGGTTACCGAAATATCTAATTATTTGGCATTTACATTTTACAATAAATAAGTCATTTATATAGGTTGATTGTTCATTTATTTCATTTATATTTTTTCGTTAAATCATTTGTGAAATTCTTCAAAATGTGATTTTAATATTTTTTTGTTAAAATTTCATTTTTGTTTAATGTGATTTTAATATAACTCTTACCACATATAATATTTTTGTGGGACTCACGTGCAAAGCACGTGTCCAGGACTAGTGAATTTATATGCAAGAAACGTAACAATAAATTGAGATTGAAATTTAATCACAGTAACAAAAATAATATGTATATCAATTCACTAAAATTACATGAGATGAGAGACTGAAGTTGGAAGGAAAACAAAATCAACACTCATCTTCTTGAGCTATCGCCAACTATTCATCAAAACACACCTCGGATCTGACTAGACCAAATGTTTGAATACAATCGCCTTTTGGCGTGTGACAACTTAATTTGCCTATAAAGTTTCGTCCACATGGCAGCTGTCTCATTAATTTCTAGGCATGTTTTGATAAATAGTTGGTGATATTTCAGGTAGAGAACTCGCTACAGATCAGTGTTACAAACTGCAACTTGGGCATCCTCTAATGATCAGTTTTTCTGGCAGTGGCAAGTAAGAAGCAGCAACAATTTCCCTCATGTTATCGCAGGAAGAGATTTGAAGGATCTATTGCACAGTATGCATTATGTTGTAGTTTTAACAACATTTGTAGTTGATAAGCACCTTATTTGCTAATTTTGTTAATGTTATTTAAGGGAGACAAAGTCATGCTCTTGGGGGTGGTATGTATACTCTTTGAGTATGAGTATGTTGGATGGCCAGATTTATAATGCATCTCTTCTTGAATCTGTATAGCTCATGGATTGTTATCATTTTGAATGTTAGAAATGCATTTGAATAATTGAGTTTCAGCAGCTTGAAGAAAATAATTTGGGTTTTTCCCTTTTAGAATAATTGAGTTTTAGAAGATGGGTCGGGTATTTTTCTTTTTTTGGGTGGATCCGGGTTTGGATTGGGTTAATTTAGTTTTAGTTAATTAATTTTACAACGCTTTGTATTGTTGATGTCGTTGGAGAGATGAAGAGAATCAGAAGGGAGGTCATGGTGTTTGACGAAAAGATGAGCAATGTCATTGAACCCAAGGTCCTTAATTCGACAATGCCCTCCAGAGACATGGTAAGTGTTGCTATGCCAGAGGAACTAGTGGGCTTAGAGGAAGAAAAGGAGAGATTAAGAGATCAACTGATGGGAGGATCTCATGAGTTAAGTGTTGTACCAATTTTTGGCATTTCTGGACTGGGAAAGACAACTCTTGCCATGAGTCTCTACCACGATGAGCTTGTTGTCAGATACTTTGATATTCGTGCAGCCGTTTCTGTTTCCCAAGTATATGACACTGAAAAATTGGTACTTGCAGTGTTGCACAATATCACTGGATATCCTGACACATCTAATGGAGGGGATGGTGATCTGTTGAAAGTAAAAAAAATGATATATTTGTCTTTGAAAGGAAAGAGGTTCTTGATCTTAATAGATGATCTGCGGGATACTGAAGCATACGTTGGTTTGAGAAAGCTGTTTCCAGATGATTTTAATGGAAGTAGAATTATCCTCACCACTCAATCATATCAAATAGCTTCATGTGCTGCGCATAGTACTAAAATACATAATCTTCGATTGCTTACAGAAGAAGAGAGTTGGGAATTACTTAAAAAGAAGATATTTCACCAACAATTTTGTCTTCCAGAACTGGAGGAAGCAGGAAAGCGCATGGTCAAACAATGTCACGGGATACCTGCCATGATAGTTTGGATGGCGGATATTCTTGCAAGAACAAGGACAGAAGCCGATTGGATACAAGTTGGGGAAAGTAACCAAATTGATGAATATCTTTTCAGCATTAATGAAAAAGAATACAGTGTCATACCAGATCATCTCCGTCAATGCTTCCTTTATTTTGGAGCATTTCCGTTGGAGGAAGAAATTCTAGTATCCAAATTGATCAGGTTGTGGGCTGCAGAAGGATTCATTCAACAAACTGAAGCAGAGAGCTCTGAGGCTGTGGCAATGGATTACCTAAGGAATCTTGTTGGACAAGGTCTTGTAATGGCCTGCCAACGAAGCTCAGAAGGTGTGGTCAAACGGTGTAAAGTCCGTGACAGATTGCACAAGTTTTGTTTAGTTAAAGCCAACCACGAAAACTTTTTTCAGCTGATGGACCTTGGTGGTGGTGTTGATCCTAATGATTCCAATATCCCACTCTCCTTATTAACATGTGATCATCGTCGGCTGTTCATTTCATCTAATCGGTGGGACAATATTCGATTAGAAGTTTCTGGTCCACTTGTCCGCAGCCTGGTGCTAACTGGCAGGAGATGTGATTTTTCCAGGCCTAATATCTCATCTCTGTATCAAAACTTGAAACTTGTTAGAGTTTTGGATTTAGGGCGTATAAATGTGGGCAATGATTTTCCAGTTGGGCTTGAAAAGTTGACCCTGTTGAAGTACTTAGAAGTTCGGGGAGAAATGACTTCAATCCCATCTTCAATTGGCAGCCTCCGGCAATTGGAAACTTTTGTTACAATAGGATTAGGAGGAGAAGTTGCAATACCTGATAGTATTTGGAGTCTGACAAATTTGAGGCATTTGCATATAAAGGGTGGTCCTTCTTCTTTCGGTGCCCCTGAAGAAATGTTTCCAAATCTGAGAACATTGTCAACCCCATTGCTTATTTACGGGGAAGATTCAGAAGTTATACTGAGAAGATTAGTACGTCTTGAGAAACTGAAATGCGTCTTTTTGGAATCATGGGATTCATTTAGGAAGAAGAACCTGTTTCCCAAACTGGGAATTCTTGAGCATCTTCAGTCTCTCAAGCTACATTACTATGGTGAAGTGCGAAATACGTGTGAGTTCAATTTCCCTTTAAACCTCAGAAGGTTGACCCTGTCAGGTTTTCGCCTTCCATGGGATCAAATATCAATCATTGGGGAACTTCCCAACCTTATGGACCTGAAACTGCTGAATAAAGCCTTTGAAGGTAGTGTATGGGAGGTAAAAGATGGTCAGTTTCCCTGTCTTATGTATTTGAAATTAGATACACTAGACCTGCAGGAATGGTACATTTCTGAAGATGCGTTGTCTCGGCTTGAGCGACTGGAGTTGCAGAAATGTAAGAAACTAAGGGAGATCCCCTTGGATATTGCTGATATTGTAACTCTACAGAAGATTGAGGTGAAATGGTGCAGCCAATCTGTTGAAGAATCAGCCTTCAGAATTCGGGAAGAACAAAACGAAAACTTAGCTAAAAAGTTGAAGGTCATCTTCCGTAAGACAGATGACACGTTGATTTCTAGATAGAATGAACCTTTTTTTTTTTTTGCTTATATCAAGCACCTAAATTTAAAAAATAGCATTATTTCCTCAACAATTTCGTCATTTGATTAATTTTACCATTTATATGTGAAGTTATTTAAGATAATACAGCACCGAATAAGTGCATGTAATTTCTAACGAAATTAGCAAAGACATTAATATATATATATATATATATATGCATATAAAACACAATAAATCTATGTGCAAGAAACGTAACAATAAAAGAAATAAATTGAGATTGAAATTTAATCACAGTAACAAAAATAATATGTATATCAATTCACTAAAATTACATGAGATGAGGCGTTTCTCTGCCTTGAGCGACTGAAGTTGGAAGGAAAACAAAATCAACACTCATCTTGAGCTATCGTCAACTATTCATCAAAACATACCTCGGATCTAACTAGACCAAGTGTTTGAATACAATCGCCAAAAGGCATGTGACAACTTAATCTGCCTATAAAGTTTCGTCCACATGGCAGCTGTCTCATTAATTTCTAGGCATGTTTTGATAAATAGTTGGTGATATTTCAGGTAGAGAACTCGCTACAGATCAGTGTTACAAACTGCAACTTGGGCATCCTCTAATGATCAATTTTTCTGGCAGTGGCAAGTAAGAAGCAGCAACAATTTCCCTCAAGTTATCGCACGAAGAGATTTGAAGGATCTCAAGTTTTACTGAATGTAAGGTTGACAAATTAACACTTTCAAGCTTTGGACATTCTCCTATAATCAAGGTCTGCAATGATTCCGCTTTACATGCAATGCTCTCCAAATTTGGTAGTGCCCACAAACATAACATGTGCAATTTTTGCAACGAAGGTTGCGATTGCTCATCTTCAAACAGAATCCTGAACTTGTCGCAGAATTTGATTTGAAGAATTTGTAGGTTGTCTAGACAATAAGATGGAGAACAATTTGCGAGTTCCGAGCAATGTTCCAGATACAGACATTTGAGAAATCTTAATTCATGGCCTTGCAGGTTGCTGCCACTACATATGCTTTTCAAACAAACAGCATGAGATACCCTTAAAATCTCCAACCCATGCTCAACTTCAGTACTAACCTCAACAATCTCCTTTGAACTTCCCTGATTATTATCGGCCACACTAAGAATGCTTTCCATTTCACTGCATCCCTCTATCCAGCAGAATTTTGTCTTTCTTATGCTTTCAGCACCCAAACTAGATAAGCTTTTGATGAATTGGTTATCAATCAAGAATAAAAATTCAGCTTGAGATGCTAAATGCTCAAGACCACGGGGGTAATCACTGAACCCACGGATCTCCAGAGATCGCTCTAGCTTCCTGCACTGGCACTCTCTCCCCTCCTCCTTGCACTGACAAAGTTTTATGGTTCGGAAGAAAGTATCTCTATGAAAGAGTTCATTTTGGTAGAAATACTTACCTCCAATATCAGTCTTTTCCTCAATGGGATGAACTGTGAAATGGAAGCTTTTGCCAATAGCTGGATTGTTCAAGAGTTGAAGAACTTGAAAGTTATCCACAAATATTCCAAGCATACGACTGCTGGGAACTACGTCAAGTGGCCAGCTGGAGATCCTCCAGGGACAGTGAAGAAGCTCCTCTGGGTGGCATATTCTGTTTCCATCTTTCATCTTTGGTAGCTCAAGGTGATTCAAACAAGTCAACTTTGAGATACTATAAGGAAGTTTCTCAATCGGCGCCTTCAAGACTTCAGATATCTCCAGATCCTTGAACTCTTTTATGTTTGGGCAATCTCTGAGGATAAGGCGACGAAGATTGTGAAAATCCTCGAAGGAGGGCAAGTCTACAATGCGAGATCCAGAAATATCCAGAACTTCAAGTGTTGTGACTCCTTCCAGATTCGGAAGCTGCTGACAACCTCTTAGAGAAAGATGCTTAAGCTTTTTGAGGTTCGATAAGGATGGCAAATGTGTTACCCCAGTTTCAGAAATATCAAGAAGGTGAAGATTCACCATATTCTTCAAGAAATCAACTTCTCCTAGGCACTTGAGACCAGCAAGATTTAGCTCCTCCAGGTTTGTTAGGGATTCAAGTGATGGAAATCTTTCCAATTTAGTGCACTTCTGTAGAAAAAGGCGACGGAGGTTACTCAAACGTGACAGGGATGGCAGATACTCAATGCTTGTCTCAGAGAGGTTCAGATTTTGAAGGCAATGCATGTTTTCAAATGAGTTATCCGCCAATCTAGTTAGAGCCTTACAACCTGAAAGATCAAGCACCAGCAAATCTTTTAATGAACTTAAGTCTCCCAATTTCACCAAGGAGCAGCAGCATGAAAGAAACAGCTCTCTAAGATTACTAAGACTGGAAATGGATGGCACACTAATGAGGTTTGTGGCTGAAAGGTCAAGAAATTGAAGGGCATCAGGGCTTTTAAGGTGTGGAAATTCATTGAACTTGGAGCACCCTCTCAAAGAAAGACGGCGTATTTTGCAGATTTCTGAAGGAAGCTTCTCAATTTGAGTTTGTGAAACATTTATTTCTTCGAGATCACCAAGTTGTTCTAGGGATTGATCATGAAATTCAACAAAATTTGTGGCACCTGACAAGTCAAGAATTTGCAGGCTGCTTAGTGAACCAATCATGCGTAACCTTCTTAGTGATTTACAATCACGTAACAAGAGATAAGTGAGATTGCTCAAGTCTTTGATCACAGGTAACAATTTTATTTTGGTGTTTGAAAGATTAAGCATTCGAAGCTCCTTATTTATTGCAAAGCTCTTGTCAAGGAACTTCTCTAGAGATGTAGAACCAGAAAGATCGAGAACCTGAAGTCTTGTCATGCTTTTTAAACTTCCTATTTCCTTTAGGCTGGAGCAGTCTCTCAGAATGAGCCAAACTAGTTCAGTGAGATGACAAAGGGATGAGGGAAGTGAAGAAACTTGAAGAGATGATAAATTAAGACTTTGAATATGAGGCATATGTTTAAAAAGATTGTCGGGGATTGTTAAGGAAGGGCTAGGACCAGATATTTCAAGAACAGTAAGTTTCTGGAATGAAATGTTGTCAGCTTTAGTTGGTCTTAGTTCCAAGAGATTCTCAATGCCCCCTAAAAAATTACAACCTCTAAGAACAAGAAGCCTAAGATTCTGCATCTCCAAGGATAATGGCTCGGGTTTGGATGTTGGGTTGAAGATTGCAAGAGCTTCTATCTCCTCCATGGTTTGAAAGAGATCAACTAAGACTTCCCTATTGAGAAAGTTCCTATCAATCAACAATGTTGATGCTTTTTTCTCTTTTTCAACCTTACCAAGTGTTCTTATGATCCCATCTGCTTGTGCGATTCGTCCAAGATCACCTTCAAAAACATTCGCCAGACCTAGACGGACAGTCTCCTCCATTCTACAACGATCACAAGCACTCAAAAACAACGGTTTCCTATTTTTCCTAACATACCCTGCAGCTAGCTTTTCAATGAAGCCATGATGAGCAAGCGCCATAAGAACACGGTGTCCCTTTTCATAAGCATTCTCAAAACAATTGAAAGGACCAAGAAAGCCTTCCAGTATCCAATAAGTGATCAACTCACTGTAATGTGCCCTTCCACTCTTAAAAGGGAACTTGTTTTCGCGGCAACATAAGTCAATTAAGATGCTTTCCAGCAGCAACTTAGACTGTAACCCTGTGTTATTAATATGTCTAAAGTAAGTACTAATTTGTGATTATAACATATCAGTTGATAGTCTAAATTGAAGTATATTACATACCTGGAGTTGTATAGATTGTCTTTACAATAAGTTCACAACATGAAGAAAGTGACACATTGCCATTGATTTGGTCCTTATTATGTTCCACTTTGATGATAACTCCCTCCTCAAGACCTTGGTTTTCAGCATTGTCATGTGCTGTGGTAACAAGAATCTCTTGTACATGATTAGCTTTTAATCCTTTTATGCGACGAGATACCATATTCATGCTCAGCTCATCCATTTCACCTGCTCCATCAACAAATATCAAGACAACCTTCTTGCTTTCAAGTATTTTTATCATCTGATCCTCCAATAACTTTTCCATCCTCGTCTCTTTTTCCTTCTTGTTATTTTCAAGCTCCCACTCATCGAGAGGAGATAAACATGACAAGTTACAAGCTAGTCTTTCATCAATATCACCATTTGGAAAGGACAGTTCCCACAATATTGTGAAATCAAATATTCCTTCTACAATAGCACGACCACTTGACTTTTTTGCAATCCATGTTAAGTCCTCGATTTCGACGTCTTTCCCAGTGAGGATGATCCTTTTCTTACCTTCAGATTTTAACTTACTATATAACTGTTCCAATTTTGAAGCATATTTAGTACGGAAAGATGCTGGTGCCATGACTGACTATCTGCAACAAAAAATGAAGGGAGGATTTTCATGTTTACGACAAAAAATACAACTTAAGAAATCCAAATTACATGTCCAAATAAAACTTCAACTTCAAATCATGTCCAAACAAGATCAGTTGGTTGAGTACTTAAACTTTCACTTGTCAGCGAGAGTTCGATTACCACTAATTTCCCATTGTCATGATGAGATACATAAAAAAAAAAAAAAAAATTAACACAACGAGCAAATAAGAAAGAACCTGAAAAGCAGTAGCAGCAAACAAACAACTCAAAGTTTAATTTGAATGGTAAACAGTGATATCCCTTCAATGATTGATTACTTTCCTCCTCTAAAGGCCAACTGTCTCCAAAAAAACATTTGCCAACTAAATAAGGGGCCCTATTTCGTATTTAATTTTTTAAATAATGATGGCATTGAATTACACATTTTACAACATTTGATTATTCTTAATCTCATTTATATTCTTTTAAGGGAAAAGAGTCGTACATACCCTTTAATTTTACCATTTAGATTTGATATATCATTTGTTATGAAAGTGGCTCATACATGCTCTAGTTTTTGGATGACAGAGGCATCAATGTCCCAAAAGTATCTGCATACCATTTACGATAGTTCAGGGATATATTTGTCCTTTTTCCCTATTAAAAATTGTCGTCTTCTTCAATAAGTGCTGGAAAAAAAAGTGGTATATATATACTCTTGGTGTAAATTATGTACTATATTAATTAATTAAAAAAACTTTATTTTTGATATTTACCTTGAAATTTATTTAATTTAATTAAGCATGAAGACTTTTTCTTTTTTTAAAAGATGATTTTCACTCTCTTTGACCTGAGTTTTATCGAAAACAACCTCTTTATCCTCTTCAAATTTTATCTGTGAGATTATAGTGGTTTTTTTTTTTAATTATTGTTGTTCAATCCTATTGTTATTATATAACCAAACTAATAAGGAAATAGTTTAATATAAACTAGAACAAATGGAGTGTAGTCTTACAATTATATTATAAGAGTTCTACTTGTAGTACAAATAGTAGTACAAGTATATACAATTAAGAAGAATACAATCAAATTAGTGATTTAAAATATATATATATATATATATATATATATATATATATATATATACTAGTGTTAAATATTGAATAAAATTTTCTAAGATATGATTTGGTTAAAAAATAAAATAAAATAAAAATAGAATTACTTTACCACTATTCTTTTCGCTCTGAAATGTGAATAACAGTTTAATATCTAAATTATCAATTCAATTAAAAATATAATTGTATCGAACGGGACACTGAACCATATAGAAGGGACCACAACTTCTTCATTTTTAAAAAAAAAAAAAAATTGTTGTGGTCCCTTATCCATTTCAAAAATGTAAAATAATTGTAAGATTGAAGTTTTAAAAAATTCAAGAAATATTTAAAAAGAAAATAAAAATGATACAGAACTTTTTTAATTTCTCATTCTATTTCGATATATATATATACTAGTAAAGAAAGCCCGGGCGCTACCCGGGCCCAACATTAATAAAGTTAAATTGTTACTCTCTCCGTCCCATATTAGATGAGAATCTTACTAAAAATATTTTTTTCATATTATTTGAGCACTTATTAAATTAGGATAGAATTAATTAATTCTTTTCCATTTTACCCCTACAATTAATATGACCATTCCTATATTGTATGTGTATTTTTTGTACTCCCTCCGTCCCTATTTAGTTGTCCATATTTCCTTTTTTAGTTGTCCATTTTGACAAATCAAGAAAGGACAACAAATTTTTTCCTATTATACCCTTATTTACACTTCTTGAAAATTGTAAAAGTGTATGTTATTTCCCTCCAATTTATTTCACTTGAATTCAAAGAAGTGGTTGTAATTTTGAAGTGAAAAGTTGTCATAAGGGTAAAATTGTAACTTCACTGTGCTAATCATTGTTGCCTTAATCTGTGTGTCATTTCTAAAGTGGACAACTAAAAAGGGACGGAGGGAGTAACTCATTTCAATGTGCATTGATATAAACAAAGGGCAAAATGGTGAAGTCTTCCAATGTATTAATGATTTCTTAATCACCGTGTAAAGTTGGAAGTGTCCATCTAATATGGGACGGAGGGAGTATAGTTTATGTATGGTTATAAAATTAGTAAAGATTGTTATAATAAATTTTGTTCATAAGGGAGCTAATATAGAAACTTATTTGTCATTTGTCTTTTTAATTTCAATTTTAAATAGCAAATAAATGTAGCGATAAGATTGAGGGTAGAAATGAAGCATATCTTTCTAAATTTAAGTAAAAATAAACAGAGTAGAAGTAACATTAGGGTTATTGATAGGACGATTCATTCGATTATTTTAAAAAAAATTATATCATTCAATTTTTCGGCTATTTTATAATGTATAACCAAAATTAAAATTTTAAAATCATCCCAATCCTAATTTATGTGACAGAACCAGTACAAAAATTAGTCTTTTTTTTGTTGTCTTGTAGATATTTTAAGTTATTATTTATTGTAAATTATAGTACTTTTTATTAAAGTTTTTAATAACATATGTTACTTTTTATGTTTGAGAGTTAAACCAACTTTTTTTTATATGTCTTTTAATTTTATATGTGTTTTGTCCTTTTCCATTTTGAAAAACCAATACTCTCTCCATTTTATTTTATATGTCATTTCTTTTTATAAATATATTGGTTATTCCCTCTTCTTATTGGAACACATGTTAACTTGTGGTGAACACTTATTCCCTCTTCTTATATAGTAATATATATATTAAAATTGTAAAATTCCTTCTACGGCCAAACCTAAATAATTGTACTAGGTAATTGACCTGATTTTGAACAAATTATAGTTCTCTACTATTTTCCATTTACTTATGATCAAAAAAAAATTATGATAAAGAAACATTTTAGTCAAACATGGTCAAGATCATAGATATCCGTCTTTTTAACAAAATAAAATAATGGTGGTGTCCAAATCAACTTGCACACACTTTGATTGTTCCGCAAATGCATGTTACCTCCTACCAACACAGTGTATTAGGTAACTCTGCTTGCCAAAGCTTAGGCAAAGAATGACGCGATCTTTGTAATCGGGAGGCAAGCAAAGGCCTTCTTGTAGTAGCTATTAACCCAGTAATCAGCTTGATTGTGATTCCTGGCATAGAGCACAATATGTAGACCATTGCCAGACTTGCATTTTCTTTTAAAAGACTTGGATAGAGAAGTAAAACAATAACTCTTACACCTCAATATCAAACAAGTTGGATTCACGAACAAAAATAACTTAGTAGAAAGACCAAAAGCAATTGTGGAACAAAAGAAGTTATTAAAATATGGAGAATTGAATCCCTTATGAACCATATAATTGCCTCAGAGGGTACTGGAAATCAGCCAATAACTGAATGTTTCATTTTTACAAGAAAATGATCCACAACATACTTAGGCTCAGAGAAACAGTGACCATAAAAAAAAAATTAGCTTACAATGCAGTTTACAGGCAAGTCAACTGCCGCGACTAAATTGAGAATGCAA
Organism: Solanum verrucosum; assembly: GCF_900185275.1. Classification (NCBI taxonomy): domain Eukaryota; kingdom Viridiplantae; phylum Streptophyta; class Magnoliopsida; order Solanales; family Solanaceae; genus Solanum; species Solanum verrucosum. The sequence continues at coordinate 467,791 of NW_026020420.1, forward strand.
GGAAACGTTAATTCTACGAGGGTGGTTTAGGACCTTCGCCTGGACCTGGTTAATCTTCTTGTGGAATTGGAAGTATCAAGATTTTGATCACTTCTACTGCTGCTCTTAGCTCTGGATTTAGTGGCACCTGCAAATGTAGAAGTGTTAGTGTTTGTTCAACCCGTTAGAGAAACAAGTTGCAAAGGATATAGGGCGTTAAGGAACCTCTGGTGCGACTTATAGGGGATTGAACTTCATTTTCATCAATTGCTGAATCAGCCACCTCACTTGAAGCATGAGAGTTTGCTTCTGACTCAGCACATCCTGATTCTGAAGGTGAACATTCTGTTTGCGCTTCCATTGATGGATCAGTGACTTCAGAATCTGTTACATGATTAAGAAAATGAAGTTACAGAAGATTCAAGATAACCAAATGAGGCACTGTTCCCGTCCCTTCCCATTATAGATCATAAGAAACGGAACAGATACAACAATCCTGCACCATGTTGGCTACACTTATTTTGCCTATACAGTTTGCACATTGACTTTGTAAGTTTTATCAATCCATTTCGCCACTAGCCTCTTTATATATCTCCAGCTCTCTTACCAAATGATTTCAGAGCTTTTTTAATCAGTATCTACATCTTAAATGTACCAAATTCTGAAAAGCCCCATCAAATAATTTTTATGGATTTAAAAAAAGAAAGTTGTAGCGAATGATCAACTATTTATATAAGGTACTACCACGTAATGTCTTGTTAACAGCTACTACCTCATCTACATTGTTTTAAAAAAAAATTGGTGGAACAAAAACATAGATGACCTGTATAAATTAAAGAGACAAGCAAGAGATAAATGCTTTCACTTCCATCCGAGATGTAAAAAAACTTAGCATCTCCCACATATGTTTTGTAGATGACTTGTTAATGTTCTGTAAAGCTGAGGTGAGATCAATACGACTGATTCAGCAAGCTTTTGCCAAATTTTCAAATGCTTCTAGTTTGCAAGCAAATTGTGATAAAAGCTGTGTGCTTTTCAGGGGCACAACCAAGTATTAAACAAGAGATTTTAAGTCAATTGGGCTATAATGAAGGTAGTCTACCCTTTAAGTATTTGGGCATTCCTTTGTCATAAAAAAAAACTCAGAATTAGCCAATGTATGCCTGTGGTGGATAGAATTACAGGAAGAGTGAAATGCTGGACATCCAAGTTATTTACTTATGCTGGGAGATTACAATTAAATTAAATCTGTGGTATTTAGTATGCAGACATATTGGGCACAAATGCTCATTCTCCCTAATAAGATAATGAAACTAATTGAGCAAGTGTGCAGAACCTACTTGTGGACAGGATCCACTGGTACCTCCAAAAGAGCCTTGGTTTCTTGGGAAAAGGTATGTCAACCTAGGAGTGCAGGGGAGCTGAATGTTATGCATTTAAGTGGCTGGAACAAGGCCGTAATACTTAAGCTGTTATGGGCTCTAGCTTCAAAGAAGGCAAATAAACCATATGCCTTGAGGCAGGCATATAGTTGTCTTTCTTACCATGTTTTCTTGATTGTTAGATATAAGCTTAGCTCAATGTTTTCCTTTAGCACCACTCTGCTTTAGTCCCTACGATGGTGCTGCTTTAGGCTATAGCGGTTGTGAGAAACAGGGGTCTGATCCTGTTTAGCATTGTATTTTTTGCAGTTCTGGTAATCAATAAAAGTTATTTATTTACCAACAAAAAAAGAAAAGAAAAAAAGAGACAAGCATGTAGCTCAGGTGCCCTCCACCATAAAAATGTTCAAAATGAGAACCTTGTAAATAAAACATGAAATAGTAATAACTTATTGAACAGTCAATAAACTTGGAGAGATCTACCTTCAGTAATTTCAGATTCATCAATTTCCTCTTCTTCTTTTTCAGTCACCGTGATGCTCTCCAAGCTCTCCACTTTCTGTTGATGGCTTTGAGCATTTTTTGTGGTAAGTTCTTGTTCCTTCCTCTCAATGTGGAACTTATTCAACTTTTCTTCAAACTCCTCAATGCATGATTTGAGTTCAGGTTTAGCAAACTTCTTTCCCTAAATGAAGACATTCAAATAGACAGATAAAGCTTTAACATGGTGAAATGAATTCCCAATAACTGCCGAAAACTAGTCCAAGCCTTGTGATGCCAAAACAAATCTTACCTTGTTGATAATAGTTCTAAAATTATCCATCACAGAGTCTTCAGATAAGGCATGTTCATAAGTCTTAAACAACTCTATCAACTTTCTCATGCTCTTATCAGTGTACGATAGCTGAGAAAGGCAATAGGAGATGTATTCACATAACCTAACATCTGCATAAAAAAGGATGTTATAACATGCAGAAGTTTATCCGGTGATAATTCAAATAGCAATCAGAACTAATCTATCCACTACAGTCTCTTCATTTAAAGGTCTCCTAATTATAATTTTCTTTTTTATTTTCGCAAGATACTCCTAAAAATATGGTAAACATGCCTGACATAACAGACAGAAAGCTGAGTACAAAATCAAGTATCTGATGAAGCATCCATAAAGCCTTGGTGCCAAATACCGAAAGACTGGCAACTCCTCAATCAATCTCAAATAAGTATATCAGCCTCTTTAACGGTCGCAGAAACACAACTCAAAGTAGACAACCTCCGTATCTTTGAAATGTAGAGTAAGCAGGGATTATCAAGAAAAAATATTGTAAAATCTAAAGCAATAGCAGTGGAGCAAGGTGGCATCATGATTTATCCACAAAAATGTGAAAACCTCTCAGAAAGTTATGGAAAATCTCAATGAACAGTTTACAGTTTAAAAAAAAGAAGAAGAAAGAGACATCCATGTTTTCACATATAGTCTTAGGCAAGTATATGTAATCAGGACCAAAACCAGGGAAGAAATAGACTAATTCCGATTAACTTTTTAAATTAGCAGTGTAAGCAAAATGAAAACTACAAGTACCCGATACATTTTCTCTCTTCTTCTGAATTATTGATCAACAGTTGACAATTTATAGTTAGATCAGAGTACACAAATTCTACAACACATGAAAACTATTTTCAAATTCCATACCAGTAACTCCACAGAATCTATTGCAAAGCTTCTCGACAAGAGCTTCCATTTGCTTGTCCTAAAAATACATATAAACATTTCAGTCAATCCTATAGAAAGCCCAAAAAAGCATGTCAAATTCATAGTACCTTCTTAATTGAAGTAATTAAAAATTGCATGATGTTGCAGAATGATTCTTCCTTCAAGTTCTGGCTAGATAACTTGCCAAGGATATCTGGAAGTAGGTTATAAACTGGATTGTTCCCTGTAAACATTAAGTGTAAAGGAAAAATATCAGTATTATGTGATGTGTGTACACAGAAGCACGCAACAGATGAAAGAAGCTCAATAGTAGAAAGAGACTAGATAGATGAACTTCTTTATTAGCAATTGATGAAAGAAAAGTAGGGTAGACATACTACCTTTCTTTGACAATTCATGAAAGAAAAGTTTGGCAAGACTTGAAATTCTTTCATCTTCATCTTCCAAACAGATGGCCATTTCATTGATATAACCTTTCACCTAATAATGGTACACACAAGTCAAGATGACAAAAATTCTACCACATGAAAGCTAAGTATAAATGATTGATAATCCAGCCAAACCTTCATCATGTCATTCAGTATCAGATGAGAAAGAACCAATACAGCATTCTTTCGCACAGAAACTGATGGATCTCTTAATCGTGCATACATATGCTCTGTCCATGGCTCTAACAGATTAGGAAAACGAACTGCCAGATCTCCAAGAGCAACAGTGCAATTTGATCGAACTGTTTCAGATGGTGCATTCTCCACAACAGTGAAAAGAAGCTGGAGATTTGCATCACTAGGAAGTAACATAGACACATGTTTAGAACTTTTTACAAAAATCTTATGTAATAAAACAAGAAAAGAGGAATTGAGAAAAAGCCTAACCAGAAGTCGGCATCAATTATCATAAATCGGCATAATGCAAGCATTCCAGATGCTTGTAGTTCAGGGTACTGGAAGAGATACAGAAGACATGTCAGTATCCATTAAATGATGTTGGATTGAGACCACTGATTCAACAATGAAGTAAACTGTCCTTAGGTATACTAATAAAGTTTTGGAGGTTCTATTTTCTTCGATGACAAAAGTCTAAAGCCAAAGCATCCAAGTAACATATCAATAGAACACGAAACAAACATTTCACATTTGAACTCCAAAGCGACCAAAAAATTTATTAACTTAATCTGAACAAAAGGTGCATCATTCAGAGTCAGTGAAACTGCCTTTCAAATTCATACTGGTCCATCTGATTATGGAGATTCATGTGAGTTAAACAAGGAGCAAAAAACAAAAGAGGTCAGTATAGTTCCGGTGTTTGAAAGCACAACAACATAGACACTGTAGGCATAACAATCACCTTCTGCATCAAACTGTAATTCCTACAGAGTTTAGAAAGAAAAGGTGTGCAATGGCCAATCAAATTTCTTTCAGAGGAACATCCAGATACAATTTCTTTCTCTGCTCTTTCAGATAGTGTATCGAGGAATGCATCTTCAGAAGCTGCTAGGCCTAGTTCTGCATTGATACCATTGTCCTGCAAAAAAGAAGACCAGATGTTATAAAGTGTTTAAAGTTCAAAATGGGTGCAGTCTTCATCAAAATATCAATGTGCCTCAAGAGCCTTCTCACCTTCTGTGGACCAGTATTATCTGTGGAATCACCCTTATCTTCCGTAATCATTTTCTCTCTCTTTGCTTTATCTTTCTGAATCTTGCGGACCCAAGACTCAATGTAAACCAATTGATTCAAAGCTACATGGCTAACAACAAAAAGAAGCCTGCTGAGTTTTGTCACTTGAACTGTGGTTAGCATGTTGGAGCTACCATTTTGGAGCTCATCCCCTCCACTGCAATCAAATACAGAACTAAGAGCTTTCTTCACCAGATCAGCAGCCATTTTGTCGGGATACGGATGGATAGTATATATGGTAGCTATTGCTCTATCTGCAGCAGCATACCATATATGCTCAGGAAGCCAAAATCCAATAATTAAGCTTTCTAAGATACTGAAAACCCGATTTCCATTAGTGGTTAACAATTTTTTCTTGTCCTCTTCAGACAGCCTCTGAAGAGCAAGGCATGCTGTCCTAGCAAGTAAAGGTTCCACTTTTGCCCAACGCCCGAAGCCTATGTCAATGATGTCTTGTAAGTGAGAGCTGAGAACAGAATTTGATGTTTTTGCTGCCATGCATAAAATAGATAAAGCACCACGACTTTGCTCTGCACTTGTTCCAGCAATATTGAAACAGAAGAAATCCCATAATGCTGACAACTGCAATATTAAAAGAGTCACTATTGAAGTTTTCCCTTGAGCTTTAGGAAAAAAAGACAGATGAGTTAGGCATCAGATAAGTAAAGCTTATCTATTTGCTATGACAATGGGTTAGTTGACATTAAGTCAAAGTGAGTTAAGCAAAGGCAATATAGCTTATTGAAGTCAACAGAGTAGTCACTTTCCATTCATGCCAGAGATATTAAGTTGTTAGCACCATTCTTTTCTTCTTCTTTTTTAAAAAAAGACATTAAAAACACCTCTTATGAATGGAAAAGGATGAGTCAATTAGCCAATTTTGTCAGGTTGCAATTTTTTCTAACACAAAAAATTTACAAAACCTTTAATCCTCGTCAAGTCTTTGATAAGTTGTTAAGTAACCCAAGCTCTTTATTAATATCAAGTTTCATACTATATGAAAGACGATTGCTTCTTCTCAAATCCTGAATTTGATAAGACAGTCAAATTGTTCCACATTACCACAAAAGACATAACCATTCTAGCAAATCAGCAATGATGCTGGTTTAAATGATTGAAATAACCACTTATAGGTCCAATCTGGATTGAAGGATAAATTACACTTTTTATCTGATATAATGATTATCTTTAGCCACGCTACAACAACATACCTAGTAAAATCCCACTAAGTGTGGTTGGGGAGGGTAGAGTGTACACAGACCTACCTTGTGGAGGTAGATTTCAGCCACGCTAAAGTGTTCCAAATAAAATGCACATTGTAACACTTAACCCATCTCTTTCTAGCTCATGCTTAACAACAATCTCTAAAGCTACTAAATCAGCACACATCACCCAGTACCAAAATAAACATCTGATATTCATTTCCTAAATATAATTAAGTAAATTAAATTATGACATGTTCTCTCCACCATGAGCTCCTCGAAAAAATAAATGTGACCATTATACCATGCTTCAAAAACAAAATTTATAACTTCTTGAGACACGCCTCACTAGATTTCTTATTTAGCAATTCAAAAGAAAAACGATTGGAATGAGTTTATAAATTACATACTGTGCTGCTCGTTAAGTCTCCCTTGGACATTAAGGCTCCAATCAGGAACTCCAGTGAAGCAAGATCTCCAATATTTGTATCGATAGCAAGATTCAAGAGATTCTTAGCAGTTTCCTCTGGGTTCTTCCTTACATATATTGTAATGAAAGCATTCTCAACAGCTTCATAAATTGCTTTGTCTTGTGAAAATACCTGCAGTTGTGCTTTATTAGGTCAAAATGTTTAATAAGTCCTCTTCAATAAAACATATTGAAATCAGTTGTTGCTCCGATTATACAAAGTTAACATTACCAGTGGCAACATTTTCCGGAGGCAGGCTTCTGAACCATCTATTTGGAACTGTCTGCATCTCATCAGTAGAAGAATTGTGTTCTCCACATCTGTGGCAGAAGATGAAGCCATTAATTGGACAAGGGTTGGCATTGTGGCGGACACACAATTGGAGAATCTCAAGCCTGCCTCCAGCGATGCAACCAAGGTCCTTGTTTGCTCCAAATTGCCAAAATCTGGCACAGAATCATCTGTCTGGCCTATCATATCTTCCTCATGAGGCAAGCAGCTGTCTGTCAGACTGTCATCCTGTTCCTTGTTCATCTCTTCACCCACATTGAGGACCTCTCCATCTTCATTGCTAATTTCATCACAGGAAGACAATCCATCCAAAACACTTGTTGGCTGAGACTTTGGTCCTAGGTCATCTAACTTTTTCTTGTATTGTTCTAAGGTTGCTTCAAAAGATGCTGCTCGAAGCTGGGGTCCAAAGGGATTGTGCTGCAACATCATAATAAGTAAATTCAGTGCAGATTTTCTGACAATTGCACTCTTATCCTCTAACCTCCCAGCCGCTACTTCTGCAACCTCATTCCACATGCCAATTGAAACTGAATGTTCTTCACATAATTCAGCCCAGACCTGAAGCACTCGGCTCCTTGTATAGGCTGACACATCCCTACAACGTTCCAATAAGATTTCCAACATGGCCTGCTTGGTTCGGAGACGAATCGATTTAGAACTCACTTCACCTTCACTATCATCGAAAGCCTTCATGACCAACTTACCCAACACCCCAACAAGAGCATTTCTCATCTTATAAGATTCACCTCCAAAATGTGGGATTAATAAGCCAATATTAACTGAGATCAACTTAGGCATTCTATCAGCGAGCTCTACAAGAAAGCGCCCAACATTTTCAGCCCCTACTGTATCCTTCACATAATCTTTCGGGGCTGTCCTTCCTATCTCTCTGATAAGAGAAGAAGCCATGCTACCATCGGCATACTTCTTCTCAGCCCAAGCAACTGCATCAGCCAAATGGGAAACTGCAAAATCTAATTTGTGAACCAGGTGCAAAATTGAAGCACATGATTGTGCAGCATAGTGGTATTTGGTAGCACATGTCCCGATTATGCGAGTCAACGCATCTTTTGTCTCTGAATCTTTTAAGACTACTGCATTCTCAAACACCGAAAAAGCATTTCTACAGCAAACCACATAATCAAATTGAGTTAGTATTCTGATCCACTAAAAGATAAACAGTTCAACGAAAAAGAAAAAACCTTACTTCACAATGAAGGACAAGTAATTTTCATCAGGGTCTGATGATCCAAAGAGCAACGAGAGGTTGATCTCTAATGAATTTGCAACTGAATTCAGTATCCTTGCCCTTTGTGGCTCCCAATTCCATGCACTAACAAGTTGCTTCTTTCGACTACTAGCGACCACCTAAAGCCAACCAAACATTCTCTCAATTGCCCTCGAAATTTCAGTATGATACAAAAGGAAGATATAATTTCAAGAAGAGCTATAAAGGAAATAAATACACACAAGGCCATCACAGAATCAATTAAACTCAAATTCTCTAGAATCCCTTGAAACTCTGCCCAAGATCATTTTAGTACTCCCTTTGTTTCAATTTGTTTCTATTACCTTCCTTTTTACGCTGTTTCGAAAAGAATGACTTTTTCCTAATTTGGCAATTCTTTGATTTCAACATCATGTGTTGCATGTTTGAGTCCACAAGATTAAAGAGCATTTTGGTACATTATACATCTTTAAGACTACAAAATTCAAAAGTATTCTTTACTTTCTTAAACTCGGTGTCAAGTCAAACTAAGACAAACAAATTGAAACGGACGGAGTAACAACCTTTAGTCATTTTTAGTATCAACTCTACATGCAGGATTACAATATCCCCTAACCAGCAAGAATACACATTCATACATGCAGTTGAATTGACTAAAAACAGTAAATTCATTATAAGCATTTCATAAAATTGTACTCCTTGTGAATATACTATATGCATCACACACACATACTATCAGATAAAGAAAGGAGTTTACTTTTGTGCTGTTGTTAGAACTAGATTTAGACTCCTCAATGAGCACAATGTGAATGAGGAAGAAAGTGTATATTTTGAAAGCATTTCGATATGATGCAACTCTATCAGCAAGCGAACACTCATCCTCCTCACTGTCATTCTTCTCATCATCAGCATTTCCATCCTTCTGCTGAGATACCCTCAAGAGGGAATCCACAGTGGGGAGCAGAACACTGAGATTGGACCTAAGAGACTCCACCAAATTGAGCTTACAACCAGGAGTAAGGCAAGCAAACTCCTTCACCAGTGAATACACACGGTCAAACACATCATGCTCCTCCACACAGAATAGCTCTTTGTCCGATAGGTCAAAGGAAACGCCTGTTTAAATTAAAAATTTTAGAGAACCCAGTTGTCTAAATCGAAAAAGAATGAGAACCCATTGTGAAAAATTGAAGAGCACCCAGTAGGTAAGTTCGAAAAAAATTAAAAATTAAGGAAAATTGACCTTTAAGCTGAAACCCAAGATTGGAAAAGAACTAACCTTTGACGAATTCTTCCAATTCAGAAGGACGGAGGTTGCTCAGTGAAGTGGGATTTTGAACTGAGAGACGGTTGCTATCGGACTCTTCTTCTTCCAGAGAGTATAAATTTGGGGGAAATATGAAAGGTGGAGCCATTTTAGAGAAATGGGGTCAAAGATTTGAAGAATTTCTACAGAAAATAATGGTGTAAAGTGTAAACTTCCTAGATTGGTTTGATTTGTGAATTCGCAAAAGCTTAAGCAGAAGGAAGAACAAGAGGTTCTGGGAATGAGATGAGAAAATTTGAAATGAAAAAAGAACTGTAGGAGAGCGGGAATATGAAACCATTCATCCTTATTATATTTCGGGTTCGAATCCCCTCGTATTGAGTGAGTTAGGGAATTTTACCCATATATGAGATTTTCGGAGTGAATTTGAATTTAGTGGAACTCCGATATAGTTATTGAATACCGGTGGAAAAAAATCATTCATCTTTTTTTTATTTCTTTACTTTTCGTTCTGTATCTAAGACACACACCAAGCTCGATTAAATTTAAATTTAGACATTACTAAATTTATTTCTGAAGGCCTCGCTTCTAATAGAAAATATCATATTCCTAAAATTCGAAACCTCTAATTAAAATTGAATAATATCATTCATCCACTCTGTTAGTCATTCATCCTAACTTTTAAATGGTTAATTTTTCATTCATCCTAATTTGAGTAATTTCTATTATTTTTTAGACATTGAAGGGCTTATTTTATAGGGGTATTCTAATCATAAATTTTATATGTTTAAGACTTAAAATTTGAGATATTTAATCACATATCATTACAACTCAATATTGGTTATTCATCCTAATTTATACTATTAAATAAAAATAAATATTTATAATAAACACTAATTATCAACTTGCTAAAAGTATATTGATGGGATAGTATAACATTTATTTATTAAAGGCATATATAACTTTAGCCAATTTTATACTTTTTTTTAATTTATTTATACGTAAAATAAAAAATAGAGTAATAGGAGTATTATTTACCCCAAAACAAGAAAGGATTTCAAATTCGGACCCAAAATCTTGTCGATCTCTCTCGGGTTGCATTTCAATTGTAAGTCCAATTGTTTCTCTCTCTAGATTTTGGTTTCTGCTGTCTCTCATGAAGAAAAAACCCAAAAATCCCTTTTTGAATTGTAGTTTTATGATGGTAAACTGGGTTGTAATTTGTAAAGGAAGTTCAAAATGACATTGTTCTTTGTGATTGTTTTCATACTGGTATATGTCAACTATGTGATGATAATCCCCCAAATTTGTGATGGGTTTTTGCTAATATTCGTTAAAAATTCAATTTTGAATAGTTTTGTTAGAAAAGGAGAGAAATGAGGCACCCAAGATGAAATATTTGTATTGTATGTTGAGTTGTTAGTTCTTGGGATGGAAAGTTATAAATTTACAATCTTTTACCAAACTCTTTGAGTTTATGGGACAGTGATTTTGATTGCTAACAAACAATTAAGTTTGGTTTGCTTAAATCTTCATCAATGAGGAGGTATGAGGATGCGCTAGTGAGGAGGTGTGAGAGGTTGGTTGTAGTAGGAGTTAGGAGAGGTAGAGGTAGGCCGTAGAAGAATTGAGGGGAGGCAATTAGACAGGACATGACACTGTTTTAGCTGACTGAGGACATGACCTTAGATAGGAAGGTTTGGAGGTTGAGGATTAGGGTAGAAGGTTAGTAGGTAGTCGAGGGTTGTCGTACTTCTAGTAGTATGATTTAGGTATCACATAGTCCTCTTTTCGCAATGTGTATCAATAGTTGTTGTTACACTTGTTTTGTACCTTTGCTATGTTACCGTCTCTTTTTCTTTCTTACTTTCCTGCATCATTTACATTTCTTTTAAGCCGAGGGTCTATCGGAAACAACCTCTCTATCCCGCAGATGTAGAAATAAGGTTTGCATAAATCTTACCCTCCCCAGACCCACTTATGGGATTACACTGGGTATCTTTTTGCTGTTGTTGTTGCTTAAATCCTTATCAGCCTGTCAAGACTGGCCCTTGAGTTGGTCTTGGCATGATGTTAGAGACGGAGACATATTGAGGATTTTAAGTTAGTCGGTGAGGAGTATTACTGTACTTGCTACTTGTTTGTGACGTTGAGTGTGAACGTAAACATATGTACACAAACAAAGATGAGATGCACAAATGGAGAAATGGTCATTCAAGTGTTTCTATGTGTATAGTAACTACTCCTTTGTGACATCGAGTACTAAAATCAACAAAGATAACCACATAAAGATAGCACATACTAATGAAGAAATGGTCCTGTATGTGTTGAATCGATGTTGAATTGAAGGTGGTGGGTTCATCATCACCACCTATCTATGCATAGCATCTGCCACTGGTTAGAGATCTTGATAGGTGACTCTCTTATTTTTTTGATAGAGTAGTTAATATCTCTAATAACTTACAGTCATTTCATCTAAAATGATATAATTATTTCGGAGCTATTTATGTAGTCCACTTTGTTATTCCTTACTGTTATCTTGCAATGTATATCAGGTAAGTGTTTGTCTACTGATTTTGGCTGAAGGGTCTGAAAATTCAAAAGGGAGGAACAAGAAAAGAAAGAAAGAGATGAGTGATATAGTGGGGGGACCTGATCGTTCTGCAATTACTTCAGTAACAGCAGAATCATCAAAAACTAGTGGTTTTGATGCAAATCGAATTGCGGAAGTGAAAGCTTGGCTTACTTCACAATTTGACGCTGTGGGTAAAGATGTCCCTGATTTTGAGTACACTCCTCGAAGCATCGCTGAATTACACAAGATTGCCACTCTTTCACAAGCCAAATCTCAAGCCTCTGCAATTGTTGCCAATGATTACCGTCAAAAAGCAGCTGAGTACAGGTCCCAAGGTCATACTTTTTCTGTTTAAACTACTCGAGCCGGCATTTGGTTCAAAATTGAGATTGTTGTCTCATTGAGCTGATTATATGATTTTGATTGCAGCTGCTAGGATAAGAGAGATACTGGAGAGTGTGGGATTGGCCCAAGAGAGTTTACCATCTAATGTGGTTTCATCTGCACATGTTCTTGCCAAGGTTGCAAATTTGTTGGATGTTAGAGATACTGAATTAAGTAGGTAGGTCACCTTTTTTCACTAATTAACCTTTTTTTTAGTTCTCACCCCCTTTAGTTTTGTTGTCTTACTAGGAGAAACATTGTAGTTTTCTTGTTGCAGTGGCAGATCTTTCTTTACGGAAAACAGCAGTAGAAGAGAAGAGAGCTAAAGTGCAGCAGGAATCAAAAGTTCTTCTTGAGTACACTCGAAAGGCAATAGCAAGATTGACTTATTTGAAAAGGTAATTCTTTTGTTACATCTCATCGCACTCATTCATGAAATAATGCTGTGGAATGGGGTAATAGATAGCACAACTGGGAGTCAATGTTCTTATATCGTTTAGTTTGACTTCCTGGCACTTTCTTGCTGCCGTATTTTGTTTCAAGAAATGAATACTTCTTTTACCAAAAAGAAATCCTGGGTCTTTCAGTTAATCAATGCCATCTTTCATCTCTTAACTATTTTCTGTATTTCGGCAGAACACTCTCACAGCTTGAAGATGATATTGCTCCATGTGAAGCACAAATGGAGAACTGGAAAACAAACTTAGCAATTATGGAGTCAAAAGAGAGGCAGTATTTGCAGGAATATGGTTATTATAAGGTAACTTTACTTTTGTCTTAAATAATTTGCTGCAAATTTATGGATTTCATTTTCTTCTCCCAGTTAAAAGTCAAGATGCTGTTACAATATTTAATTATCGTATGGGCGGTTATGAGACATCTTTCTATGTAGAATATCCTACAAATGTGGGCTTCAAGTTTATTAATTTTCATGACATGCCCTTTTTTAACATTCAGCTAGTTTCCATAGAATATGTATGTATATACGTGCTCGTGTTCATGTATATGTGTATGAATTTCATATCTTTGAGTTGCATTTACTTTTGTGAAGAAGAAAGCTTGTTGCAAAAGTCTTTATAGTATAGAGAAGATTCAATATCCTCAAGATGATAGTCTGCAACTTTTTGAGTGAGTGTTTTATTTTATTTCTCTTCCTCTGTGCCAAAAGTGATGGGAGATTTGTTAGTACTAATTTTGTAAAGATGAAAAAGTCGCGTGGCAGTGTCTCTCATCACATTTAATGCTAAATGGATGATCTTGTGCAAGGTAAACAGTCATGAGTTGGCTGGACACGAGGATTGATGAAGGCCTCCAGAGGGCTCTGCTATCTGTAAATATCTAATCGTCCTTTTCTCCCTACTAGTGGACAAAGGTGAGCTAAATAGTGGTTTAATCATTGTAAGTTGTCGCAAACATTGAGTCAGAAGGCACAAGGCAGCACCTCTAGGACCAGATGTGCGATGACTGGTAAGGGCTTATAGTAAGGTCACCTCTGGCTGATTGGTTAAAGCATGCACATGTACGATGACTGGATGAGTCAGAAGGCAGCACCTCTAGGACCCGATAAATTGCTTAGCAGGCCCAAATGTCATAGAAGCTATTTTAATCTGAAAAGATTGGATCCTTTTGCCTCAACATGCTAGAAACTTTGTGATCTGAATGTATTACTTGCAGCTTATCAGAATTTTGTATTTTCGTATACCTGAAACCGTGAAGTGGATGTTAAAAGGTCTTTGGATGCAGGCTGTACTTAATCGTGTTGGTTACACCCCAGAGATAAGTCACGGTGTATTGGTCGAGATGGCAGAGCATAAGAAAGAGTTGGAGAAGAAAACAAAACCAATTCTTGATACTCTGAGAAGCTACCAAGACTTACCTCCTGTAAGTATTTCTAAACGTGAAATACGTTCCATTATTCTTGTCTCTCAAATTATGCTGTTGACTTTTTAAGACTTCCATCTGCAGGACAAAGCCTTGGCGGCATTGGCAATTGAGGACAAGAAAAGGCAGTATGCTGCTGCTGAGAAGTATCTTGAAGATGTGTTGCAGTCTGCTCTTGCCTCCTCAGAGTGACGTAGAATGCTTTTCTTCGAACATCCATTTTGCCTTCACTTCAGCTCGTAGTGCCTCGCCTGTCAAGCATTTGGGAAATGAGACTGGGATTGGTTTTCTTTTGACTCTTGTGCTATTTTATCTTTCGCTTTTTGTGTGTCATGATGGTGTATTCTCAACACTGCAAAAAACACTTGAAATCGACTCATAATGATTTGTGTAATTTGAATAGGAAAAAGTTGTTAGTAAAGCCTATTTCCTTTGTAGATAAATTTGTTTTCTCCTTCAAATTCCAATCTTTTCAACATGCTCTACGTTTGGCTTGAAAGCACACAACTCAAACAGAGACATGTCAGTCAGTCCAGAAGCTGTGTGCTTCTTAGCCTCTTATATATAAGAGAATGCCTACAATTCTTATTCTATAGGAAAATTTATTACCGGTGTATAACAGTAAGAATAACAATTAAGTATACAAAATATAAAGTGTATATGACATGAATGTATAGAGAACTAGTTGAATTGCACTGTTTTTGTATATATAAACCTTCAATATATACAAAAATGTGAATTATATAGATATGTAGATGTGACACCTATGATAGAGCACGAGTCGATAAGAAGAACTAGCAAGCTTCAGAAGAAGTGCACATGACATCTTAAATGTGAATTTTTTTTCCGACTATTAATATAAAACTCTGTTCGTACTACAACGAATAACTATTAATCAGTTAGCTAATAATTCATGAAAACTTACATGCAAAATAATTCACCAATGCTTCCTTTACACGTTTGTATTTTTTGTCGGTTAAAGAGTATATTTAAAAAAGGGGAACAAGAGACAAAAAAGAGGATAGATTTTGCAAAGATGAATGCAGAATCAATTATATCAATAAGTAAAAATTACACGAGTTGGCAAACATTACTAGGTTATTAGTCAATGAGGGTATAGTTTATATATTTATTGTCAGTAAATATAGTTTTAGGCTTTTAGCTGTTTTGCCATTAATAATGGGACCCATCACCTTTTTGTATACCGAACCAACAAAGACTTAATTGGCCATTGTGAATGATTTTATACAAAATCAAATTTATCTCAACTCCACATTCCAGATTTTTCTCCAACATTCCAGTTTTTTCTCCTAAAATCACTCTTTCACTGAATTTCACTTTCTCCCTCTAATCGTGTTTTTACTTTTTGCAGGTAACCGCCTAAATCGTGGGTGAAAATCTTTTTTTCCTCATTTTTCAATTGCATATGTATTATGCTCGTTAGTTTTTGAATAAGTTTTTTCTCAAAATTCCCTCATTACTTTTTAGATTATCAATTTTTCAAAATCAAAATAGATTATTTGATTCCATCTAAGAGGATTACGAGAGGTACGTCATTGCATGTTGAAATTGTTCATAATCGACCTATAGTATAATCGATGATGCTTGTTCTTTAAAGAAACGATATAAAATTCAAGAAACGATGCTTGTTCTTTAAAGACTATCCCCTCTATAGTATAATCGACGTAACAATTTGTATCGTGCCATTTTCCAGAATGCATAGCCAAAGAAGACATTTGTTGTAGAGATTAGAAACGGTATAATCATTAATAAAAAAACAAAAAGAAAAAAACAATTTACACGCATGTATACATACTAATATACAAATAACAGACATATAGAAAATTATACAACTACATACATATATACAATATTACAGATTACACAATTATATATACAGATTACAGACAAAAAAATATCAAATTAAAGCACACTTTTTTTTATCGAATCTTATACGATTCATATATACATGGTAAGAATTTTATACATTTACTTACATTTATACAATATTATCAATTAAAGTAAATAAAAATCATATAACTTATATATACAATAAAATTAGATTTTTTTTTTATCAAAATAAAGCACACCCTTGTTGTCGAATCATATACAGTTCATATATACAAATCATGTCATTTAATTTTTCGAACCAAAAATTAGAATAGATTTGTTAATATACAATTTCTCCAATCTCGTATAAAAAATAATTCCGAACCATTAGAATGAACAAAAAAATAGTTCGTTTTCCAAAATTTCAATTATATACTATACTAATCAATTGTATACTTTCTTCCCATTCAAAACATAAAGTTTTTTTTTTAAAGAAACCCTTACCTGGTGTTGAATATACAAGAATATTGACTAATTTTATGCTTTAGTTGTTTGAGAAAAGCAGTTGTAATGGTGTTTCCTTTTGGAAAAATATATTTTGGACGATTAAATTGAATCATGGGATTATGTAAATTTTCGGTTACCGTATTTAGCGCTCAGGTATCCATTTATTAAAAAAAATCATTGTATAAATTATAAACTAAAAAAAAACATTATATACAAAAGTAATACTTCATAGCAAACTAAACTATACCCATGAAATATAATTATATAAACTATACCTATAGAACGTTATTTCATTAAATTCGTTTGCCATA
This sequence comes from Solanum verrucosum, assembly GCF_900185275.1. Classification (NCBI taxonomy): domain Eukaryota; kingdom Viridiplantae; phylum Streptophyta; class Magnoliopsida; order Solanales; family Solanaceae; genus Solanum; species Solanum verrucosum. The sequence continues at coordinate 484,491 of NW_026020420.1, forward strand.
TATAAATTTTTCCTCATCAATAATAGCCATTATTTGTGCAGTCATACTCAATGTTGCATTTATTGGTGACAAATGGATGGGTTGGGTCAAATTTGAACAGATCAAAAATGGATCAATATAAAATGAGTAATAATTCAATCCGCCCATATTTGATACAAAGAAAAATGAAATGGGTAACAAATTGGTTAAGTGAAATACAAGTTTACCTATATTTACTCATATTTTCATGAGTAAATGATACTTTACTTAAGAATTTAACTTGGAGAAAATATTTTAGTCTTTTTTTTGGATGAAAAATGTTGAAAATATTTGCATTTTAGGAGTAAAATATGCTTAATGCACTTTAAGCAATATCCATACGAATACATGATTTGGTTATTTTACACTATTATTTGTTATCCAACATAAAATTAAACAAATAAAATTATAATTATAATTAACAAAAGAAATGTACATTTAATATATATATATATATATATATTTTGGAGGGCCAAAGACTTCACCCTTTCAATTTAGAGAAGAATAATTAGTTTTATAGAAGAACATAAAAATGAAGAGAAATTATAATATTTTTAGTGATATCATGAATTTTGAGTGAATACATGTTGGAAGCTTAACCCATTTGGCTAATTCATATTTTACTCATAATTTCCCATAGTTTACCCATATTTTATCCATATTTTTATGGGTTGAATATTGGTATCAACCAATATTTTACCCATATAAAAAATCACTCACCCGATCAATTAAAATATAAATAAATTGAACGAATTGCCAAAATATGAACTCATTTTGTCGGTACTATTTAATTTTATGGCAAGTCGTGCAAGACAAGCCAACTCATTCATGCAAGACATGCCATACAAACAAAAATTGTATTTCAACAAAATTTAATGAAAAAAATATTGAAATTGGTTGGATGACTTTAGATGAAATATCAATAGTCGAGTGACTTTGTAGGTAAAATATTCATAGTTGTGTGACTTTGTAGGTAAACTATTCATAGTTGAGTGATTTTGAGATTATAAAAGAAAGTTGAGTGACTTTCTATGAAAAGAACTATTAGTTCACTAGCTTTTTGTGAGAAAAATCCACAATTTAGTGACTTTGAGATTATAAATGAAAGTTGAGTGACTTTCAACGAAAAGAAGTATTAATTGAGTAATCATATGAGATATTAACTCGTTTTTTGTAAGAGAGACTTAAACTATCTAAGTTGTAAAATGTGCAATTCATTGTCATCATTATATACGTTTTTAAACACGAAATTCAAAGTCTTAACAACTTTGGGAAAGTAGGTCTTGGGTCTTTGTTTAATCTGTCTTTGCCTAATGAGTTATGTGAGCCTTCACGTGGAGCCATGTGGGTTTTTTTTAGTAATAAAAATATCTTAAATGTTTTGTTCAAAATATTTCCTACAACTAATAGTTTAGTCCAAAATGCTCAAATTAAAAATATTTTTTTCGAATTAATATATTATATGAGAAGGGATATTTTTGAACTAAACTATTAACGATAAAAATATTATTCAATTAAAAGTCCGTTTGAATTAACTTAAAAAAGTAACTTTTAAGTAAAAGAAAATAAAAAGTCAAACTTAAATTACTTTTAAGTCATTTTAAACTTATTTTAAGTTATTTTTAACATTATCAAACACTTCTTTAAAAATAGATTTAACCAACTTTTAAACAAATTCAAACATGCTTTAAAGGGCCCCTTATTTAGGTGGCAAATGCTTTTTGGAGCTTAATTTTTCATTTGTGTTTCTCCTCTCACTACATTTCTTTTGTTTATAGAAAAAAAAAAAAAAGTTGACTTGGAGGAGAAAAGTAATCTACCATTCAACTGAAGAGATCTTATATATAAGTACAACAACTAGTAGCTGAATTACTGCCTTACCATTCAAATCAAATCAAATCTTGAGTTGTTTGCTGCTACTACTGCATTTTCAGGTTCTCTTATTTTGCTCTTTGTATTAATATATATTATGATATTATGTTTTGTCTAGTATAGCTTTTATGTATCTCATGACAATGAGATGTTTAATTTCTGAAGAAACAAACGGTATATTTATAAAAAAAATTGGGGTAGGAAAAGAGGAAATCGGGAAGGGGATTATAAAATTGGGTTAATTAAATGAGGTGAAAGTTCAAATAGTCAAATCCATGGATAGAGCATTATCTCTTAGCTACAACAAATCCATTTTTGGACTATTAGTAAAACTTCATTTACTTTGACACTCACTCGAGGAAAGTCTGAATCTATGAATCTTTTTTTTTTTTTTTTTTTGCCTCTTACAACCATTTATTTAATATCAGTAAGGAAAGATATTTAAAAAATAGAATCAAAGAGAAAACACTAGAACCTATTTAAGTAAGAGTAGATTCGCCACAATTAGGGTCTTGTTTGGACATGATTCGAAAATTAAATTGATTTGAAGTTGAAGTTGAAGTTTTGTTTGTAACTCCAATTTGCATTTCTTAAGTTTGTATTTTTTTCTCATATACATAAAACCAACATAAGTTGTGAATTAAAACTATCAAAATTTCTCAAATGAGCAAAATAGTAGTAATAAATAAGATATCGAAATATCCTAAGGCGACACATTGATAAATAACATACCCAATGTTTCTTTTATAAATAAATGTTTGCGATCAGTGGCGAATCTAGAGCCAAAAAAAAGGGCATCCGCACCCGTGGTCTTTTCGTAAAACTAGATATTTTATATGTATATTTTTTAAGATTTTGTATAATATTATATTCTTGCACCCGTACTACAAGAAGTCTAAATGGTCCACATGGTTAAATGTTGAGCTTTTGACCTTGAGGATGAAGGATCAATTCTCACTTCAATACATTCTATTTGGTGCACCCATGTTCGAAAAATCCTAGATTCGCCTCTATTTGCGATTACAAACTTTCAAAGATCCACTAGTCAATATATAAATAGTAGTAACTAGTCATTCTTTAATATAATTCTTTCACACATATGGTATAAACAATCTCTTCACCGCCGATCATGAGTCTTTTTTTTGATAAATTTAAAATGATGGGTCTTTTTTGCAAAATATAAAATTACGAGTCAAGTTCTTCATTTTGAAATCTCCAGTGTTTTGATCTGCATACTAGCTAGTTATACTATACATAAATAAGTAATACAATAGTGAAAAATAACTATCACATAGTTACTATCAGGCTGTGACCTTTCATTTTTTGTGAACCTTGAAGTTTATTGCTGCAGAGTCATGGCATCAGCATCGTTCCGTACTAAAAATGCGTCAAATTTGGAGCAGTTATATACTGAGTTAAAAGCTGAAGGTAAGGAAAGGATCATCCTCACTGGGAAAGATGACGAAATTGAGAAGTTAACATGGATTGCAAAAAAGTCAAGTGGTCGTGCTATTGTAGAAGAAATGTTTGATTTCACAATATTGTGGGAGCTGTCCTTTCCAAATGGTGATATTGATGAAAGACTAGCTTGTAACTTGTCTTCTTTATCTCCTCCTGATGAGTGGGAGCTTGAAAATAACAAGAAGGATATTACAAAGGAGGAAAAAGAGACGAGGACGAAAAAGCTATTAGAGGATGAGATGATAAAAATACTCGAAAGCAAGAAGGTTGTCTTGATATTTGTAGACGGAGCAGGTAAAATGGATGAGCTGAGCATGAATATGGTATCTCATCGCATAAAAGAATTAAAGGCTAATCATGTACGAGAAATTCTTGTAACCACTGCACATGACAAAGTCGAAAACCAACTTCTTAAGGGAGTCATCAAAGTGGAACATGACCAAATCAATGACAATCATGAGTCACTTTCTTCATGGTGTAAACATATTGGAAACACAATCTATAAAACTCTAGGTATGTGATATATATGTATACTTTTAATTCAGACTATCAACTGATAGGTTTTAATCACAAATTAAAGTACTTACTTTAGACATATTAATGATACAGGGTTACAGTCTAAGTTGCTGCTGGAAAGCATCTTAATTGACTTCTATTGCCCAAAAAACAAATTCCCTTTCCAGAGTGGAAGGGCACATTACAGTGAGTTGATCACTTACTGGATACTGGAAGGCTTTCTTGGTCCTTTCGATTGTTTTGAGAATGCTTACGAGAAGGGACACCATGTTCTTATGGCTCTTGCTCATCATGGCTTCATTGAAAAGCTACATGCAGGATATGTTAGGAAAAGTGGGAAAAAGTTGTTTTTGAGTACTGCTTATGATTGTTGTAGAATGGAAGAGACTGTCCGTCTAGGTCTGGGGAATGTTTTTAAAGGTGATCTTGGGCGAATCGCACAAGCAGATGGGATCATGAGAACATTTGGTAAGTTTGAAAAAGAGAAAAAACCATCAACATTGTTGATTGATAGGAACTTTCTCAATGGGGAAGTCTCAGTTGATCTCTTTCAATCCATGGGGGAAATAGAAGCTCTAGCAATTTTCAACCCAACATCCAAACCCGAGCCAATATTATCCTTGGAGATGCAGAATCTTAGGCTTCTTGTGCTTAGAGGTTGTACTTTTTTAGGGGGCATTGAGAATTTCTTGAAACTAAGATCAACTGAAGCTGACAACATTTCATTCCAGAAACTATCTGTTCTTGAAATATCTGGTCCTAGCCCTTCATTAACAATTCCCGACAATCTTTTTGAACGTATGCCTCATATTCAAAGTCTTAATTTGTCATCTCTTGAAGTTGCCTCACTGCCCTCATCCCTTTATCATCTCACTGAACTAGTATGGCTCATTCTGAGAGACTGCTCCAGCCTAAAGCAAATAGGAAGTTTAAAAAGCATGACAAAACTTCAGGTTCTCGATCTTTCTGGTTCTACATCTCTAGAAAAGTTCCTTGATAAGAGTTTTGCACCCCAAAATAAAAGTGGTGTTGACCTAAAAAGGGAGCTCCAAATGCTTAATCTTTCAAACACCAAAATAAAATTGTTACCTGTGATCAATGAATTGGAAAACCTCACTTATCTCTTGTTACGTGATTGTAAATCACTAAGTAGGTTACGCATGATTGGTTCACTAAAAAAGCTGAAAATTCTTGACTTGTCAGGTGCCATAAATTTTGTTGAATTTCATGATCAATCCCTAGAACAACTTGGTGCTCTCGAAGAAATAAATGTTTCACAAACTCAAATCGAGAAGCTTCCTTCAGATATCTGCAACATACGTCGTCTTTCTTTGAGGGGGTGCTCCAAGTTCAAAGAATTTCCACACCTTAAAAACCCCGATGCCCTTCAATTTCTTGACCTTTCAGCTACAAAACTCATTAGTGTGCCATCCATCTCCAATCTTAGTAATCTTAGAGAGCTGTTTCTTTCATGCTGCTGCTCCTTGGTGAACTTGGGAGACTTAAGTTCATTAAAAGATTTGCTGGTGCTTGATCTTTCAGGTTGTAAGGCTCTAACTAAATTGGCGGAGAACTCATTTGAAAACATGCATTGCCTTCAAAATCTGAACCTCTCTGAGACAAGCATTGAGTATCTTCCATCCCTGTCACATTTGAATAACCTCCGTCGCCTTTTTCTACAGAAATGCACTAAATTGGAAAGATTTCCATCACTTGAATCCCTAACAAACCTGGAGGAGCTAAATCTTGCTGGTCTCAAGTGCCTAGGAGAAGTTGATTTCTTGAAGAATATGGTGAATCTTCACCTTCTTAATATTGCTGAGACTGGGGTTAAACATTTGCCATCCTTATCAAACCTCAAAAAGCTTAAGCATCTTTTTCTTAGAGGTTGTCTGCACCTTCTGAATCTGGAAGGAGTCACAACACTTGAAGTTTTAGATCTTTCTGGATCTCACATTGTAGACTTGCCCTCCTTTGAGGGATTTCACAATCTTCGTTGCCTTATCCTCAGAGATTGCCCAAACATAAAGGAGTTCAAGGATCTGGAGATATCTGAAGTCTTGAAGGCGCCAATTGAGAAACTTCCTTATAGTATCTCAAAGTTGAATTGTTTGAATCACCTTGAGCTACCAAAGATGAAAGATGGAAACAGAATATGCCACCCAGAGGAGCTTCTTCACCGTCCCTGGAGGATCTCCAGCTGGCCACTTGACAAAGTTCCCAGCAGTCACATGGTTGGCATATTTGTGGATAACTTTCAAGTTCTTCAACTCTTGAAGAACAATCCAACTATTGGCAAAAGTTTCCATTTCACAGTTCATCCCATTGAGGAAAAGACTGATATTGGAGGTAAGTATTTCTACCAAAATGAACTCTTTCATAGAGATACTTTCTTCCGAACCATAAAACTTTGTCAGTGCGAGGAGGGGAGAAAGTGCCAGTGCAGGAAGCTAGAGCGATCTCTGGAGATCCGTGGGTTCAGTGATTACCCCCGTGGTCTTGAGCGTTTAGCATCTCAAGCTGAATTTCTATTCTTGATTGATAACCAATTCATCAAAAGCTTATCTAGTTTGGGTGCTGAAAGCATAAGAATGACAAAATTCTACTGGATAGAGGGATGCAGTGAAATGGAAAGCATACTTAGTGGGGACGATAACAATCAAGGAAGTTCAAAGGAGATTAGTATTGAAGTTGAGCATAGGTTGGAGATTTTAAGGGTATCTCATGCTGTTTGTTTGAAAAACATATGTAGTAGTGGCAGTAACCTACAAAGCCATGCATTAGCATCTCTCAGATGTCTGTATCTGGAACATTGTCCGGAACTCGCAAATTGTTCTCCATCTTATTACCTGGACCACTTACAAATTCTTCAAATCAAATTCTGCAAGAAGTTCAGGATTCTGTTTGAAGATGAGAAAGCGCAACCTCTGTTGAAAAATTTGCAAAAGTTATGTTTGTGGGCACTACCAAATTTGGAGAGCGTTTCAGGTGACGTGCCATTATTTCAGACCTTGATTGTAGGAGAATGTCCAAAGCTTGGAATCGTTGAAAAACGTGAGATCCTTAAAATGAATGAGGTATCAGAAAAACGTGAGATTCAGAAAAACTTAAGGGAAATTGTTGCTGCTGCTGCATGCCAGAAAAAATGAATGAGGATGCCCAAGTAGCAGTCTGTAACACATCTCTAGACATTTTTGCGAGTTTCCTACCTTACTAAGTAAGAAAATTTGTATATCATAAACATTATGTTATAGACTTTTGGTTCATTTCAATATTATATTATAGCTCATATTGAAGTGTACTCATGATTTGGAATTAGTTGAATTCCATTATGCCGTTGCTTCCCAAAAACAATAAGTTTAAGTTAAGTGCAGTGACAATGTACAAGTTATTTAAGAATTCGCAAGGAGACGGTGTTGTTACATCCTACGTTTACGGATAATTGCAAGGTAAAATTACACTTTTTAATTGAATGGACTTTATAATTAATCAAATCATTTTGCAACACTTTTTATTTGGATTTTGGACTAATATTTTGAATTTCTTATAGATGGTAAAATATAATCATATCATATTTCTATTATATAGAAGAGCCATGGAAGGACGACTATGGCAATGAAGAGTTGTACAAGGAGCAATACAAATTGTACTATGTACTTAGCCTTGTCTTATTCCCTCACCAATAGCATTTAAACATGTGTAACAATGTGGCCCATTCTCTTTATACCATTACAATTTTACTATCTATTATAAATTTTAAATGCTTAACAATTATCAATTTCATTCACCCCATTTATTATTCAATTGTCACGACCCGATTTCTCGAGTCATGATGACACCTACTATACCCTACCAGTAGGTAAGCCAACCCGCAACCTAAAACATCAAGCAATGAGTGAAAGGGCAGAAACTAGCGAAAACAATAATCTAAACAAGAATAACAAGGCAGAAGCAACCCAAAATAAATATATACAGAAATCCCTCCCAGAACCTGGAAGTCACTAGTACAGAGCTATCTAATAAACTGTACAAGTCCCAAAAGTGGACCACAACAAAGCGTGTCTCAAATGCAACAAGACTAGCTAAAACAAAAGAAGGAGACAGAACAAACCCCAAAACGCCAAGTGCTCGCCCTCGTCTCCGAATCACAGTTGCAAAAGAAGGCTGGAACTAATCACCGCTGGTAACTGGTACTGGGACCTGCATCACGAAATAGATGCAGAGCGTAGCATGAGTACCAACACAACAGGTACTCAGTATGCATCATAGGCCGACTGAGCAAAAAGGGTAAAAACAATAAGAAAAGATAGAATCTAGACACAGAGAGGTCAAAATGGATAAGAAAAGAAAGCACACGAGCATACTAGAAACAAACTAAGTACACTAAACTAAACCTAACTGACCCCCATATGCCCAGTAGGTACACTCGTGCACAAGCTCAAATAAAACCTGAACGAACCCCCATAAGCTCGACAGGTACACAGAAAAGCTAAGTCTACTGAGAAAGAAGAAAATCGAGCTCCTAGCCCAAAGTAACTAAGATAATCCATCAGACTCCACCCAACCAGCAGTACACTCCCAGCCCAGCTAGAAAGAGTGACTCTAGGGGGCACCCAACCAAACAGTCCATTCCCAGCCCAGCTAGAAAGAGGGACCCGTGAGTGAGGTAGATATCGCGAGTCGTCCTACTATTCAGTCAACTCCCAACCCAGCTAGAAATAGCGACCCGGGGACACCCAGCCAGCAACACACTCCCAGCCCATCTAGAAAGAGAGGCCCGGGGGAGATCGTCGATATCACCGAGTCTACCCGGCCAGCGATACGTTCCCAGCCCAGCTAGAAAGAACGACCCCGGGGATGATGGTATCTCCAATATGATTCAATCCAACAACAACCACCGTGGAACGTCGTCCACTCTAAGACATCACAGAAAAGGCTCCAAGCCTATATTATCTCAATCCCACGCCTCGAGTGATGCACCAAACCTTTGAGAATGCGTCGGAACGCATAATGAGAAGGAGAAGATACAGAAGTGCAGCAAGTAGCGATAACGCCTAATCTAAGGCCCAAACTATCAGACTCAAGCTGCTATTCCAGTCTACAAGGAGCTAAGTCATCCGAACGACGTCGGCAACAAGTCAAGGCTATCCAGCCCACACGGTCATAAGTCTAAGGCAATGCTAGCCTAACCTAGACTAAAGACATCATGCTTACGGTTAAGGATGAACAAGGCATACAATACATAGCATACAAGCATACAATAGCATTTAGCACATAAGCATGCAACTCTACTAAACCGGTTAACATGATACTATACCCGAAATGTGGCCAATCGATCCTAACATGAGGTATCTAACCAAAGTAAGGTAGTAAACTGGTACCCACCCCCAATTCACTCCAATCGACATGTTTTTACACAATTAAGCTCAATCTAAAAGAAAGGAAGCCGTAGCCTACCTTAAGGCCGATCGCGCGCTCTCCAAATCACGTTACCGGAGCTTTTCCTTCCCGAACGACCTTTGAACGCTATCACTCTATCAAATATAAGGTCACAACGTTAGTACGGTCGTTTAGACACCAAAATCACAACAAACGGAGACGGGTCAATTTTGGAGTCAAAACGGGAATCGTGGGACCCGCATCGAACTGTCCGAATTTGACTCCGTCAAGAGACCCTAAACAGCACCCCAAACTTATGTTCCGAAATGGAACACAATTCGAGGCTCAAAAACATAGCAAAAACCAACAAGCAAGAAACCACACTTTAATCAATTAAAAGAAACCCTACAGCAGCAGTCTAAACTTGAAATAAACGAAAATCGAAAGGTGCCCAACACTATTTGAACACTCTACGATGAAGCCACGACAATTCTGAACATGTGGGACTTCGAATCACCCAAAACCGAGCTAAACTGAGTGAGATATGACCAAAACAATAATACCAAAAATAAAGGCTCGAAAATGGTACTGCAGTCAGATTTTATCGCGAAATTACCTCGAACTATGCGCACTCAACAACTTTCGAACACCCTACAACGATGTCACCAAAAATACGAAGCTCCCGCACTTCGAATCGCCTAAATTGGATGAGAGATGAGAGAGTTATGAGGGTTTGAAGTTTGGAAATATGTTGCTGTTTTCTCTGCATTTATTGTAGATTTTCTGCAATAATTTCCAAAACTTAAAACTCCAACAGGGAGCTCCGATCTCGTTCGAAATCCCGTGCACGCAAACGAGATATGCAACCACACCAAATTCGATATTCCAGACTCAACGGTGTAGTCAAAATTTCCATCAGAGGTCATCTCGATAAAAAGTAGGTCCCACTTCCAAAAGCCATTTTAAGTCAAAACCCACAAAAGGGCTCGGAAAGCTATCGAGAACCTTGGGACACAAAAGAAGGGTCAATCTAGACCAAACTCGACATTCCGGAGCTAACCGCACTGACAGAATTCTCATCCGAGCGCGTTTACTCAGAATGTTGACCAAAGTCAAACTTAGGCTTAAACTTAAAGTTAAAACGCCTAATTGCACCGACTCACTGAAAACCTTGGGAGTCATGTCGACCATGCTATTAGCCTAAAATGACCCTTTCGGAGCTGATGGAATCGTTAGAATTGGATTCCGATGTCATCTTCTTGAACTTTTGATCGAAAATAATCGTTCAAGGTTCATAAGCTCCAAAACACAAAAACTCGCACCAAGACCAAACGAACGACCAGGTGACCGAACTGTCAGTCCCAGCAAGTCATAAATGACTTAGGGTCGCTACAGGAATGCTCTAAACGACACACAGAAGGCAAGACACAGAAATGACCTGGAGGGTCATTACAATATCCACTACTAAAAAGGACTTTCGTCGGCGAAAGTAAAGGTCAAGAAGTACCTGAAGACTCAAACAAGCTAGGAAACTACTCTTGCATCTCCTGCTCGGTCTCCCAGGTAGCCTCCTCGATTGGACGATGCCTCCAACGGACCTTAACAACATGAATGGCTCTCGAGCGCAATTTCCTCACATCTCTGGCTAGAATGTCAACTGGTTCCTCTACAAATGTCAAACGATCATCCAACTCAACTGCATCATACTGAAGCACATGAGACTCATCACGAACATATCGCCGCAACATCGAGACATGGAAAACAGGATGGATGGCTGAAAATGCTGGAGGTAGGGCTAACTCATAAGTAACCTCCCCAACTGTCCGGAGTATCTCAAAAGGCCCAATGTACCTGGGGCTAAGCTTGCCCCGCCTCCCAAACCTCATCACGCCCTTCATGGGCGACACACGGAGGAATACCCGATCACCAACAGAGAATTTCAAAGGTCGGCGCCTCCGATCCGCATAACTCTGGTGCCTACTCTGAGCCGTCCTGAGCCTATCCTGAATCACCCTCACCTGATTCAGGGGCTCCTGAAGCAAATCTGTACCACGCGACCTAGGCTCTATAGACTCAAACCAACCAACTAGAGAGCGATAACGCCTACTATATAATGCCTCGAATGAGGCCATCTGAATACTAGAGCGGTAGCTGTTGTTGTACGCAAACTCCGCCAAAGGTAAGAACTGGTCCCACTGACCTCCAAAATCCATAACACAGGCCCGCAACATATCCTCAAGAACCTAAAAATAGTACGCTCCGACTGGCTATCTGTCTGCGGGTGGAAAGCTGTGCTAAGGTCAACCCGAGTGCCCAACTCATCCTGAAAGGTCCTCTTGAAACTAGACAGAAAACTAACAAACATAACTTATGCTTTGAAACTACATGTAATCTCTTTCATTAGAGACATAGATGACACAAATACTTTTAAGTATGAATCATCTTACCATGATCAAGAAATTTAAAACAAATTTTTATCATACTAAAAAAGTAAAAATATTATTACATAAAAAATATTTTTATCTTTAAGATAGACAAAATAAATGTAATTTTACCTGAATTTTTGTTATTTTGTTATAAACAAAAATAATTGAATGGAACTGTAGTTGTGCGATTTAGATATAGAATTTTAATATTATTTAATAAAATAATTTTATGACTTGCCTTTATATATTAATAGTCCATTAAACTTGTTACTAAATTTCATTTCGATACTCAAACTATGGCTTGTTCCATCGGAACATCTAAACACTTTCACACATTTATTGTTCAAATTTTGAAAAAAAAAAAAAAACCATGTGCGCGTGATTACAAATGCTTATTAAATGGTTATGTTAACCACATAAATATGTCATCTCAGTTAATTATATCTACATCCACCAAATTAGAACATGCTTGAGGTTTACCCTTTTTTATATGGGTCAAATACATAAAATTAAAGAAGATGACATATTTTATGTCTAACATATATTTGTCATTTAATTTAATGTTAATGTCTAACATAATTTTAAAATGAATATTAGATTACGTATTCTTTTAATATTAGTCGAGATAACTTATATAAGTTATAAGTTATTTTTTAATTTTATAAAATAAAAAAAGTACTTCAAAGTGTAATGCCCATTATTACTCTTTAATTTATTTACGTGAAAATATTGAAAATTAATTTATTGTTTAATAATATGATTAATTACGTATAAATACAACTTAAGACAATAATGTTGGGCCCATTAACGGGCTTTTTCATATCTAGTATTACTATAAGTCGGAAGAGTTTAACCCCAAAGTTGATTTAACGTTTTGACCCTATAGTATTAGTTAAATATTAATTTATTAAAAATTAAATTTGCTGATAATCTCAGCCCTAATTTAATTCTCCTAGTTGCTGCTCAACCTCCCTCGATCACTGTAACAACCCTTTTTCAATGCTCAAGTTCCATTACTTTAATTATCTGCTCTTCCAAAACCTTTAAGATACTTCACTCATCTATATAAAGAGTTAATATCTCAGATGATCACTCAACTTTGAATAGTTCTCTTAGAAAGTCACTCAACTTTGAGTTGTTCACGTAGAAAGTCACTCAACTTTACGTTTGCTCATGTTCTTTTTTTCCCCTCCTTTTTGGTTCTCTTTACACTTTCAAATTGCTTCTTTTTTTTTTTGGATTGTAAAGGTAATTTTGAAATACCCAATATACTTTTGGTGTTTAAACACAGAACTTTCAATTGAGGAGCTGTAACAATGCGCAATCATTCCGTGTAGCCTGATTTTCTGCACTTCTAATTTATTAGTTTGAGACAAAAGTTAATAGTTACAAAACCGATATAATGCAATAAAAAATGTTAGTATGTTTTTTCCGCTGAATTAACTTTGACGTTCTTCCCAAAAGTCTCTTATAAACAAGGTGTGAGACAAAGAAACTCTCAATGCTCTATGAAACTATTGGAATTGCACATATATGTTTTCATCCTTATCTCAAGTTAATATAATTACACAGATAACTCAAGTATCTGGATAGTGAGTTATGTATCATGATTGCGTAAAAATTAAGAGATTATTGTAATTAGAAAAAGAGTAGGGATAAGATGTAATTTACTCTTCTTACACTATGAGATTTATGTAAGTTATACATTAATCATTACTTGGATTTTTAAAGGAAAAATTACACGAATAAGCAAACATATACTAGTTTATTAGCTAACATAGCTATAGTTTGAATTAATTACGGCTCACAACTTAATTTTAACTGTAATTACATCATCTCTCTCCTATCTCTTGCCTCTCTCCTCTTTTATACAAGTTATACATTTACAATTACATGACAAATATACAAATACAATTAGCCTCTCTCTACTCTTTGTTATTTCTCCTCCCTCTCCCAATCTCGCTCGCCAGATATATAAATACATATGTATACCAATTACATATATATAATTATCTGAAATATATACATATACGGTTCGTCTCTCTCCATTCTCCGCACTCTCTCGCTCGCTTCTCTCCTCCCTCTCCCAATCTCGCTCGTCCCTCTCCTTCCTATCCCAATCTCACTCGCTAGATATACAAATATATATGTATATCAGTTACATTTATACAATTGTTTGATAGATATACATATACAATTTGACAGATATGCATATACAATTCGCCTCTCTCCACTCTCTACCCTCTCTCGCTGGCCTCTCTCCTCCCTCTCCCAATCTTGCTCGTTTCTCTCCTCCCTCTAACATGTATCAATGAATCGTAATTAGCAAACTATAGTTATAGAGCATAATTAAGTTATTTTTGAATAACTATAAGCAAAAATTCCCCTCTTTTAAAATAGTTTTGTTTATTGATAATGGAAGTAGTTCTTCATGGGCTCATGATAATTCAATTGGGCTAGATGTTGAAAAGGTAAATGGACCGACAGTTAAAATGAGGAGAAGCCGAAGCAACCCAATGCTTAGTGCAAAGTTTGTCGAGGAATTGACACATATATACGAGAGAAACTATCTTATTAGACATACATTACTACTATATATATACAATTATACATTACCTTTACTCAAATAATTACATATATTATCACTTTTAATATTTTAATATCAAATATTATTGAAGTTACAATTAGATATCCACGTCCCTTAAAACTAGGATGGACTAATTATCTGCTTAATCTACTCTTTCATCCCAAATCAACTGCTCTCTCTTAAGTCTTAATTCTCCCCTCCCCTCCCCTTCCATATTTATCACTCAATTATCTCTCCCCAAACAAGAATTTCACCATACAATTTCATTCTAACAACGACAAATCTACTCTCTTCTTCTAAAGATATCATCACCATGACCGACAATATATCAATTTTTCAAAACTCCGTGTGTACATTTAGCTTGCCAATATACATAAATGGTAATTTATTGTGAATTTTTCACAAATCGTATACAAATAGCTAGGTTAAGCATATGCAAATTTTGGATTTCTACAATCAGAATCTCAATTATACAAATTCTGGATTTATTCAATTAGGGACCAAATTATACAAATTCTTGATATATACAATTAGGAAATTGAATAGCAAAATTTCCCGAAATTGTATCTACGGATTAAAAATAATAAAAATTATAGTTATATTACATGATGTACTCTAGATATTTGTCATTTCACATAATTTTCCCTATATACATCTCTTATTAAATTGACATGTTTTAACCAAATAAATATTTAGCAAATAAAAGGCTAAAAATAATTAGCATTTAACAGTCATACATGTATTCTTGCACAAAAATAAGTGTGAAATTTCTATTCACACCTATCTCTCTGTTCAAATTATTTTTCTTTAAAGGATAAAAAATAGGATTAATTACAGAAATCTCACATTTTAGTTTACTTATTACCATTATCCCCTATAAGTTTTACAAATCTCCAAAATCCCTTATTTTCACGCATCAGATTAGTGTATCTCGCTCATCAGATTAGTGTATCATGTATAAAATGTAATGTATCTTACTTAACGATTAATGTATCTCGCGCATCAGATTAATGTATCAACGCTTATATTATTGTATCCGTTTGAGGGATTTATGTAATTATAAACTTTTAAGGGATAGATTGTAATTTTGCCTTAAAAGTATGTGATTTCTGTAATTTGCCCTAAAAAATATTTAGTACTCTTTCTTTCTTCTAACTTCCAACTATTTCTCCTTAAAACTAGCAGAAAAATTTATGTAAAATTATCTCTCTTCCTAAAATTAGCAAAAGTATTTAATTATGACTATTCTTTTTTTGTTTGTGTATTCAATTAAATATATATATATATATATTAGGAGGTAGTGAACGTTGAAATCTACGACGTGATGGATCATATTGGGGTGGGGGGGGGGGGGTGGGGGTTGAGGCTTATAATAGAACTCCCCTAAATTTTTGCAACTGTTATTTTCTGAATACAGAATTAATGGTGTAAGAGATACCTTTAATAATATTTAACTAAAAAATATGATTGCTTTTCAATTTATAAGACAAAAGAACAGACAAATTATACCCTCCATGTATTTAAGCAAATGTTTAGTAGTCAAAATTTAACTGTAGTTCAAAATTTAATAGTCATTAAATGGGATTATGTAGAAAAAGAGAACAAAATTCGTATATATATTAAAGAAAGATGTGGAAAAGCATTATTAAAGTTTAAACAAAGACCATAGAATATAAATAATTACAAATGATCATTATTAAAGATGTGAAAAGACGTGGAAAAGCATTATTAGAGTTTAAACAAAGACCATAGAATATAAATAATTACAAATGATCATTATTAAAGATGTGAAAAGACGTGGAAAAGCATTATTAGAGTTTAAACAAAGACCATAAACAATAAATAATTGCAAATGATCAAGAACACTATAGTCTATAGGCCATGTTCTCTCACGTTATTGAGGAAATATTATAATCCTCACTATGGTAAGATAACTTAATTAATAAATAAACAAAGACCAAGACTATTTAATGATTTGTTTAAAAATATATATCGTTAAACGAAGACCAAGACCTTAAAGAAATATTTCCTCCATTTTAATTTGTTTGTTTGATTTTGACTTGAAGTTTTCTGACAAATGTGACTCCGTACTTAGGTACTAGGGCTTAAACTAGAGACCTTCATCATATATTTTTATTTTCACCCTGCATTCAGTTAAAGGTTTTGGGTTTGACTATTCTAAATTTGTGTCGAACTGTCCCACATTAGAGATGAAGCCTTTTTTTTAGCAAAGACGATTGCATACCACATGCTCGAAGTTGAAATACTTGTAATGTGTTTTACTTTTATTCGTCGTATGATATCCTCCTCGAGATCTGACTAATATTCTGGATTCGCGTCAAGAACACCCATATTAAAAGGTAAATTACTCTAGGAAAAATTACATGGTTAGGAAAATATATACTAGTTAATTAGTCATCATAGTTATAGGTTTAGTTAACTACCACTCGCGACCAACATTCAGTGATAATTACGTGGGTTGGGGTTTCGAGTTTGTATAATTCGAAATTTGTATAATATAATTTGTAAACTTTTGTATAACTGCTTAAAGTTCAAATGTTTGTGTTTATATAAATTCGTTATTTCTAGTATATACAAAAACAACTCAATTATACAAACATACCCGCAAATTATACAAACCAGACAGCTTAAACGATAGCTACAACTCGTAAATATGCAAACTATAACTATGAAGCATAATTAAATTTATTATAGTGACTATTTGCGAAAATTCCGCTTTTAACTCTATGAAAAAAACCCCATATTGAAAGGTAAATTACAACATGATAAAAACAACTAATTCATGTCCAGAACTCGAATTTGGAACCTAAAGTTCCTTCTCAGTACCAACAACCCAATACTTGTTGTAAAGTTAATAATTTGTCAATCCCGATTCTTTTGTTCTTCTCATTACCCCTCCCTAGCTTGGTGCACCACATAAAAAAAAAATGATATTAACTTAATTGTCGCTAAATATATTTTAGAGGCAATTAAAATTCTTTGTAAATATCCTTGAAACTTATAGAGACATTGAATCAAATGACAATTAACTTATGTCAGTAAAAACTTTACACTCTTGATTAATGTGCATATTTATTATCGCTTAAAAATATTTTATTGTAGTGATATAAGTATTCATATTTTATAGTTGAACTATGATTACTTACTGATATAACTAAATTAATTATCAATTAAAGTTAAAAACAACAATAGATTATTAAAAAAACAATGACCAAGACTTTATATTATAATAAAGTCTTTATATATAGATTAGGTAAATACGGGAAGGATAACAAGATCAAATTAAACATTAATGATCAAGATTTTATATATAGATTATTTGATAACAATGACCAAGACTTTATATTATTATTATTATTATTATTATTATTATTAAAGATGTGGAAAAGCATTATTAAAGTTTAAAGAAAGACAATAAACTATAAAGAATTGCAAATGGTCATTAAAGATGTGGAAAAGCATTATTAAAGTTTAAAGAAAGACAATAGACTATAAAGAATTGGAAATGATCATTAAAGATGTGGAAAAGCATTATTAAAGTTTAAAGAAAGACAATAAACTATAAAGAATTGCAAATGGTCATTAAAGATGTGGAAAAGCATTATTAAAGTTTAAAGAAAGACAATAGACTATAAAGAATTGCAAATGATCATTAAAGATGTGGAAAAACATTATTAAAGTTTAAAGAAAGACAATAGACTATAAAGAATTGCAAATGATTATTAAAGATGTGGAAAAACATTATTAAAGTTTAAAGAAAGACAATAGACTACAAAGAATTGCAAATGATCAAGAACACTATAGGCCATGTTCTCACGTTGTTGAGGAAATATTATAATCCTCACTATGCAAAGGCGGATTTAGAATTTGGAGGTCGTGGGTGCCATATCGTTCAAGTAAGATAAAAGGATTGGTTTCTTTAATTTTGGGTTACAATTCGAATTATTAATCTTTTTTTATTTTTATAAACAAATCAATCAAATATGCAAGTTAGTAATATTTTCTTTTAGATGTTCTGAGATTAGAGATAACTAAACAATTCCGTTTTTATTTCCTTTTTGGAATTAGAAGTCTTATTCGCTGAAACTTTGAGGGAAAAAAAATTTTCACATTAAAATATGAGCTTGTATAAACCATCTAACAGTATTAACTTAATATATTCATATTTCATTGACTTTATGTGTTGTCGGAGATATATAATAGGGAAAGAATAAAATTTGTAGTTTAAGCCTAATCATCTTACTTAGCAAGAACGTCGGTGAAGATCGAAAGAACCTTTAATTAAAAAAAAAACTCTAATAATAATAGTCATCATTTTTAAAACTTATATTTTTTAAAAACTACTATTTAAATGTATTCTTAATAATATTTATTTGATGTTCATAATTCAGTACTCATTAATTGATAAAGAATAAACACGTAACACTCATATCAAGTGATTAATAATTAGTGAAAGAGAAAGTAAAAAAAAAAAATAGTAAATAAATAAGAATGAATGGAGAAAAAAAAAATTAAAGCCCTTTACACATTAATGAAAAAGACAAAAAAGAAAAGAAAAAAAGAAGCAAGCAAAAAATAGGTGCTTGCACCGAGGTTCGAATCCGCATTGAATGTGTGGCAAAGTTACTGGGTGGCAAAGTTAATATATATTTAATTATTTTACATATACATATACATACACCGTTTTTTCCGAGATCACTGGGTACCGTGGCACCCCCACCTGTCCACGTAGATCCGCCCCTGTCACTATGGTAACATCGATAGCTTGATAAATAGACAAAGACCAAGACTATTTAATGGCTTGATTAAAAAAGAAATCATTAAAGGAAACCAAGACCTTAAAGAAATATTTCCTCCATTTTAATTTGTTTGTTTGATTTTGACTTGAAGTTTAAAAAAGTAAAGAATTTTTTTAAATGTTGTAGTCCTAAACTAAATGTTGAAGAAATATCATGGATTAACTAGCACACAATTACAAATGAAGAAAATAGAGTAGAGGAATAACATAAGTATTTAATGAGGTTCGGCTAGGCCTACTCCGCCTAACAAAAACAAAGAGAGTTTTCTAGGGATGGGCATGGAATACCGAAAATCAAATTACTGAATTGAATCGAGATATTTTGTTATTTGATAATTGGTAATTGGGTATTTGATATGGTATTCATGAGTAAAAATTTTAGAATTATGGTATTCGGGTTTGGGTATGAGTTTGGTATGAGACATTAGTACCATTTGGTATTTGGCATTTTTTCCAAATACCGAATTATTTATTTAATGAAAGTCATATATCAACATGTTCATTACTCATTAGTACAAGTCAAAAGAAAAAGTTGAAGAATAAACATAAACAACCCAAATACATGTCTTTTAGTTGTATCTATTTGTTTTTCTTGATGTCTTCTTACTTATTGACCTTCTATTATATTGTGTCTCCACATAAAAAATAAAAATAATTGGAGAAACAGTATTAACTTTGTAATCTAATCGACTACAACTTCAATATGGTATTACCGAATACCATATCAAATCAAAATTTAATTTATCGATTACCGAACCAAAATGAAAATTTTGATATTTAGTATCTACTTTTAACTATCAATTATCGAATTATCGAACCTAAAATTTGATAATTCTGAATTGAATACCGAATGCCCACTAAGTTTTCCACTATGAAAGAAAGAGAACAAATTTGACAATGTTTTAGAATCCCCAACTACATACCTTATATATACATCCCAAGTAGTCCCAAACCTAGAAGGGAAATGTTTTTCCAATCCTATAAGGACAATATTTTCCTTTTCCAAATCTATTAGGAAAAATGGTATCTTAAATTAATAGTAATTATAGTTTCCTAAAATATACAAAGGGAAAAATTCAGGACATAATTAACAAATCTTCCCGTTGGCTTGAATTCCTTTCATCAATTGAAATAAAGTTTCTTTGTCTTGCCTCGGCCCTCCAAAGGGCTTACTGAGTACAATCCACCAATCAAATCTAAGCAATGCCTGAACTTATTGATCGGGACTGCTTTGGTCATCATATCTGCTGGATTATCATGTGTAGACAATTTCTTCACATTTACAACCCCTTTAGATATAACATCTTGGATAAAATGATATTTGACTACCTTTTGTCCTCTTGGCAATGATCCAAACTTCCATGTTTGAATCTTTTGAAGAGACACAATCTCTTCATCCATAGCACCAACTCATTGATATGCTTTTGAACTAGAAATATCTTATTTATAGATATTAGGCTCAAACACGTCAATGATCTCTGCAATTGATACAACAAGTTCTATAAAATTTGTATGCAAATTTTTTTGGTTGGTTGATCACTTTCTTTTTCGTACCTACTGCAATACTATATGATTGTTTTTTCATGGGTGCATCATCATTGTCATCTTAATCAATGTCTTGCACCCCCTCCACTTTTGAACTATTGGGCTAAGCTAGTGTAGATTCAACTTCTAGCTCTATACGGTCACTAACACTGTGATATGCTTCCACTATTGTCTTTTCCTTCCGATGTCTAGTGAGGCATATTCATTGAATGTCACATTCCTACTGATAATCAACCCCAGAGTCTTTTGATCTGTGCACCACAATTTGTAACCTTTCACTCTAATTGCATATCTCAGAAATATGTTTTTTTGGCCTCGACTCAAGTTTCCATCCCTCACATGAGCATAAGCAGGATAACCAAATATTCTTAAATATGAATAATCAAGAAGTGAACTGGACCAAACCTCAAAATGAGTTTTGAACTTAATAGCTGCAGATGGACCTATTGACCATGTCACGACCCAAGGGTACACCCTAGATGTAACATGACATACAAGACCTCAAGAAGCCTTATATAAACCACTTAGCTTTCATAGTCAAGATAATAGAAAAAGGGTAAAATTTAAAACCATTTTCAACACAATCAAAGTTTTATAAAACGAAGGGAAGTCTTATACAATTGTCTCAAAACCATCTAATATAAAGAGTCACTGGGACACAACCCATACAATAATGTTCAAAACATAAAATGAAAGAACATAAGGAAATGGTGGCCAAATCCTCGAATGATGTGAGGATTCACCAATCTTCAAGTCTTGCCTCTACTAAGATCCTAGCCACAAGGATGAAAGTCAGGAACGCCAGACCCTACATTTGGATAAGAAATGTAAGCAAGAGTATGTGTTATTACAAGAATGTACTAAATATGATAGTTTGCATAAACATCAACATAAACATAAGGGTTAGACAATAAATCATAAGCAAAATCAATGTACATAATAGATCATATCAACATAAAAGGAATACTTCTCAAGTAACCTCAAAGCATACTTAGCCAAGACATGGGAAATCCTCCACTAGTCTTACTCATCATAATAGGCAACCTTAGGCCATCATTCAAGCTCATCCCCTATAATTCTCGTCTTTAGCTTATCTTGTATATACATGGGAATCAAGTTCTTGCCTTCCTATAAAGGCTAATGGTAGTATCTTGCCTTACATAAAGGCTATTGAGTAGTCGCCTCTTGCCTTACATATATGGTCACAAGTATTTGCCTTTGTGGCCATCTTATGGGATCACATGTATTCGCCTCCATGCCCAACATCATATGATAGGGGCATTCGCCTCCACATCATTCTATAAGGAATCACATGTGTTCACCTCCATGTCATTTCATAATAAGACACGGGTATTTGCGTCCACATCTTTTAATATAAGATACGGGTATTCGCCTCCATATCTTTCAATAATGGATCATGGGTAATTGCATCCATGTACAACATTAGGGAATAAAGGTAGTCGCCTCTTACTCTCTTCTAAGAAATATGGGGATTCTCCTCATATCCTTCTCATCTAATGGACATAGGTATTCGCCTCTTGCCTCATATATTTCTTAGAATTTTAGTCTAGATTCATTTTAGGTGAGCAATCATTTCAAACTAAAATCATTCAATGTGAGAAAGCCTTTAACATTTATACTTAAAGTAATTCATGTGGAAACTATTCCTTCCACTGTCATTACATCTATAATCAACAATTCATGACATAAACTTTACTCTCAAAGTAGTACATCTCATAATCCCCATATATGCTTCACTCTCAAAGCAATGTATATTACAATCATCATATATGCTTCAATCTTAAGCAATTTTAATGTATCTCATCAATCCTGTAAGAATACATCTAAATTCACAAATTTGCCTTTCATGGCATCAAACCCATCTATATCAAAATCAACCTAGAAACATGGTTTAAGGATGAGTATATGTAAATTCTTCCTAAAAACATGTATTTCACTCAATTCAAGCATAAACAATCAATCAATTGGATCAACATTCATCAATACCCACAATATTAGAAAAAAACCCTAACTCAAAGTGGAGAATTTCTACCTTTCAATTGGGGAATCTTAGGGGCTCCATGGATGAAAAACATCATACCTTGATATCAAAGCCCACAAATGCTTGAGGAATGAAGACATGACCTTGATCCTAGCTTGAACTCTTTCTTCTTCTTCAAGTTCTAGAGAGAGAAATAATGACTTGAATGGGTGAGATTTGGGGTTTAAATCACTTATGTAGGGGTCCTAGGCTTGGGTAAAATGACATAGTATTTATTCACTTAAAATCGAAAAAAACCCAAAAACCCCTGAAAATCCTGCCGAACCACCACCACGAGCCGTGGTGGCCTTCACGAACCATGGTGGCAACCATGGTCCCTTGACTAGTGGCTTGGCTTGCCACCACTCAACCCCTAAAACCCAACTCTTTTACACAACCTCTCCCACGACCCGTAGTGGCCGTCACAAGCCATCAAGTGGCTCATGAAGAGGGTCTCAATTTGGGCAGCCTTAAAGAGCTCATTGCCTCACCTTCACGGGCACCATCATGAGCCGTCAAGGTGCTCGTGGGAGGTGAGCCTCCCTTGGCTAGCTACTGCCTAAGGTCTCCATGACTCATGGTGCCCTTCTCGATCCGTGTGGCCTTATGGAGGGTGCCAAGGCTCAAATTCTAGGTTGTGACCTTTCCCTTGGACCCCTACTTAGCTACTAGGTTCCGAGGTGTTACAAAATAACAAAATATATTGATTTCTTCAGCCCAAAATCCTTGCTAACACATGAGTGTGAAAACATATGTTGTACCATGTCATAAAGTGTTCTATTCATATGTTTTGCAATACCATTTTATTGTAGTGTTCCACTATGCCCTCCATGTTGCAAAATTTATTGAACTCTAAGTTGTAAAATTTCAATCCATTGTCAGTTCGAAGACGTTTAACTTTTCTTTCAATTTGCCTCTCAACATCGTCTTTCATTTAACAAATGTTAAAAATGCCTTATCTTTTATTTTTTTTAAAATACACCTAAACCATTTTTGAGTAATTGTCAATCAAAGTCATAAAGTACCTTGCACCACTTTTGAAGGAAATTGTTTGGACCGCACAAGTTTGAATGTATATAATCTAATTTATCTTTGATTTTATGAATAACCTTCTTGCTAAACTTCACCCTTGTTTCCTTACCAAACACACAATGCTCACAAAGATTTAAAACTTAATTTTTACAACCATCCAACAAATTCTTCTTGTTCAATAAAGACAATCCTTTGTCACTCATATGACCAAGTCACAAGTGCCACAATTGAGACTGATTCAGACCACTCTTCCCAGAAGCTATAATTGCTTCCCTTTTAACTACACTGGCTTGTAGATAATACAGTCTAAAATGAAGCTTATACTTCGTGAGTATCATGGAGCCTTTACATACTTTAAGTGTTCCATTCTTTGTGTGAAACTTACACCCTTGATCATTCAAAATTGAAAGAGAAATCAAATTTCTCTTTATTCGAAGAACATGCCAACACTCAATAGTTCTGGTAATGTCATAAAAAATTCTCAATTTGATATTACCAATCTTCTAATGAATTATCATCACATAGGTAGACAGTCTCACTCGTCTGTTTGTAAGTTGCAAACAAATTCTTATGTGGACACATGTGAAAAGTTGTGTTAGAATCAAGAACTCAAAAATTGTGTCTATGATCAAAACTCATAGCACAAACTTTCCCTACATAGGCATTGTCATTAATTATTTCCAATGTCAACAATATTTGCTGAGTAATCAACTTTTTGCTTTCCTCTTTTCTCCTTTAGTTTAGGACAATCTCTTTTAATTCCCCTACTCCCTGCACTCTTAAAACTTCTGCTTCCTTGCTCTAGACTTCGATCTGACGTTGAACCTTTTTCTATTAAAGTCCTTAAATTGTGTTCTTCCCTTAATCACAAGAACTTCACCCTCAGCTCCACTATCCGAAAAGCTCTTCTTCAACTCTTTAGATCTTAATGCATTACTAACATCATCAAGTGAGATACTATCTTTCTCATATAGAAATGTATCAACAAAAGTATCATAAGACGGTGGTAAAGAACACAACACGATTAAGACCTGATCTTCACTTTCAATTTTGATATCTACATTCTTCAAGTTCATTATAATTGAATTAAACTCATAAAGGTGATTTTTGACTGGTGCACCTTCATTCATACAAAGACTTTATAACCTCTTTTTCAAGTAGAGGCGGTTTGTCAACGGTTTCTTAGAGTACAAATATTCTAACTTCTTCCATGTTGTTGCTGCAAATTTCTCTTAAGAAATTTCCTGAAGAACGTTATCCGGAATGCTCATGAATATCACACTCAAAGTCCTCTTCTTTAGGCATGCTTAATTTGATTCTTTCAACTCTTTTAAAATATCCTCCTCAATTTCCTTTCATAATTCTTGTAACACCAAAGACAATCTCATTTTAATCTTTTATAGACTGAAATTAAACCCTTCATCGAACTTATCTATTTCATACTTTGTTGAAGATGATGGAGACATCTTAACCCTTGATAATGTTTAGAAACCCTAACTATGCTCTGATACCAATTGTTGAAGAAATATCACATATTAACTAGCACACAATCACAAACAAAGAAAATAGAGAAGATTAAAACCACAAGGATTTAATGAGGTTCGTCTAGGTCTACTGCTCCCAGCAAAAGCAAAGAGAGTTTTTCACTATGAAAGAAAGAAAGCAAGTTTAACAATGCTTTAGAATCCCCAACTACATACCATATATATACATTCCAAGTATTCTCAAATAAGGGTGTGCATGGTATGGTACGGTACAATATTTTGAAGTTTCGATACCGTAATTTGGATATTAGGTTCTTAAAACATTATACCATTAGCATACCGATTTAATTCAGTATGGTTCGATATTTTGAAGTTCGGTTTCGGTATTCTACGGTGTGGTAAATCAGTAACCATAGTTTGTTCAACTTTGACTAATATATACTCGCATAATAAAGTATTATGACTTCGACAATTAAAGAAATGTCTCAATTGTACCATTCCACGTGTAGAAATATACATTCAAAATAAAGTACAAACAACTCATTTTGTTAATCAATTAAATTTCAATCAAAATAGAGTAGTAAAAGTTTCAACTTCTAAACATTTAGTTTATACTAATACTAGGTTGCATATTTCTTAGTATATATATATATATATATATATATATATATATATACACACACACACACACATGTTATTTATGTAACTATATACTTCGGTATGATATTCGGTATTTCGGTATATTATTTCTAAATACCAATTACCATACCGAATACCAAAAAAAATTACAATGTATACCATATACCATAATATCGAAACCACGGTATTGAAAAATTTGCTATGGAATGGTAATTCGGTATATACCATACCATGCCCACCCCTAGTCTCAAACCTACAAGGAAAAGGTTTTTCCAATCCTAAAAGGTCAATATTTTCGTTTTTCAAATCTATTAGGACAAAGGGTCTCCTAAGCTAATAAGAACTATAGTTTCCTAAAATATACAAGGGAAAAATTCAAGACATAATTAAGGGATAAGGCACAAGTACAGATTATGACCGAAATCTCAGAGACACACCTTAACTAAACTAAGGTCTTATTACCCCCTCGAACTCGTTTTTTTTTTATATAAATTTTGTACACCTTTTGGCTTACGTGGCACACTCTATGACTTCACGTAGTTGAGGCGCATGAAAGATGTTCGGATGCCACGTAAACTAAAATTACGTAGAATGTATTAAAATGATGTTTAATCTTATGATCTTAAACATGTCATATCGAAAATAATTTGAATTAAAAAGTTGTTAAAAAGAAAAGAAACATACTTTTTGAAACAGACTAAAAAAGTAAGGTCTAACTCATCGGTGGCCCCTTAAAGTTGGTATGAAGTTTCAGTTAGACACCTTAACTGAGCAATGTTCATCTTAGACACCTCATGTAGGGTACCGTTGTATCATTTTGACGCTCTATTTTCAATCAATAAAAATATATGAGGTGTGTGTTACTTTCGCGAATGACGTGTAAAGTGACAAACTACACGATGACGTTTGTCATTTGTGTCAAAAACAATTCTTAAACAATAAATTTTGAGTAAAACTAAAAAGTAACCAATGAATATACGAATTTTTGCCCAAATAATAAAAAATAATTTAAATCAACAAAATCCCCAGGACCCCCACCCCCACAGTCCCCTGTCCATTTAAAGAAATACCCCATCCGCGCGTACCTATCCATGCTCCTTTATTAGTGTTTTCTTCAACTATCTTTTTATTTCCTTTTTATCCCTAATTAGTAGGTTTAGAATTCACAAACAATTAAATTTACTCATATGTAAATATTAAATTCTTTTAAGAAAGAATCTCATGAATTAAATTAATAAGTAAATCTTGAAATGAGTCTATCCCTAAATTTCTTAAACAATTTCCAACATTTTTCATCAGTTTACAGTAACTAATTGTATTCACCATTGGATGTTTAAGTTTCAAAAATGGTGGCTGAAAATGGGAAAGAAGAAGAAGAAAAAATTTAAAAGTCAACAAAATAGGTTTTTCACGCACGGTCAATGAGTGTATTACATTCACTAAGTCATGTAAGCAAAAAGTGTCAAAATGACATAACGGTACCCTACACGAGGTGTCTAATATGAACATTGTGCAGTTAAGGTGTCTAAGTAAAATTTTGTGCCAACTTTAAGGGGTTAAGACAAAAAGTAATAATATAAACAAATTGAAAGAAAGAATAGTGTTGAATATGCTTGAACAACGGTCAATTATTAATCCCCATGTCATAATTAGTTGTAAATGGTAATTAATTATATACTACAGCAAATCTATATCATCATAGTGCATGTAGGATGTAACAGAGACAACAGAATAATTCAATCTAACAGAGACAGAGAATACAAACTTGAATCGTTAATGATAGAATACGATTGCGTTTAAGTTTAGTGCACAGACAATGTATAAGTTATATAGGAATTCCGTTGCAAGGAGATATAGTGGTTACATCCTCCAGATTGTTGAGAGCACATTTACGGCAAATGTGCACATCACATTTTGTGCACTGCAACGCGTTCTCCTTATCCAGTGATTTATTATTACAACCATCACACTCACACCGCGACCCATACTTACCTCTTTCCACCAATTTTAGATGGTGCTTCGCAATCTCAATTGTACCACCAAACTTGATATTGCGATTCTCAGAGAGTCGCGAGATGCAATGAGGATGAAATGATTGATCACACTTCTTACAATGATAGACCCAATGCTTGGGATGTACATACTCTTCGCATAGCTCACATAAGAAATCATCTGGATTTTTAGGAAAAGGGGGATACATGAGGAGAAGTGAATGTTCATCCCAATTGTGGATGATTTTCGGGGGCAATAGAGCACAATCGATCCCTAGGTAGAAGTGACAATCACTACAACAGTATGATGTAGAACCAGAGAGAGATTTGCCACAAGCATTGCAATCAGAATCTATTTTTATGGTATTTGGATTTCGAGTAAGGGGATGCGTATGTGCTTTATGATTAATATAAGTAGGAATGAAGGTACATTTCATATCCAGGAGGAATTGATGAGATTGATCTCTACATTCAAAAGACCAACCATTAGTCTCCGATTGACATTCACTGCATTTCACCACTGAAAAGAAGTACTTGGGATGATTTATGTGAAGTTGATCATCATGACTTGGGTGTTTCGATAACTCGAGACCATTGGGTAATTGGGAACAAGTATCATGAAGAAAATAGCTGCATTGTTGACAACTATAATAGTACTCGTCAACAATGGGCTCAATACAACCATCACAAACTAACTCATCATCCGCTTTTATTTTGGATGAGAGAAGTAATAAATGATGGTCGTTGTGAAAATTTACTATCTGCGATGGTCCTGGAATAGTTAGGAGGCCATTTTGCTTGAGAAATCGGCTAGTGAGTTTCACCGCTGCATTAGCTACCGGCAGCTGGACCATGTTGAACTTGGTGTAATATTCCACGCTTTCTTCAGTAGTCCTGAAAGCCAAGTGAAGGATTTACCTTGTAAGCTAGAAATGGACAATTGACAGAGATCTAGTAAGGACAGGGGAAATTAAACTTACATCTTTTTATCCGCGCATTTGATGTGTACAAAGAATCTACAGGGGAGACAATAATAAACCCAAAAGACATACTGCAATTGTTTGTGGCAAATATCGCAGCAGAGTTTTCTGATTCGATATTCTTCAGGAAGGAAAAACAGAGAGAGGATGTGATCTTTGTGGTTGTAGTGCTTGTATTTTTCGGGTAAAACTTTACATTCATCATGGATCCATAACTGACAATCTTTACATCGGAAAGAGCTATTCTTGATACCACAAACAATGCAAACATGATCTTCCTTGATCTCATAATTTAGATCATGTCTTATATGGTTTTCGTGCTCCTCTTTTTGTTGATCTTGGACTTGGAGAGCACACGATGCTGCATCTGGCGTAGAATTAGACTGGGTTTGAGAACAAGCATGCTTGTAATCTTTGCATCTCATCATATGCTTAACTATTTCCACTTGTTTCTGTTCCATCTTAATCTTCCCACTCCCTTGATTCATCTCCAACTGTCGTTCGTGATCTTTTTCTCTCTGTTTGGGGTGCAGATGGGGAGGAGGATGAAGATGAAAAGTTTCAATGGAAGTTTAGAGGATGGTGTTTTCTGGGAAATGTTTCTCTATTCACAAAAAAGAAAAGAAAAGAGATTAACTTCATTAGAAAACAAGACATGAAATACGTTAAAACTAATGGCGGAGTCCGAATTTTCATTAAGCGATTCAATATATAAAGAAGTAAACATATGAACAAGTCAAGGAATTCAATATCAACTATAAATAGGGAAAATGCATAAGTACCCCCCAGCCTATGCCCGAAATCCCAGAGACACACCTAATCTTTACTAAGGTCCTATTACCCCCGAACTTAATTTATCTATAATATTCTACCCCTTTTCGGCCTACGTGGCACTATCCTTGAAAAAAATGTCAACATGCGTTGGGCCCACAAGATAGTGCCACGTAGGCCAAAAAGGGGTAGAATATTACATATAAAATAAGTTCAGGGGTAATAAGACCTTAGTAAAGATTAGGTGTGTCTCTGAGATTTCGGGTATAGGTTGGAGGGGGGGGGGTACTTATGCATTTTCCCACTATAAATACATCAAAGTTATTTTGACTTTATATATATACACAATGTAATTTTTTTAAAGAAGGGTTCGGATGAAACCCTTGGGTACCCTAACTCCGCCTTGGTCATGGACAAGTTCAAATCACATACACCATCAAGGTTTTGTTTGATAGTTGGTAAGAGTTATGCAAATATTAGTAATGTAGTGATTAGTTACAAGAGAGTTTATATATTATTTTATGTAGATATTAGTTAAGCATGAATTAGTAGGGTCAACTGGTGCAAAGCTAGATTTAGATCAATTGAATAAGACAAAAGTATTGAAAACACTATGAATTATTAGTTTCATCCTCAAACTATTGATAGTCTTAAATACACTCTTCTACTTAACTAAATAAATTGTCATTTAGGGGTGTCACACACGACCTAAAGGAATTTATTAAATCAAAATTTGACTTTTATTTACAATGTAATTTTCCGCTTGATGCCCCTTGGTAAGGGTGGGTCCACCCCCTGGGTATTATGTCCATCTAAAAACGTGGCATATTTTGGAGCAACTGAAGTAGAAGTCATTTTCTAGCAAGCAACAAAGATGAAAAAGTTTCATAAATACAATTTAAGCAAAACGTGAAAAAGATTCCTCTTTGTAAAACATAATTTTTTCTTCCACTTTATAAAGTGTAAGAAAAACTTTCACTTTACAAAGTGTAAAAAATAGTTCCATTTTATAAGGTGTAAAAAATAGTTCTGTTTTATATTAAAATAGACACGTTATGAGAATAACGAAAAACGTTTGAAATATTGGATAAAGTGATTTTTTTTCTTACACTAAGCCTAGTTTAGTTACTTACTATAATAGTGATTTATTTTGGTCACTTTTATCTTTTTATGACTTATTTAGGTTGCGGACTCTCATTAGTATATGAGTAACTTGACTGTTTAAGCTTCTCCTTACACTTCGTGAAACATGTATTTTGAATTCCCATGGACCTAATAATATGCATTTACTATGGGATAATGCATAAGTACACCCCTAGACTATGACCGAAATCTGAGAGACACCTAAACTTAACTAAGATCATATTACCACCTAACTCATTTTATTCGTATTTTTGTGCACCTTTTGTGCTGATGTGGCACCTTCAACCACCCAAGTTGGTTGTGTTTGTACACACTTGCACGCCATGTGTGTAAATATTTTTTAATTAGGAATTATTTTTTAAGAAAAATTAAAAAATATTTTCTCATTTTTTTTAGGGAAAATGCATAAGTACCCCCCCAACCTATGCCCAAAATCCCTGAGACACACCTAACCTTTAATAAGGTCCTATTACCCCCCGAACTTATTTTATATATAATTTTCTACCCTTTTTCGGCCTACATGGCACTATCCTTGAAAAAATTGTCAACACGCGCTGGGCCCACAAGATAGTGCCATGTAGGCCGAAAAGGGGTAGAAAATTATATATAAAATAAGTTCGGGGGGGGGGGGGGTAATAGGACCTTAGTAAAGGTTAGGTGTGTCTCTGAGATTTCAGGCATAGGTTGGGGGGGTACTTATGCATTTTCCCTTTTTTTTTTATCTTATATTTAAATTAAGTTAATACACATTTTTTACCTTGTATCGAAACTATTTTTTTTACTTACATTCATTGTTTTTTCTCTTTTATTTGTCTATTGAGTTTATTTTCTTTGTCTTTCGTTTTGATTGTATTTCAAATGTCTTGTATTTAAAATAAGTTAATTTTGAAGGGATATCAAAATGAGTGAACAAAATCAAATAAAACATTAAAATATTAAAACATTAAAATTAAAGGACACTTATAAATTGTTTTTTTAAAATACACACAATTTATTAAAATAATTAAAAGTGAAAAGATAATAAATTAGATGAAAAAAATTTAAAGTGAAAAGAAATTAAAATAAATATTTTACAAAGAAAGAAACAAAAATAATTATATATATATATATAAGTTTTATTATCAATAAATATGTGTACTAACTAATTATAAAGTTACCAATAAAAAAATGACATGTGTCGAATTTGTGCACTCATCACTTGTCTTCAAGAGAGTGTGCACACTCTCTATGACATGTTAGTGTTTGTAGTGTATTTATTCCATTTTAAATTAGTTTAGAGGGGTAATAGGACTCTAGTTAAGTTTAGGTGCGTCTTTGAAATTTGAGTCATAGTTTAGGGGGTACTTATACATTTACTATTTCTTGAACTTTGTATCACGTCTTTAGTACTTAATTATGCTTATTTAATGTCAATCTTGAATTGCTTCATCTTCCGATCTTTATTGCAATATTAACTTTTGAAATGTCAATGTATATGTAATCAATCAAGAATTTATTTTCCTAATAAAATATACCCAACCTTTTCATTCATTTTCTCTTAATTATGGCCCCCCTCTCACTATATATATAGAGAGGGGGCCAATTGCAATTACAAATAATAATTCACAGTAATTCATGCTAGAAATAGACAAAGAGAAAATAGATTATTTAGTGGGAGCTATCAATTAAAAATTGGTGAACTTTGATAAAGTTGCGAAATTAAATTTTATCCCCTTCCTAAATCTTGTTGGCTAGGGTGGAAATAAAGTTTTGGATAAGCAAGGGTTGGTGGAGCTGGTTTGTAGCGGTTGAAGTGTAGCATTAAGGTGGTTGCGATTGGTAAAGCGTACAACTGCATAAATTCCGAGGTAGTGGATGTAGCTAGTTTGTAGTTGTTAAATAGTAGCATTAAGATGATTCAAGTAATGAGATGACGTTGATTAAGCTTGAATTATTATATTGAATTGTAAAAAGTGTAGTTAATTAAGGTGGAAACCCAGAAAAAGAACAAAGGAGAACTTATGAATAATGAAAGATAAGAACTATAAAGCAATAAAGAACAAGAAAGAAGAGATAACTTTATTTGAAAAATGCAGTCATTTTTTTTTCCACTGCTTAAGACTCAACCTTATAATAAAGAACTAAATTCATGGTCCTAAAAATCAGCAACACATCTGCTGAAGATAAACAAACTCCTAGAGACTAGGTAAAGAAGTTATTTGAGGAAAACTAAAGCTAATTTACTGCGGTAAATAAATAAAAGGCTGCAGTCCTAAAATATAGCAACTAACAACAAGATAGGGAGAAGTATTGATCATTACAGGCCTAAACACAAGCTCAATTTTTTTTCTTTCGGGATGCTCAAAATAAACTAGGCATTTTCTTTTAGTTTGCAGTGGCAAAGCTGTCATCTGTCTTATGGATGATGACCTTGAACAAGTTATTTCCATTTTCTTCTTGTTCATTCTGAATGTTCAGGGCTAACTCTTCAATGGATTGGTTGCACCATTTCACCTCAATCTCCTTTAGTGTTGGAATGTCACCAATACTAAATGGGATCTTCTTTAGTTTCTTACATTTCTGCAACTCCAGTCGCTCAAGGAAGGGCAACGCCTTATCGGAAAAGTGCCATTCCTCCAGGTCTAGTGTATCTAATATCAACAACTTAAGAGTGAGAAACTGAACATCTCGTACCTCCCATAGACTACCCTCAAAGGCTTTAGTCAGTAATTTCAGGACCTCAAGATTGGGAAGTTCCCCAATAATTGATATTTGATCCCATGGCAGACAAAACCGTGATAGGGTCAACTTTCTGAGGTTCGAAGGGAAATTGAACTCACATGTCTTTCGTACTCTACCATAGTAAAACAGCTTGAGAGAGACAAGTTGATGTAGAAAGTCCAGTCTGGGAAACATGTTCTTTTTGGTATAAGTGTCCCATGATTCCAAAATGATGCATTTCAGTTTCTTAAGACTTGCTAACTTTCTAACTATCTCATCCGAATCATCCCCATAACTCAGAAAAGGGGTCGACATTGTTCTCAGATTTGGCAACTTGTCTGAAAATTTTCTTCTGTTGTCAGGGGCGCCAAAAGAAGCACGATCAGTTATATGCAAATGCCTCAAATTTGTCAGACTCCAAATAGCATCAGGTATTGCAATTTCTCCACTTAATCCTATTGTAACAAAAGTTTCCAATTGCTGGAGGCTGCCAATTGAAGACGGGATATCGGTCATTTCTCCTCTGATTGCCAAGTACCTCAACAGAGTCATCTTTTCTAGACCAGCAGGAAAAGTTTTGCCGACATTTATACATGCTAAATCCAAAACTCTAACAAGTTTAAAGTTCTCACAAGCAAACATGGAAAATTTTGAAGTACCGCCATTTAGCACCAGGCTTCGGACAAGTGGTCCAGAAACTCTTGGTGAATTGTGATCGTCCCAAAAAGAAGAAATAAACAGCCGGCGATGCTCGCACTTAAAACCATCCAGGGGAGTTGAGACTCCGCTATAACTTCCCATCAGCTGATAAAAATTTTCGAGTTTGCCTTTAGCTAAACAAAAATCATGTATCAGATGATGGACGTAACATGATTTCTCCCGAGCGCTTGAGCTCTTTCTATCCACCGAAACAAGACATCTATCCATTAGGAGCATTAGGTATTCCATTGCCACATCCTCTAAGCTATTTCCTTCAGTTTGTTGTATAAATCCTTCTGCAATCCACAACCTGATCAACTTGGATGTTGGAATTTCAGCCTCCGGTGGTAATGCTCCAAAATAGAGAAAGCATGGCCTCAGACAATCTGGTAAATACTCGTAACTCACTCCAATAACTCTGGAAGCCTTTTGATTCTTACTATGCTGGAGATTTATAACGCTGGAAGCATTTTGATTCTCACCATGATGGAGTTTTTCCAGCACTTGTTCCCAAAACTTAACTGTTTTCTCTTTAGCAAGCACATGAGCACTCATAACTATGTCAAGAGGTAGGCCATGCATTTCTTCGGCTATTTTCATCGCGACTGTTCTGAGTTGTGGAGGAACATGTTCTTCTTGAAATATCTTCTTTGCCAATAATTCCAAGGCTTTATTTGATGTAAGACATTGAACATGATGTATGAGGAGTTCTCCACGTCCAACATCAATATTCTTAGCCACACTATCTGATCTAGTTGTCAAGAGAATCTTACTTCCATAGTTATCATCAGAAACGGATGCACTCAAACCATGCCATGCTTCAACATCCCATACATCGTCCATCAAAATGAGGAACCTCTTCCGTTTTAGAAGCCTGCCTAGCATTTCAGACAAATCAGAAAAGCTCCTTTTATCAAATGTGTCATTCTGTCCGGTGATATCACGTAAAATCTGAATTAGTAATTGCCGACTCTCATATTTTTGGGATATATGAAGAAATACACGAATATCAAAGTGGCTGATAATGCTGGGATCATTGTAGACTATATTAGCTAGAGTTGTCTTTCCAACTCCACCAATGCCAACAATAGCTATAACACTCAACGCCTTTGATCCTCTAGTCAGCTGCTGTCTCAAATAGTCTATATCATCCTCTAATCCCACGACCAGTTCATTGGCCACATCTGTTGGCTTAGAATCTACTGTCGTTGGTGTGTCTCTGTCTTCCTCTGCACCTAAGTTCTCTGTCTTGGCATCAGAGATTTTCTCTTCTTTAAACCCCTCAACCTCCCTCCTGATTCTCTTCATCTCTCCAGTGATATCAGAAACACAGAGCAAATGGTACCATACAGGTCCATCTCTGACTAATAACGAGTCAATGACATATTCAGCTCGGTGTGCAACAAATAGTATATCAGTTGCAAATGTTTTCAGTGCCTCATTCTTATGGCGCCTCTCTTCATGATTGGTCAGAAAAACACTTAGGGGCTCTAGGTTGTCAAATATTACCTGAACTTGATGCTTCAGGGAAGTGATTGGACCTGCCTGCCTGTCGAGTAGCTCCGTCAGGTTTCTTAAGAGAGATCTGATAAACCCCAGGTCATCTAACCTTGAGACATTAACATCAGGCAGTGTGAACAAAGGAACTTGGACCTCTTCCTTAATCTGCTTTATCTTTTCGACTAAATCATCAACTGCAATTTTTACTTCCACAGGCTGAATGTCATCCACATAAAAGTATGAAAAGATGGCACAACCAACTTTAATAGCCACATCTTCAATACGGGTCAACTGGCCTTTCAATTTCGAAAGTTCAGTATAGTGCCTCAGGGGATTTACATCAAAAGAACTCCAGTTCCCCAGTTTTCCTTGAAGATCTTTAAGTGAAACATTTATCAGGTCGTTCCACTTCCCATTCTCATTGAACCCCATTGGAGGGTCCTTAACATAGGAGCTGAGGAACGTGAGATCCTCACAGAGAGCTTCGATATCGGCCTTCAACGAAGCCATCCATTTTGGCGGGTTTCTTAGTACCTCTTTCACATGATCTTGGAGAGTCTGTATGAAGCTTGCTAGATCCACATCTGAAATTTGAGTCTCAGTTGCTAGCGGCTTCAATGCTTGGACAACACCCACATAAACCTCTCTGATCTCCGGTTTGTCAGGCCTGATTTTTCGCTGTAGTTGAGCAAGCTTGATCATGTCCGAAGAACACATGAAAGAAAAACATGCAGCTTCAAGAGCTACCTCTTCAGCATGAGTAAAGAGATGTTTGAGCTTCTCATGCTCGGTACATCGTGTAGCTGCAAATTTGAGAAAGTTTCTCAAAAACCTTAGCTTAGTTTCAAGTTCTCTGAGTTCTTTCCCTGCAGGAAGAGAGGATTGACTCTGATAGCTGATCAGATTCTCAACAAGAGAGTCGATAAATTCTATCACCAGCATAGGAGCAGTAGACTCAGAGACTGCATCAATGATCTTTGGCTTGAGAGTTGCTATTTCCTTTTTTATTATTGGAGCCAAATTATTCACATCTTTGGCTATGTCTTCGATCTGTTTGGAACGAATGGATTGTAGGCGTCTGCCTGCATTTCTGGACACCTTTTCAATCTCTTTTAAGAGATCTTCCAAGTTGCTGTAATCCAGGCAGCTGAGAAAAGTTCTCAGGAATTCCAGCTCCAGTTTAAGCTCCTGGAGATGGGATTTCGTCGACAAAGTCAGGCCACTGGTGCTCTGGAGGCGGACCAGATGATTCAAGGCGTCATCAACAGAGGTGTATTCCATCACAGATCTCTCAATGAATTCGTTAACACTACGCTTTCTCTCTCTCTTACTTTAGTTAATTCTCTCTCTAAATGTTGGATAGATAAAAAATTGGGTTTATTAGCTATAGTGGTCCAACTCTAATACATTTTTTTAACCAAATGAGCAAATCATAGTTCATAAACAAATATTTTAATTAATAAAGGGAAAAGATTCAAATATGCAATAAATTTTTTTTAAAAAAGCTTTATTCATGTCATTATCTTTTAATTCCGGTTTTGCAAAATCATTTTTTACCTCAACAAGACCCCAAACAACTTTTAACACTTTTCCATTGGGATTTTAGATCAACTGTACTCTTCTTGCTTATTCATCCTCAAGAACACATGAAGCATTGAAGAGTACAGATGATCCAAAACCCCAATTGAAAAGTATTAAAAGTTGTTTGTGGTCTTGTTGAGGAAAAAAATGGTTTTGCAAAATCGGAGTAAAAGAATAATGGCATGGATGAGCATTTTCTCAAACAAGAATGAAGCGATATTTTTAACAGATGACATAAATGAGCTTTTGTCAAAGTTTGATGGCATATTTTAAACTTTTTCCAATTAATAAATCACATATCTCCATATTCCTTTCTAAAAAATGTCATTACAAACTTCCAAATACACATGTTACTGGAGAACCCAACAAGAGAAAATTGGAAAACATTCTCCGCCTTCATACCAAACACACCCTAGATCTAACCTACCCGGACAAAACAATTATGGCCAGTGACTTGTGAGGAGGAATTTAGTAAAAAGAAAACAAAGAGCAAAAGCAAGAGAAGTTAGTACATATCCCAATTCCCAGTGACTAAGAAATGAGTCAAAATGCCAGCATCGAAGATACCTTGAAGCGTTTGGATTGGCTAGAAGATTACAGTGAATTGAATGCTAATGCCAAGGATCAAATCAGAACTCTTAGAATGCACCTAAGATTTCTGAAGATGTTTCTTGTATCAGTAGCAAAGTTGTCGGCCGAGGACATGAATGACTTCATGAGTCGTGTCCAGAAATCGGTCCAAAATGTTAGAGATGGACTTTGTGATGAAAATAGAGCCGTCAATTTGGAGAAACTGATTTCTGGTTTGGTTCAGGAAATCAAGGAACTCATACCGGATATCACAAAATATTACATCGATCTTTCGCAGTTGGAGACTACGATGAGCAATGGATGTCGGGTGGAACTTGTCAACTCTCTGTTAAAGAATCTGATGGATCTGATAAAATACAAGACTGGTCTGACTGTCGTTTCCCTACAACAAATTGAGGCACTTGAGGTGAAGTTTCGGTTTCTGAGAAATTTTGTTTGGTTCAGCTCCATAAACTGCATCAACCATCCGAATATACAAGATCTATTAGCACTAATTGAAGTAGTGTCTAG
Organism: Solanum verrucosum; assembly: GCF_900185275.1. Lineage (NCBI taxonomy): Eukaryota > Viridiplantae > Streptophyta > Magnoliopsida > Solanales > Solanaceae > Solanum > Solanum verrucosum. The sequence continues at coordinate 522,776 of NW_026020420.1, forward strand.
CACTGTGGCATGTCTATCATTTCAGTGCCTTTTTGAGGATGAAATCGACGAGGATATGGAGAAAAAGATGAAAGCAAAGTTCTCTCAGGTACTGTGGACAATTGAGCTGATTCGGCCAGGGATGAGAGATGCATATATCAACAGCCTCAAGGATCTACCATCGCGACTGGATAGCAATAGTACCATGGTAAATGAAGTTGTCATGGGATTTCTCCGCTCTTTCCTCGATGATGTGGAGGAGCTCCTAAGGTACAAATCAATTCTGAACGCTTCTGCAGAAATTCAATTGCAAAACCTTAGGGAAGAGTTGAAATTTCTGATAGCTTTACTGATGGATCATGCCATGCAAGACGATATCTTGGCACACACAGAAGCTGTGGCCAGAAAGACTGCTCCTGTGATCCACTTGCTTCTGGTTAGCACAAAGGATGACGGTGCTATCAACGAAGTCGTTCTGTACGAATTACATGACCTGTTGAATGAAATCAATCTTGTGAAGAAAGAGATGAGGAAGGCGTGCCCTGATCCCTCGGAATCAATGAGATCAAACTTCCCGATGAAGAAAAATGCATCGGTCCTAATTGATTTTGTTTTAAGAGCTCTCACAGAGATTCTTAGCTACAAGACAGAGTCAATTGCTTTAGTTAGGCATCAAGTCAAAATAGCAGAGGCTGAATTAGTGTGCCTGAAAATTTTACTTGACGACAAACTTCTTGAGCTGGAGGCCAATGAAGAAGAGGATCTCCAAATGGCGGTCACTGATGTAGTGCACGAGGCAAAACATGCTATCGGCTCATTTATCATACGGGAACGCCCTCTTTGGTATTGTATGTTACAACTGTCTGATGCCATAAAGAAGATTCGGAGTGTTAATCATAAGCTGTCTGCTCCTTTCGGCGAGACTGTTGAGATTGGGGTGGATGCTGATGCACAGAGTTCGGATTCATTGTCATCAGTATCTACAATTCAAGTGTACAAAATGGAAGTGACCGGTGAGGACAGGAATACTGAGGCTGAAGAACTCAAAAGGAGGCTTAATACAGGATCCGCTCGACTAGCTGTTATCTCAGTTGTTGTGACGTCAAAGCAAAATGTCACCTTTGTTAGAGAAGAAGTCTTCTATGATCGCACCACTGTTGGTCATTTTCAAGTTTGCGCATGGATTAATGTTCGACAAGAAGATGATAAACGAGCACTGCTGATTGACATTTTGATCCGTATTGTCAAAGATGCTGAGTTTGCTCGATCAGTTAATCAGCTAAGTGAGAAAGAGGCTGCAAAAGAAATGGACAAATGTTTGCAGAAAGTCAGGTACCTTATTGTGTTGGATAATACGTTGTCCACGGGGACATGGGATACCATAAGTGGCTGTTTTCAAAATAACAACAATGGAAGTAGGATTCTTTTTATCAGTTTCTAGTTCTACAACACAAAACTCATAGGCCTTGACATCAGCCTAGATTTCATTGGCTGAACAGCAGGGTTGGAAATGCAAGATCAATTAAATGCAGAACAGTACTGACATGAATTTTCAGATATTCTTGGTTTCTACATGTTTGTAATTTTGAATTAATGTGTACCGTCTTACTATTTGCAGATTCAGAAAATCAATTGATCAATGGCCCCATCAAAAACATCTCAGGATCCTCTGTGGTTTGAAAAAGTTTACGACAGATTTACATGTTCCAATCCAAGTTTTTTTTTAAATCATTGTTTATCTTAGTACAGAGACCTCTTATGTGTTATTTCTCTGTGACAAGTACGTCTTTTATTGTTAGTATTACAAAATGTCTCTCTTATTATGAAACTCAATTAATCAAAATCCTGAGAGTTTCTCTAAAAGGTCTTAATTTCTTCAGCTTCACTGTCATCCAAGTCTTGTTCTTCAAAGTCAAGACTATTACTATCACTTACTACTTTATTCCTCAACTTCAGCTGTCTGAAGAAACCTTACCTCCTATTCAAGAACCAGGTTCTTGTTAGTTTGCCTACATAAAGACGCAACACAATAAAACAGATTTTATCGTGGAAACCTTCCTCCCTCAAGGAAAGTAAAAACCACACTACAATTTTATTAACTTGAAGAACAACTCAAGATTACAACTCAATAATTAAAGGAACTAGCTCTAGTACCTCTACTCTCCAACGATTAACTATAATCGAAGACTCTACTCTCCAAGAAGCCAAACCCACTTCTTGTCACAATTCTCTCAAACTCTACTCTCCAAGAAGTCAAACCCGATTCTTGTTACAATTCTCTCAAACTCTCCTTCTCACTTAGAACACAACACCTAACCACTGATTCAAAAAATGAATCAATGTAATACTATACTTCAGAAAGAAATCCCAACTCTAGTACTTCTTTCTTTCACTTTCTTGATCTCCTTAATGATTTGACCCTCGCTGGAATAAATGTCTCTATATTGATATTGCAAAGACATTTTTCTTTCTCTTTGGCGTTGTCTTTATATAGAGGTTAATTAGACCTTAGTCAACTTCTATAAGGAAAGGAATTAGTTTTTCCTAGAAAAATAATCTTGGCTTGCTTGTCTCATTCCTCTTCCGCATAGGTTCGTCTGCCTTTATTCTTTTCCATATTTGACTTGGTTTGCTGTTGTAAACATGTTTCTCCTAATTCATATGTGTTTGTGATAACTTTTCCCGCTATTTTATTGTAGGCTTATGAACCTGTTTCATGTTGTCATCATCAATTTGTGAACCTGGTTCATGTTGTCATCATCAAAAGTTATTTAGCTTTGTGAAGTCATCACTCATTTATACTGCCATTTCTTTATTAGCATTATTATTATTATTTTTACCAACCAGTGCCAGCTGCAAGGCCCCCTTCCTACACTAATCATCACATGTTTCAGAAACAACCTAAATAATGACCCAGACCTCAAGTTTTTAAACAAAATTATATACTGAATTTTGACAGATCAAAATGGCTGAAATCAATAAACGAGTCATTCTCCAGCAACCGTGCCCAAGGGCCAGCAGAAGTTACACTATTGTGATCATTTTGTTAACAAGTTGATATTATTGTGAACACAAAACCAAGTTGTGCTACTTTGATACAAAAAAAATCTATTTCCATTGGAATAACATTGATGGAGAAGGAAATGCATCATTCATTTCAAAAACAAAAATATATGCAATGGTAAAGAAACACACAAGCAACAGACACATTTTTATGAGAGAACTAATATTACAACATTAACTCTTGTCCTTCCAAACTCCATGGGCATTGCAGGGGAACATAGTGAGCTTTGGGCATTTCACTTTCTCCAGACATTCCACCTTCGGGAACAATTCTCGAAATTCTGTCCAGTCCATCTCCATTTCTGTCAAGTACTTGAGACGTAGTGTTTCCACGTTATTCCAAGGTTCTGGATCAGTTCCAAACTCGAATTGACCCAAATCGCGAAGTTCCCCTCCTCTAATGTACAGTTCACTCAGCTTTGGCAAATTGTCAGGTTTTAACCAAGTGGCAGCACTTCTCCTAGGATAACATTTCAGGTCCAACTTCTCCAATTTTGGAAGAAAACCAGTTGGATGTGAGACATTCTCATCCGCTTTTTTCCCAGTAGGCAATTTTCTTGCAATTCCCTCAGGTTTAGGAACGTTGGACGCAGTACTGGGGTCTGGATTCCGTAACAAATTTCCTCCCCATTCTATAGTTAGGATGCGGAGTTGTTTGAATTTCTTAAGCACGGACAACTCACTCCGTCTGGGGAAATCCACGATTTCCGTATGAATACTTAATTTACTTAAGTTTTTCATGGCCGACAAATCATCCAGAGTGCATGAGTGTAATTTGTCTGTTGAATCTTGAACTTCAAATCCCTTGAGCACCACAAGATTTGTTAGCGCCCCGAGACCTTTTGGCATGCTACTGAGTAAGTAACACTCCGATAAGTCCAAGTGTGTCAAATTATGAAGTGAACCAATGCCCCGCGGGATCACCTCAAGACTGTGGCAAGCTCTGAGATCTAAGACATTAAGGTTCCAGAGCTTTGAAATTGACTCAGGGATCTCTGTTATCCCTGAAATTCCTTGCAAGCTCAAGAATTTAACATACTTTATATTAGCTAGGCCTTCTAAATCTTTAGGTTCCTCCACCTCAATATGCTTCTTGCTTGTGCTATCCCACCCTCCCAAGTAAAGAATGCTCACATGCTTCATCTCGGTAAACCATTCGCGTTTAAGCCTTAGAAAGGCTTCATTCAAATTAAACACCACATGAGCCATGGGTTTATATGACGAGGTTGTTTGCGAATTGGAATTGTTCTTGCCATTGGACTCCTCATTCTCCAACTTGTTGTCTTTCCGAGGAACGAGACAAGATCTTAGAGAACGAGTATGCTCTCTGATAGGGTCGCCTTTGTCATCAAAATCAATGAAATTTTCACTCTCAGCCAGCATGGTTACTGCAGCATGAGCCAAAGGTTGTAACTTGCAGCTATGAGCTTTTTTCTTAAAAGGGCACTTATCGTAAACTGGATGGATGAAGTTTCTTAAAATGAGTTGATTCAAGACACTCTCCGTTTCAGCCTTTGCGTTTACATCAGATGGAATGAATCCCTCACCAATCCACCAGTACATCACGATCCGTTTCTTGATTGTTGCATCCTTGGGAAACAGAGCAAAACAGAGTAGGCATTGTTTGTGTTGACTATCAAGGAGATTGAAACTTTCCTTGAATTCTTTGAATATCACATTGTTCTTAAACAGATCTTTCTTATAGAAAGAATGAACTCCAGCTAGATGCTTGTTCTTTTCGCGATTGGGGAGAATCTCTTTCTTTTTTGCATCTCTATCTGTTGGCTCCGAGTACCTAACTTTCACCTTTGAGGGTATCTCTGTTTTCAACCTCATAACCACCTTCTCGACCTTGGAAATTTCTTGATATTTAAGCATCTCCTTGGCACGCTCCTGTTGTTTCACGACCTCAGCTTTGTATTTTCTGAGATTATCGTAGGCCTCGTCAATGAATTGAATATCATCCTCCATCAATTCATGCAATTTCTTTGCTTTCATTTCATGATCAGTCGTAGTTTGCTGGTTTCCAACCTCCTGTTGGGGCGCGGAAGTTGCTCGGGGGAGATGTTCTTCCTCTTCCCTTTGTATTTCAGTGGTGTGGGATGAAACATGGTTGATTGCAGTTGCCATTGTCGATCAAACAAACAGAGATATGAACAACTTTTATTTAAAAGAAAATTATAAAGATAGCAATCAAAGAAATTCAGATCAACATATATTTGAATCAATGTCCTAAATATTCAGATCATATAAAACTCTTTTTTAGGAGTTGGTGTTGTCCTTATCCATTTCACTAGCTCATTAAAGATGTCTAAACACACCTTCAAGACCATTAAGCTATAACAATCTATTATGTTAAGGGTATCCAAAATATGTTATTTAATCATTTCGCATATCATTTTACTTGTATATGAAGTATTTTTTTCCGACGAAGGGTGTCAACATGTACCTACGCCCCGAGGTGTTACCTGTTATATTTTGATTTATCAATTTTATGTACTCCCTCCGTTTCAAAAAGACTGTCTTAATTTGACTTGACACGGAGTTTAAGAAAATAAAAAAGATTTTTGAATCTTATGAACCTAAACTAAAGTTATGTCAAATGTATAAAATTATCCTTTAATCTTGTGGCCTTAAACATGTCACGTGGAAAACTGAAATTAAAATGTTACCAAAAGGAAAGAGGTTATTTTTTTTAAACAAACTAAAAAAAAAAAAAGGTTATTCTTTTTTAAACGGATGGAGCATTTATTTATCATTTACATGTTGTATTTTGATTCATCAATTAATTTGCATTAGAAAAGTTGATTCAACTTTTTGTATATCACTAAAAAGACTCGAAATTGTTATTTACTCCATGTCCCTAATTACTTGTCCAATTTTTCTTTTTTACTTGTTCCTTTTTACCGATTCATTTTGACAAATCAAGAAAGAACAAATTTTTTTTTTACCTATTATACCCTCAATTAATTAATTTTTAAAAAGATAAGAACTTTTTGAAAATCTTAAATTTTTAATTTATTCACTTCATAATTAATAGGGGTAAAATACTCATTGTGTCAATCATTGTGTGTCAATTCAAAAGTGGACAAATAATTAGAGACAAAGAGAGTACTATTTTTCTTTAAATAATTATCATTTAATTATTACTCTCTCCATCCCATTATAGTTTATCACTTTTCATTTTGCACGGTGCTTAAGAAATCATAAATAAAAAAATAATTTTACTAATTCACTCCTTAAAAAACTTATTGAAAATTTTACAAATATATGTGAACACTTTTAAAAGAATTAATTGCACTGATAATATAGAAAAAAAATTACTCCAATATAAAGCTAACTTAGTGCTACTTCCACGAATATCTGGATAGCAAAAGCACGAAGCACACTCAAACAGTTGTCTGCCACAAAGTCCAAAAGGTTACACCTACCGAGGAGCGTTCACACGTCAATTTGGTCGGTTATTAATCAAAATTAAAATCAAATCAATTTAATCAGTATTAAAAATTTTAAAATTAAACCAAATGAAAAAATAATACTCTCTCCATCCCATTTTATATGTCATATTTTTACTTTGCACTTGCATAAAAAAATGATGTAATTTTACCCTTCTATCCTTATTTAATTTTTTTGGAACTCAAGTTTTCAATCAATGAATATGAATTAATTTATTTTGATTAATTAATTTAACCAATGAACATAAATCATTTACTTAGCTTTTCTAAGTAAGTCAAATATATGTTTTCAAGGCTAATAACTCACAAGGGTAAAAAAGAAACAATATGGTAATTTATGCATTGATTTTATGAAATGACAAGTATTATGAATCAACTATTTATAGAAAGGGGTGACATATAGAATGGGACGGAGGGAGTATACATTTATCGGTTTTAGTTCAGTTTGGTTCGGTTATTAACCATAAACAAAAATAAAAGAAACAATTCATTTAAAACGTGAAAAAAAGTGGCAACTGACAACAATCCATTCAAAATGAAAAATAGTTAGAGTAGCTGTCATTAGTTATTATAGAACTTTCGATCACTAAATTTACTATGAATAGAGCTTCAAAATTCACAACTTTGACCTAGAAGGAAGAGACAATGACATTTTCAGCCCCACAAAAAATGTTATAGACACTCGTATACATGAAGTGATGAAACCATGTCACGACCCAACCCACTGGGCCGTGCGGGCACCCACTCTAACACCTAAGTAGGAAAACCCTCATATCCCAATAGTCAACCATGCGGAAAAATTTCAAGAAAACAAATGTAATTGCAATAACACGATTTTATAATTAATACCCTTTTTAAATAAATTCTAGTTAAGACTTGTAAAGTAATTAATAACCCCAAGGACCTAGTCTAAACAGGTACAAGAGCTACTAAGAGTACAACTAGACAAGATAAATAAAAGACACAGCTCCCACCGTGCGAAAGGAAAAAAAGAAGTTGGAGATTTTCTTCGTCTTCACCTAAGGAAATGTCACCAATCCTGCATCTAGACTATGTCAAAAGACATAGCAAGAGTAGTATCAGTACAAAACACACGTACTGGTAGGCATCATTGGTCAACCTGACGCCCACCACATAACATAAGAAACCAACTAGTAAGATCATGAAATAAATCACTCGTTTCTCCACCTTCGCCCCTTTCATTGAAATACCTCCAATCACACTAGCATTCTAACTACTAACCCCTTTTTAATCAACTCACTTACCGGATTCTTGATTATAACTTAACCATTCTAACACGTAAGAATTTTCCCAAGTACAAACACTACCAAATCAACTAACCGTACACGTCCTACCTTACTTCCTCATCACATTACCAACCATAGTCACATAATACAATACTTCAAACTTTCTTAAAACTAACCTAATCTCATTTCCCCCCAAGGTGAAATCCATCCAACAATTTCCTTCACACACACTATCTCTACTCTCGCCATTACAATCTATGAACAACAAACTATAAATCGTCATAGCACGGGTCCACTAAGTATAACATAACAAACCAATACAATACTTTACTCACAAACGTATATCAAGCATATACAATTTTGTCAACAAGTACACGAACAACGAATAACTCACATCATTGGTCCTCTCACGTAACCCAAACTCAAACGGTTAGCATGCCGGAACATGGCAATCGCTCCCAAGTTAGTGTGCTGGAACATGGTAGTCGATCCCATGTTTATGCCGGAACATGGCAACTCGATCCCATATTATGCTGGAATGTGGCAATCTGATTCAAGTTAGTTATGCTGGAACGTGGCAATCTGATCTCATTCACACATCACAATCACAAACACAGTATATCATCAAGATCATACATTTAAGTCATGAATTCATGGCAATGATATTCATCTATCTCATTTACAACAAGTATGACCAACCTTGCAACATTCATACATGTACCATCATAATGAAGCAAGAACAAGCATATATCACACAAACATAAAATCACAACCATCACCTACGAATTACTCTTCAGTCCCCATCACATATATAATAATTGACCATACTCAGCCCTAGTTCATCATAAAGATTTCTTATTAGGGTTTAATCACAATTCATCATAATTTCTCAATGTCATCACTTCAATTATCGGATGTAGCATACATTCATAAATCTAGTTCCACTCTTGATTTCATGCCCTCATTCTTGACCCAATCTTATCCATGATAGCAATTCTAGGTTTTTCTAACAACTCATCAATTTCTCCTCACAAGCCATAAACTCACATACTTTAAACTCTAAGGATTATTCATGTAATTCACCCGGTGCAGAAGGTCCACACATAATCCTACCATTGATTTACATATATCATGTAGTAAGCACAGATTTAAAACTACTTAATTGTAAAAACCTAGCCTACCTGGGCGCCAAACAGTTGTACGGAATTTTTTACTTTAAATTTGGTTTTTCGGGCTTTAGGACAGTAGATTTGTCCAAAAATCTGCAAGATTTCACCATCCCCACGCTAGAAATTTCCTTCTCCTTCCTTCCCAAACTTAGAGCAGCTTTTCTAAGGTTTCTAGGGTGTTTTACGACTTATTTAGGTAATTTAGGAAGATAGAGAAAATAAGATTCCTCGCAATTCACATTCTGCCTCGCTTATCCCGCTTTGGCGCCACCTTACCCCGCCCTGGCGGCGGTGCCCCAGTGGCACCTAGCCCATCTTGGCGGGACAATGGCCCAGATTTTTCTCAAATTCTTATTTTTCCCAGTAACGATGGTTCGGTCATTACAATAGATACCAATTTACCTTTCGTTCATCCCCGAACGACTAGTCTATGGATATCACAAACTCTAGATTCGGGACACCCCCAACTATCGAATTGATCAAACACGGAAACTACGATGAATCGTAATCTTTCATTTAAATTAACACATGAAAAAGCATTATACTCTAAGACTAGGGGAAACTCTGATGCAATACGTGAAGATCAAACACGTTCAACCCTACACAGCCTAGCCCGCCGGGGCAGCAACCCTCCCGTTGTGGTGGGGCCGTTGTGGCGAGATATCTCCCGCTATAGCGGGAGATCGAAAACAGTAAAGAGGGAAATAGGGAATGGTTTCCTCATTTCCTCTTTTTTTAACTCAAAACTCCTAAAAAATTCTCTCAACCCAATCGCTCGGAACGTCAATCCAAGGTAAACTTCTCGTTTCCCACTCTCATTACTTCATGACTTGATTAAACAACTATTGCATGATGTTATTTGATTGCTTAGATACGGTTTTTGGGGTAATTATTTGAAATTGAACTAGGTTGCTAGATTGCTATCATGTACGAAGCATGGTTACTTCATTACGTCCCTAATATTTACACAACGTCCTGGGTGCAAGGATTTCTTAAAAACATAGTTGAATCGGTACAAAAATGGGTAGGGGAAGTTGAAAGGTCTTCTTGACATAAACTTGAAATTAGGCACTGTTTTGAGGTTATTTTGTTGAAATGATTGCTTATTTATGTTCTAGGATAGTTAATATACTCTGATCTGCTGGAATTCTATCGAAAACGGGGATTTTAGGGTGAAAAGACGCCATTGTGGCGCCTGGTGTTTGTCCCAGATGAAGGCCGTTGTGGCGGCCTTCATCCCGTTGTGGCGACCTTCATCATCCCACTCTGGCAGGATTTTGGCCGCTGTGGCGGGATGTGCTAGACCAGTGGCCTTACCCTTAACACAAATTTTTCTCTTTCTTGAATCTTTGTCTTACACTGATGGTCCTATCACATTCTAACTTATATTGCACTTATTGCAGGCTTCTAAATGGCAGGACAAAATAACGAACACTTGCTCTTCATCCGCTTCCCTGATGCCGCGAGTCGGGAAAGACATCATAATTATCGCAACACAGAGTGTTGTTGCGAGATGGGTTTTGTGCTGAACAAGCTAGATGAGAAGGCACCTGCCTTCTATGCTCAGTTGGTAGAGTTTGGGTGGATTCTGTTGACTGAGACTCCCCCAGATGCACGAGCTAACTGGGTGCGGGAGTTCTATGCTATCTTGCCCACCGTTCGCTGGGACGACCTTAGTCCCGCCATCTGCATTTCGGGAGTTGACATCCCCCTGAATGCCACTACTATTAATGAGGCCCTAGAGGTACCGAACCATCCTTTCGAGGACCGATTAAGGGAGATGGATCTGGAATGGCTAAGAGACATTATTGCCGAGCCTGCACGCCGGGATCAGGTTTATTGGCTACTACAGAGGGCATCACTAGTACGGACTGGTCACCTGATGCTAAGAAGTGGCTACACTTGGTGACTAGGAGGATCCACCCAACGGGCAACAGCATCGACGTGACCTTTCCTCGAGCTATAGTGGTGGCATGCGTTATATAGGGTATTCAGCTAAATGTGGGGGCATAGATTATCTCGGAGTGGAAAATGTTCTACCGGGGTAATAAGAAGGCGTTCTTTCTCCTCGGTCTCATTACTACTCTATGCAAACGGGCAGGAGTGCCCTTATTCAATGCTGACGAGGTACTTCCCATGGATCCCCTCATTCACCCGCTTTTGATTCGGACAGGTTCTACTTTCAGGGGTAAGAGGAGGAGAGCAAGCAAGGCTAGCAACAGTAAGGCGGTCGTGGATTCAGACGACGAGGACCCACTCACAGGTGCACAGGTTGAGGAGGACTTAGCGGCTGTCCAAGAGAGGATGTGAGTGGCTACACTGAATTCACTTTGGTCCCACCCAGCACTGCCCTAGAGGTCGAAATGCTCCGCCGCCATCTGCGCAAAGAGAGGAGAAATGGTGTGGTCAGGGATCGTCTAATGATTTCGGATGTGGAAAACGGTCAAGGTCATAATTACTTGCGTGGCACCCGGCTAGGAACTTCCCCAACTCGAGCCACCAGACTTCAGGGATTTATCTATGCTGAATGAGGCTTGGAATGGCGTGACACCCTCGGAGAACCTCGATTCAGACATCGACACTACCCAGTCCGAGAGTCTTTGATCAGTTTTCCCTTCACCCCTCTTGGGCTTGTAAATTTAAGACAGCTTGTTTTTACCTTTTGACTTTCTAAGTTTTGAAGCGCATGGATGCTCGTTTTTTTGGCTGTCTGATGCAATCCTATATTTAAGTTTGAAGTTTCATAATCTCCCTATTTTTGTTGCTGAACACTGTTTGGAGTTGAAGGGATTTACTCGGATCCCATTCGGGGTTTGAAATGTTTTATGAGAGAAAAACAGGGGAGGCTGGGTGAGGTTCTCCTCGCCCCGTCCTGCTCTGGCGGAGGAATTCCCACTGTGGCGGCATCGCTAAGGCAATAATAGTCCCGCCCCAGCGGCTTCGACTGGACCAGAACCCAGGCCAATAATTTCTGGGTTCTTCTCTCATCCTTCTATGGTTTTCCCGGTTCCCCTTTTTACCACTTAATCGGACTTCTAGATTTTCCCCGCTAGGGTACACGATACTCGGGCCATATCGTTATAAACTACTCAGCACCACAGCCTATACATCCTCAGGATACGCCCAGACATTACAACTTGCATAATTTACACAAATTAGCCAACACATTGTGCATACTAAGGGTTCAAGTACACATATATAACCCATGAATTCACATCCTTACACTTTAGCATGTTTATTTTTACATTCACCGTTAATTCAATCCAGACAAACAACACCGTGCCCTAAACCATGCCACACACATCCACTATAACACCTCTACATCATTAGTAAATCAGACTCCTAAGAATACTTCCGCATATACAATTATTTCACTCAACACGGAGCACACAATTACAATTAATTCAAACAACAAGAATCACACAATCCAAGTTATTTCAGGCAACAAGAAGCGCACCTTCACAGTTTCTAAAATACAATGCACAGGCAATTTCAATTTATTAGTTAGTTCATTCCATAAATGACCATTATTGGTCATCCATGCTCCTTATAGCCTCTAAGGCTAGATACCAATTGGAACCTTCCAGTTCCAATTAATTTGTTGGTGTCCCTTCGGTCATATCAACGACGTCAAGTTCACTTCGTTGAAATACCAATTGGAATCGAGAGATACCAATTGGACTCAACTCATACCACAAGTGACACTTTGCACAAAAGGAGAGAATTAGTGGAACGACTTCCTAGAATGCTCCATAGCCTCTTGTAAATTAAATATGGACGTCAACATACCAATCCACATGAGTCTAGTTCACATTTTGCTTTTGTACGGGGAGACTGATAACCTAGGCTCTAATACCAATTTGTCACAACCCAACCCACCAGGTCGTGCAGGCACCCACTCTAACACCTAAGTAAAAGAACCCTCATATCCCAAAATTCAACCATACGGAAAAATTTAATGAAAATAAATGTAATTACAATAACACGATTTTACAATTAATATCCCTTTTAAATAAATTCTAGTTAAGACTTGTCTAGTAATTAACAACCCCAAGGACCTAGTCTAAACAGGTACAAGAGCTACTAAGAGTACAACTAGACAAGATAAATAAAAGACATAGCTCCCACCGTGCGAAAGGAAAAAAAGAAGTTGCTGGAGATTTTCTTCGTCTTCACCTAAGGAAATGTCACCAATCCTGCATCTAGACTATGTCAAAAGACATAGCAAAAGTAGTATCAGTACAAAACACACGTACTGGTAGGCATCATTGGTCAACCTGACGCCCACCACATAACATAAGAAACCAACTAGTAAGATCATGAAATAAACCACTCGCTTCTCCACCTTCGCCCCTTTCATTGAAATACCTCCAATCACACTAGCATTCTAACTACTAACCCCTTTTTAATCAACTCACTTATCGGATTCTTGATTATAACTTAACCATTCTAACACGTAAGAATTTTCCCAAGTACAAACACTACCAAATCAACTAACCGTACACGTCCTACCTTACTTCCTCATCACATTACCAACCATAGTCACATAATACAATACTTTAAACTTTCTTAAAACTAACCCAATCTCTTTTCCCCCAAGGTGAAATCCATCCAGCAATTTCCTTCACATACAATATCTCTACTCTCGCCATTACCACCCATGAACAACCAACTATAAATCGTCATAGCACGAGTCCACTAAGTACAACATAACAAACCAATACATTACTTTACTCACAAACGTATATCAACCATATACAATATTTTCAACAAGTACACAAACAACGAATAACTCACATTTATATCACATCATTGGTCCTCTTACGGAACCCAAACTCAAACGGTTAGCAAGCCGGAATGTGGCAACCGATCCCAAGTTAGTGTGCCAAAATGTGGCAGTCAATCCCATGTTTATCCCGGAACGTGGCAATCCGATCTCATATTATGCCGAAACTTGGCAATCCGATCCAAGTTAGTTATACCCAAACATGGCAATCCGATCTCATTCACACACCACAATCACAAACACAATACATCATCAAAATCATACATTTAAGTCATGAATTCATGGAAATGATATTCATCTATCTCATTTACAACAAGTGTGACCAACCTTGCAACATTCATACATATACAAGCATCATAATGAAGCAAGAACAATCATACATCACACAAAAATAGAATCACAACCATCACCTACGAATTACTCATCAGTCCCCATCATATATATAATAATTGACCATACTCAGTCCTAGTTCATCATTAGGATTTCTTATTAGGGTTTAATCACAATTCATCATAATTTTTCAATGTCATCACTTCAATTATCGGATGTAGCATACATTCATAAATCTAGTTCCACTCTTGATTTCATGCCCTCATTCTCGACCCAATCTTATCCATGATAGCAATTCTAGGTTTTTCTAACAACTCAACAATACATCCTCACAAGCCATAAACCCACATACTTTAAACTCTAAGGATTATTCATGTAATTCACCCGGTGCACGAAGGTCTACACACAACTCTACCATTGATTTATATATATCACGTAGTAAGCACATATTTAAAACTACTTAATTGCAAAAAACTAGCCTACCTGGGCGCCAAGCAGTTGTACGGAGTTTTTGACTTTAAATCCAGTTTTCCTGGCTTCGCGACAGTAGATTTGTCCAAGAATCTGCAACATTTCATCATGCCCACGCTAGAAATTTCCTTCTCCTTCCTTCCCATGCTTAGAGCAGCTTTTCTGAGGTTTCTAGGGTGTTTTACGACTTATTTAGGTATTTTAGGAAGATGGAGCAAATAAGATTCCTCGCAATTCACATTCTGCCTCGCTTATCCAGCTCTGGTGCCAACTTAACCAGCCTTAGCGGTGGCGCCCCAGCGGCATTTGGCCCACCCTAGCAGGACAATGGCCTAGATTTTTCTTGAATTCTTGTTTTTCCCAATAACGACAGTTCGGGTCGTTACAAACCAATAAGACAAATATTCTCACCTTGGACATTTTTGTTTTCATAAGTAAATTATAAATAAATTTTGATGAAAATATATATAAGATCTTTAAAATTGTTTATCAAAATAATATATTATGGATGTATAATAATAAAATATATGTATATAATTTATCAATTCGATTCAGCTATTTCTTCGATTTTTTTTAACAAAATCATGACCAAATTAACCAAGTACTATTAGTTTTTAAAAATCTAAAACCAAACCAAATATATCAATTTATTTAATTGGTTTGGTTCAATTTTCGGTTTGAATCGGTTTTTATCCAAACCATGAACACCCCTACTTACAGGATTAATAATTAGGTTTAGATTAATTTAATTAGAAAGCTAATCTTAATTTCTCATAAGAACAATTTTTTGCTCACTTTATATTACTTTTTCTCCTTCATTTTTGTTTGACACTAACTTTTTATTTTTATTAGCACTTGTTACTAAAGTGATTCACATATATTCCTGTCGTTATAAAATAATTGAGATGTATATCCTTTTGTCTAACAAAAGTGAAAAAAATAAATATTTTATTAAAAAAATAAAATTCAAGTAGGTATATTTGATAATTTCAGAAAGTTAAGAGGTATATTTGATTCTTCTATCCTCGAATCATGTCCATAATTTTCTTGCATCTCAAGTTGTTAAACGTAGTTTAATTTGTTCACTTTGTATATTTATTCTCTCACCTCTTCCAACTTATTCTCATGGTTGTTTCTTTAATAAGACATCCTTACTTAACTTTTTTGATATATATGCCAAATTGAAACTGCTGCAAATTGCAATAGGTAACATAATTAAACAAATTAATTCAAAACTAAATTAAAATACATAAAAAAATTTACTTTTCTTATGTCAAAACATATTGAGTTTGTCCATGTATGAATTTGCTATAAATCTCACAATAAATATAAAAATAAATAAAAATAAAGACAAAGGAGAGTAACATTATTAATTGCTATGTTCTTAAGAAATACGTTTAACTTTGTGAAAGAAGTCACCTCATATTCATTGTATATTTTCTATTGTTTATATAGACGTTATTTCTTCAATTCTTTCCTCTTTTTTTTTTCTATTTTAATGTGTAAATTACCTTATGGTAGACTAGGAAAATATATTTGGTTGACAAAGCAGTATGCTAGAACAAGTTAAAAGAAAAATTATTTAAATACACATCTTACTTTACTATAATATCTGAAATTTTCTATCATTTAAAAAAATTACAAAAATCTCCTCTCGAATATATTTCTATCCCCTCTCGGATACATCTGTGAGCTATGTATCTTGCGGGTCTCCTGAGTAACAATGTATCGCGACCTATGTATCCGAATATATCTGAAATCCTTAAATTTTAAGGATTTTTTGTAATTTGAAAAAGAAGAATGTAATTAGCCCTTAACAATATGAAATTAAAAGGTGATATTATAAAAAAGGAAATAGTAATTAGAATAACAAGTTACAAGAGAGCAATACAAGAGTGATTAATTGTTGAATGAAAATAGGAAAATAAGAACTTGTTTATGATTGGCGATCAGAGTTGCATTTAGTTTTCTGGGATTCTGTCAAGTTGTTGTTTCATGATTGTCCCCATGATCTTGGCAGCCAAAGGGAGACCACCTAATTTGCTCATAATTGTATCCTCTAGATCATCATCAGTCTGATCTTTAAGCAATTGCTTCACTTTTTCTCCAGCTGAATCTTTCAATATCTCCAGACAACTCTTGTTACACAATGGTAGAAGGGGATATACGTTATCCTTGTTAACCATTTTCTTCCCCAATTCTTCATTTGACCGAGTTGTGACAATTACAGCTCCACCCTGTTGTTTTGGCAATCCAAGCGCGAGTGTTTTAGTGCCGTCATTAGCTTTCAATAATTCTGGCTCTGACCTTAATAAGTTAACGAAGAATTTGGTATAGAAGGTGTCATCGAGCACAATCAAATACCTTGTACCTTTGAGTACACTTCGGAGAGCAAAAAGTAACCCCACAACACCTCGAGTTTCTCCTGTAAATTTGATCACTTGGTCTTCAACACCGATACACTTGAGCATCCTGTTTAAAACCTCTTTCTGATAGTCGTCATCAGTAACCTCGGGTGATTTTGACATACAAACCCAAATCCGAGGAAAGAAGTTTTTCATTACTTGCTCGTTATTGAAAGTTAATTGGCACAGTGTCGTCTTACCAACTCCAGCCACACCAGAAATACAAATTGCCTTGAATCCATTAACTTCATTATCCCTCCGGATAAGGAATCTCTCCATGAAATTCTCCTTTTCCCTAAACCCGAATACTCTGTTTCTATCAACTGTCCCACAACTCCACCTGTCGTGACATTCATTCATAATAATTTTTTCATCAATATCCCCCTCCTGTCGTGTAACTCCACCACTAGTCGTTCCTTTAAGTCTACTTTCCATTTTCTTTAATTTGCTGTTTAGTGTAATAAGAAATCGGATTCCCCCAAGGGAGTAAACGCCTTTCCTTTCCAGTACCATTTGCCAATTTGCAAGAGCATTGCAGAGATGGTATAGGTCTCCCCTACGGCTCGATTCTGAAAGATCACCATTTTCAGCCTGTCCAAGCAAACGAATTACGTTTTCAAAATGCTTTTGGATTATACAAGGAAACTTTGATAGACAATCTTCACGTCCCTGCGCTGCCTTTTGTGCTAAAACAAGTTTATCCAGTAGATATTTTTCTGTCTCGCTGGCCATATATTCCAGAGTGAGGATCCTAATTTGCTTGCTTTGGACTGAGATGTAGTTTGTTGTTGAAATTAACAACTATACTCTGTCTCTGTTTGATTGAATTATTTTGTTGTCTCTCTTACATTCTACATGGCATGCACTATGATGATATAGATTTGCTTAAAACATACTCCTTTCCATTTAAACATTAAAGGCTAAAATAGGAAAAATAATGACATTTATGTATTGATTTTGTAAAATGACAAGTAGTATTAAGCAACATCTATTTTTAATAAGAACGACATATAAATAGAAATGGAGGAACGACATATAAATAGAAATGGAGAAAGTAGTAGTATATAGTTAATTACCACTTGCAAATTGTGCAATTAAATATAACATGGGGATTAATAATTGACAGTTGTTCAAGCGATTATCTAGTACATCAAATTCAACACTATTCTTATATATACTATACCAAACAATCATTTAATCTAATGGTGATACTCCCTTTGGGCGAAAGGGGGAATTGTCTCTGTTTTAATTTGTTTGTCCTATTACTTTTTTAGTCCAGTTCAAAAAGTATGTTTCTTTCCTTTTTGACAACTTTTTAATTCGAATTATTTTTCACATGATCTATTTAAATCGCAAGATTAAACATCATTTTGATACATTTTACATAATTTTAGAACCATAAAATTTAACAAAAAATTTTACTTTCGTAAATTTTAAGTCAAAATCAAACAAACAAATTAAAATGAAGGAAGGTCTTGATTTTCCTTTTAACGGTTATTTTTTAATCAAGTCATTAAAATAGTCTTACCATCGTTAGGATTATAATATTTCCTCAATAACGTGAGCACATGCCCTATCGTGTCATAATCATTTATTATAGGTTTTGTGCTCCACTTTTATTCTTTGTTTTGTTGTCTTTTGCAGATTTAATTATGTAATCTTTTGTTTCTTATTTATATAATAAAAAAAAAATGACCCTGGGATCTTATTCATTAAAAAAAACATGGCCTATTGTGTTCTTTGTTGGGTATTTATCTTGTGTTTCTTATCATAAATGAATGTTCTTTTTCCTAAAAGAAAACATAAAATTTTCATATTTGGTTAGTCTTTTTCTTGTAACAAAAGGTTTAGAACTCCATAAATATATGTTTGTTCCTTCTAACTTAATCAACATTCACAATGTAGTTTAGGAGAAGAATTTGTGGGACACAAGTGATACGTTATCACTTGCATTAACCTCTTTGTGTATTCCGAGTGAATTGAGTGAGGTTGTTTCTCTCTATCTTTTGTACTCTCATTTTTATATAGAAGATTGCTCATCTCCTTTGTGGATGTAGGTCGGTTGACCAAACCACGTTAAATCTTTGTGTCTTATGGTAAATATTTCTTTTGTCTTCTTACTCATGGTCTATCGAGGCTTGTTTTGCTAGCTTTCACAAGACACCTAACTATTTCAGTCCTACTAAGTGGTATCAAAGTCAGGTTCAGTGGTTCATTAATCGATGGTTGAACCAGGTTAAAAATCGTGTGTACATCTTGGTGGGTGTACTTCTAGCCGCAACCTATTTACAATAATGAAGATTTTTGTTGGAGAAGCTCTTTGTGTCGAGACATAGATTTGATGGAGGAGATTTTGGCAAGGAGATGCAAGTTGTTGAAGATTATGTGAAGAAGGTGGAACAAATTTGTTTTGTTAGAAATTCAGGCCAAGAGGGAGACTTGTTGGGTATTTGCCCTGAGTTTTTTTTTTTTTTTTACCATAAATGGATTTTCCTTTTCCTAAAAAGAAAACATAAAGTCTCCATATTTGGGTTGTCTTTTTCTTGTAGGAAAAGACTTTATAAATAGAGGTTCGTTCCTTCTAACTTAATCAACATTCACCATATAATCTTAGGGGGCTTTGAGAGTTTTGTTTAGAGGGAGGGGGGGGGGGGGGGGGGGGGGTTGTGGGACATATGTGTGAATCTCTTTGTATTCCGAATGAATTATGTGGGATTGTTTCTCTCTATATTTTGTACTCTCATATCTATATAGTAGATTGTTTATCTCCCTTGTGGATATAGGTCGTTTAACCGAACCACGTTAAATCTCTAGTCTTATGATATATATTTCTTATTTGTCTTCTTACTCATAATCTATCGATAATAGTTTTGCTAGCTTTCGCATAACACCTAATTATTTATGGCCTAACATTGTTGATCATTTGCAATTCTTTATAGTCTATGGTCTTTGTTTAAACTTTAATAATGCCTCCTTTGACTAAAGTCATTTTGTAGTGTTTTTGCAGTTCTTATAGCCTCTGGTCTTTGTCTAGACTTTAAATAGTTTAATTATGTTTTTCCTTTTATAAAAGTAAATTTCGTTTTAGTTTTATATTATTATTTTTTACAAAAGATCTTAATGTTTATATATAGGAGAATACTTTCTTTTTTATTTGTAGTTCAAAAATTTTATCATGCAGATCATTTAAATTGAACATTAAAATTTTACTATATACGAATTTTGTACTACTCTTTTTCTACATAATCTCATTTTGAACTACAGTTAAATTGTAAGTTCTTAAATCTTAACTACTGAACATTTTCTTAAATACATCGAGGGTATAATTTGTCTGTCCTTTTGTCTTATAAATTGAAAAACAATCATATTTTTTTTGTTAAATATTATTAAATGCATCTCTTATACCATTAACTCTGTATTAAAAATAGAAAAAAAAAAAAAAAAAAAAAAGAAGCGAAAATTAGGGGAGTTCTATTGTTAGTCTCACCAATTCCCATATGATCCATCACGTCGTTACAGACCAGATGCATGTAATTAATTACAAAATAAGAACAAGTCTTGGTCATTGTTTTTTTCTTATAATAATAATAATAGTAATAATATAAAGTCTTGGTCATTTTTTTTTCTTATAATAATAATAATAATAATAATAATAATATTAATATTAATAATAAGTCTTGGTCATTGTTTTTTAATAATATATCTGAAGTCTTGGTCATTGTTTAATTTGATCTTTGTTATCGTTCCCGTATTACCTAATCTATATATAAAAACTTTATTATAATATAATAATAAAGTCTCTTGGTCATTATTTTTTAATAATCTAATGTTGTTTTTAACTTTAATTGATAATTCATTTAGCTATATCAGTAAGTAATCATATTTCAACTATAATGTTTGAATATTTATATCATTACAATAAAAATAACTTTTAGCAGTAATAAATATGCATATTAATAAAGAGTGCTAAAACATTTAACGATATCAGTTAATTGCCATTGGATTTAATGTCGCTATAGGCTTTAGGGACATTTACAAAGAGTATTAATTGCTCTTAAAAAATATATTTAGTAATAATTAAGCTATTATCATTAATTAGTTATTGTTATAAAATCAAGCTCAAAGCAATATAAGTATAAATAGAAGAACACAAGAGAAGTAGATGTAGGAAAATATTTTTCTTCTTATTTAATTGTATCTTACAATGGTGAATGATATTTCTATTTATAGGTAGAGAAATCAATCAAAAGGTCACCATGTTTAATGCCAAATTAGTAGATACATTACTATTTCAAAAAGGTTCATATCACCTTGGGAATACATATCCATGATAAAGATAAGTTCATGAATAAACTTAATGGACAATCCACTTAATTCAATGAATTTATAACAGTGATAACTAAAAATCATTTTTGATGTAATGTAGGTAGAGATAACCGAGATAGGGAAGGCCAATGAGAAGAACAAAAGAATTGGGATTGACAAATTATTAACTTTACACCAAGTGTTGGGTTGTTGGTGGAGAGAAGTTTTTAATCTTTAATCAAAAGGTTTTTTATTCGAATTTTGGGCATGAATTAGTTGTTTTTGTCATGGAGTTATTTACCTTTTAATATGGGGATTCTTGACGCGAATCTAAAATATTAGTTAAACCTCGGAGAGCATATCACACAACGAATAAAAGTAAAACATATTATAGATATTTCCAGTTTGAGCATGTGGCATGTAGTGGTCTTTACTAGAAAACGCTTTATCTCTACTATGGAACTTTTCAACAAAAAAATTGAATAGTCCAACCTAGTACGTTTACTCAATGCAGGGTGAAAATAAAGAATATATAATGAAGGTCATTGGTTTGAGCCCTAGCACCCAAGTACAAAGTCACATTTGTCAGGAAACATTTTACCCTTCAATGTGGGACTTCACGATATGAGTTTAATTAAACAATATAAGTATTGAACACGAGCGAAAATAGAAAAAAAAAGTTTAGGAGGTGTTTGGCCACTAATTTTTTTTCACTTTTTATGAAGTTGAACTTCGAAAAATATGTTTGACCAAAAAATTTTGAAATTCAATAATCCTAGAAATTTTCAAGAATTTGAAAAATAACCATAAAGTGTTTTTCACTCCAATTTACTCACAGAAAGTAAAAAAACAACACTAATTTTCAAATGTCATTTTTTTATTTTAAAAATAAAAGCTATTGCTTTCAAATTTGACGATGAAACATGATCAAACACATGCTAAGTATATGAGGCTTGTTTCATAGGTTGGCTTGGGATGAGAAGAATGAAGATACAAACCTTACACTAGGGTGTACATGGATTGGGTTGATTCGGGTTTTTTACATACTAAACCAAACCATTTATGTCGGTTTTTTAATCTATAAATCAAACAAAACTAATAAAACTCGAGTTTTTCAACTTCGGATTTTTCAAGTTTTTTCGGGCTTCTCGGGTTCTCAGATTTTTACGATAAAGTATTCATACAAACATATAATTAATTTTTGTTTCAAATATTTATGTAGTCTTACAAAAATATAATTATCTAAGGTGTTTTTGAAGAAAATAACGCAAAATATGATATAAGTGATGACACTAAAATATTCAACAAAACTAATAATGAAATCACATAAAACAAATATTGCAAATAAATAAGTCAAAATGAAAATGATCATAATTTTAAACTACTAAATCATGTCAAAATAAGTCTAATGAGTATTAATTATATGACTAAAGATTAAAGAAAACTAAAATCACATTATGTATTTTAATTATCTAAACCAATATATAGCTAAAGAACAAATATTCAACATTATTGTCATTCTTAGTATTCAAGTTGAGCTTTGTTAGAGTTACTAATATTTATGAAATATAACCTTTATTGCACTATTCAAAATTCTAAGTCAAACTTAAAGTAATATGTTAAAAGATAAAAAAAATATGAAAAAAATATAAATATATATGTTGTCTAGTTGATTTGGTCTTGGGTTGACTTTTTAAAGTTAAAACCAAATCAACCCAATATAGTCGGATTTTTTTTTCTTCAACACTAAATCAAGTTAAACCAATCCACTAGTCAGATTTTTTTTTCTCGATTTGCAATTTAATACGATTTTCGATTTGATTTTGTTCACGCCTACTTTGCGCTAAGCATTGGATTGCTTCGGCTTTTCCTCATTATAATTGTCGGCCCATTTACCTTTTCAGTATCTAGCCCAATTGAATTATCATGAGCCCATAAAGAACTGCTTCCATTATCAATAAACAAAGCTATTTTAAATAGGGATAATTGTACATAATGGCAAATTTATAATCTAAAATAAATGGAGTAGCTACTGTTTGATTTAATTGCACCCCGTAGCAAACGTTTGTCAGTCGCCTCTCTCCCTCCAAATTCTCAATCGCCACTCTCCCTTTCTCGCTCCCTCCCTCTGTGCTCGCCTCTCTCGCTTTATACAACATAATTGTATAAATTGTGTTTCTGTTTGTATAAAACGAGAAAAAATTGTATATACACATGAAAATACATATATATTTGTCCTATACACTTATAATTATACAATAAAAATATTCCCCTGCCCAGTTCTCTTTTGCCTTTCTCTCTTTCTCGTTTTATACAAACATAGATTATACAATATAATGTAAAATTTATGTTTGTATAATGTATAATTTATGTTTGTATAAATTGAAAGAAAATTGCATATACACATGCAAATACATATATATTCATCTTATACACAAATAATTATACAATACAAATATTCCTCTGCCCAGTTGTCTTTCTCGTTTTATACAAACACAGATTATACAAATATAATGTATAATTTATGTTTGTATAAAGCGAAAGAGAGAGCAATTTTTTATAGACAAATATTTTTGTCAACGATTTATACAAACGAGAGGCTAACAACAATTTATACAAATGGCCTGCCAGCAAAATTATACAAATCTGAAGAGGAGCCAATGAATTATACAATTGCTTCTTTTTGTATATATGTATAGCGAAATAGACATAACTTTCAATTATATATGTATAGCGAATTATACATATATATGTTTGCTATGGAGCGCAATTATGCAAACTTTGTTATAGCATACAAATATGATTTTTTTGTTTGCTATAGATGAAAGTTGCTCTTTTAAAAATTCAATTAATGATTAATTCAGGGTTCATGCCCAAATTGTTCATAATTATGGTTTAAACCATGATTAACATGTTGTAGGCATTTGGATTATTATATTTTAAAATCTATATGTCACAACCCAGCTCATCGGGCCGTGCGGGCACCTACATACTACCACCTAAGTAGGAGAACCCTCTTACATCAATAATTAAACATGCGGAATTCTTAATAAAACGAAGGAAAATAAAATAATATGATTTTATAAATAAGATCCCGAGACACACTTTTAGTTAAACTTGTAAAGTAATTTAACGACTCCTATGAATCTAGTCTAAACAGGTACAAGAGCTACTAAGAGTAAAACTGGACAATAAAATAAAAGACACAGCTCCCACCATGCGGAAGGAGAAATAGAAGCTGTTGGAGATATTCTTCGTCTTCACCTAATGAAACATCACCAATCCTGCATCCAGACTATGTCCAAAAAGACATAGCAAGAGTAGTATCAGTACAAAACACACGTACTGATAGGCATCATCGGTCAACCCGACGCTCACCACATAACATAAGAAACCAACTAGTAAGATCATGAATTAAACCACTCGTTTCTCCACTTTTACTCTCTCTTGGAAACACCTTCAATATACACTAGCAACCTGATTACTAACCCCCTTTTTAACTCAACCTACTTAACGAATTCTTGATCATGGCTTAACCATTCTAAAACACGTAGAAAAAAATACCAAAGTACAATCACCGCCAATTCAGCTACCCGTTCACGTCATACCCTTGCTTCCTCGTCACATTACCCACCATAGTCACATAATACAATAATTCAAGCTTTCTTAACACTAACCTAATCTATTTCCCCTAAGGTGAAATCTACCCAAGCATTTTCCTTCACATACACTATCTCTACTCTCGCCATTACAACCCACTATAAATCGTCATAACACGTGTCCACTAAGTACAGCATCTACAAACCAATACAACACTATACTCACAAATGTATATCAAGAATATACAATATTATCAGCAAGTACACGAATAACGAACAACTCACATTTATATCACATCATTGGTCCTCTCATGGAACCAAAACCTAACATAATTAGCATGTCGGAACGTGGCAACTGATACAAGTTAGTGTGCCGAAACGTGGCAGTCGATCCCATAGTTATGCCAAAACGTGGCAACCAATTCCATATTTATGCCGGAACGTGGCAATCCAATCCAAGTTAGTTATGCCGGAACGTGGAAATCGATTCCAATCACACACCACAATCACAATCACAAGTACATCTTCAAGATCATAAAATTAAGTCATGATTTCATGGCAATCATCATTCATTATCTCAATTACAACAAGTGTGATCAACATTTTAACATTCATATACATACAAGTATCATAATGAAGCAAGAACAAGCATACATCACACTATCATAGAATCACAACCATCACCTAGGAACTACTCCTCAATCCCTATCACATATATAATAATTGACCATACTCAGCCCTAGTTCATCATTAGAGTTTCTTATTAGGTTTTAATCACAATTCCTCAATTCCATTGCTTCAATTTATCGGATATAGCATACATTCATAAATCTAGTTCCCCTCTTGATTTCATATCCTTATTTTTGACCCAATTCTATCCATGATAGCAATTCTAGGTTTTTCTAACAACTCATAAATTCCTCCTCACGAGGCATAAACCCACGTACTTTGAATTCTAGGGATTATTCATGGAAATTACTTGGTGCACGAAGGCCAAGCATTTGTATGGCGTTTTGACTTTGTTTCCAGTTTTTAGGGCTTCGCGATAGTGAATTTGGCCAAGAATCCGCAAATTACTGCCATCCTCACGTTAGAATTCTTCTTCTCCGACCTACCTAAGCTTAGAGCAGCTTTTATGAGGTTTCTAGGGTGTTTTACGACTTATTAGGTATTTTAGGAAGGTGGAGAAAATATTATTTCTCGTAAATTACGTTTTGCCTCGCTGATCCCGCTATGGCCCAGATTTCCCTGAATTTTTATTTCTCCTAATTAACGACTGTTCGGATCATTACACTATAAGAAATTTGAATTTTGTTTTCAATTCAGCATGAATTGTGGTGCACTGGTGGGACTGCTTCATCCTTAAATCTATTATTTTTCTATGTTTCTCGAGCTTGAGCCTCACAAGCTGTTGAGATATATATACTATTAACCATATGTTAAGATATAATATTTATTCTATGATAAATATTTGCTCAGTTTTAATAGATCACATATTCGTTTGTGGTGTATGTTTACTTATATAGTAGATGATTTAGTGTGTAGAGGTTTAGCTTATATATAGAGAATTAAATCATCGGTTCTTATAAGTATAAATTTTTTTGTTCACAATCTAGGATGGAAATTAGACATGTCACCGGTACGATTGTAGTACAAGATTATATGTAATTTATCTTGATTATGGAAACGGTATAGTTCCAACTTCCTGTGCTAGTGCATATTGTATGTATTGAACGGGACCGAGTAGAGATAATTGTTTTAGATTGACTGACAAAACATATTCTCTAAACTATTAATTGTACTTATAGTCTTAATCCTAATATAACTATTATGATTTGTATATATTAATTATCATTTTGATTTATTAAAAGGTGAGATTCTAAGATCCGTCAATTATGCCTGGTAGATTGGATGATAATAATACATATTGGTGAAATAATAAGTTAGTTGATGGAATCCATGTCTCGTTATAGAGATTGATTGATATGCCTTTTTGAGAAACTTATAAGTTTTCATCGTGTCAAACCTTGCAAGTGGATTTATGAATCCGACACATGAAATAAGTTAAGCAGTGCTCTAAAGAAAATTAATCATTGAATTAAATTCATCAGTAATTTAATTTATTGATTAGTGTGTGTAATCTTAAATGGGAATTACATAAGTGTTTAATGGGGACTTAAATTAACATATACTCTCCATTTGAGTTAGCTTTGTTCTAAATTTGTTGAAGTGAATATCTGACACCACATATATATGTTACATGAGTAATCACTTTTTCATCAAAATTTATAATTCAAGATGCATGGATATCTATGAGGTGTGTTTTGAATTTTTGTATTCAATACATTCATAAACATTGCTGAATTGTTTTTTGGAAAATAGGTTTCAGATAAAGTAAATAATTTTTAAAATTTTGTTCTTGGTTCTTGATTTGTGTATCTATTTCACAAATGATGATATGTGTCATGTGATAAGAATTTTCGAACGGAAAAAATTTTAAACTCTATTTTGACCATATAACGTTTTCAACCAAATTGATCATAGTTTTGGAATTCGAAAAAAAAGAACTCTGATTGATCTGAAATTTGGTAGATTCATAAGAACGACCTAGTAAGAAATTAATTTTTTTTGGATCGTTATATGAGGTTTTGGTCATATTTGATTGAATAGTAGTGAAGTATTAGCTTTATGTGCTGGCTTAGACCTTCCTTCCTATCGGATGAAATTAATACGAATCACTATGTATTTAATCGTCTAGTTTTGATAATCTGTATTAAATCTCCTAAACTGAGTAATATAGGATTGGATCAATGTAACTAAAGGATTTTCACTTGACTTAAACTAACAGTAGACTCTCCATCTGAGTTAGGTCTGTATAAGTTTATGGAATGAATAATCGGTCATTGTACATGTGTATTGCATAAGTAGTACTCCAATCCCATCGATTGGCTATTCTAGATGCATGGATATATATGTATAAATGAGCCCTGAATTTTGTTATTTAGGATTATTCAAAATATTATGATCTATTTAAAGTATTATATCTCATATTCTCAATAGACTTAACGCACCCACTTAGTACTACTAAAGCTTTTCTTTTGGTAGAGATAAAGATATTAATTCAAAGAATGCATTGTACATGTACCTTATGTTAGAAGGAATTATTTTCAGTTTCTAACTAGATAAGAGATGAGTATTTAATATATTTGTTTGTAACTCTCCTATCATTGTGTTTGATTAATATTTTATTTCTTGTGGTATATTGATGCGTGATTCTTTTATTAGTATTATGTCTCATGAATTGAATTATATTAATCTGTCTCATAAGGAAAAATATCTTTTAAATTGAATGAAACTTATTTGTACACTAGTGTCTAAGTCATTTATTCTAAATAGAACTTCGAGCTTGGTAAATGGATGAACATAACGGTTCATTGAAAGTGAAGTCACTACCAACATGTGAGTCTTGTTTAGAAGGAAAAAATGACTAAGAGACCTTTCCTCTTAAAAAGGAAAAAGAGGTAGTGATAAGTTATAATTAATTTATTCTGATTTGTGTAATAAATGAGCATTTGGGCAAGAGGTGAATTTGAGTTATCTGAGTTTTCAAGAAGGTTACTCATGATATGAATATATTTTTGATGTTTTGTAAGTCTAAATGTCTTGATAAACTCAAAATATTAAAGACATATGAAAATAGCATCATGAAAAATATATAAAGTCACTGCAATCTGATGGTAGTGACGTAAACCTCTCTGCAGAGCTCATAAGCAACTTATCTTATAGAATAATTGCATTTCAATTGTCTACACTAGACACTCTATAATAGATTGGTGTAGAAGAGAAAAGAAGTAGACTCTTATGAAGATGATAAGATTAATTATTGACTTATTATTAGTTATTTTGTTTCTTTTGGGATAGGTTCTAATAACAACATATCACATTCTGAATTCAATTTCTTTCAAATAAGTACCTTGAACAACTATAGAACTAGTTGGATTTGACGTAAGTCTAATATGTGACATATTCAGATATAGAATTGTTCAGCACATGTGCTGAGTGGGAGAATAAGAAAATTGAAATTAAGAACGGAATGTGTGTGTTAATTGAATATCCTAAAAGAATGAAAGAAGGTTTAATATAGTGTCCTAAAGAAAATAAGGCAATTGTTAACATAAATGTCTGATTTCTAGAAAAAGATTATTTAGTAAACCATGTTCCTAGAAGTAAACTAGTTTTACAGGAATTGAACAAATAAATAACAAATAAGTCAATTGTAAATTCAGACGCTCAAAAACATCTAATCAGTATGTCAGAAATGACGTTCCATTGCATTTAAGTAGTGGGAGAAACATTACTAGACATAAGAAACCTACTACCTCAAGTAGTGGAAGTGATGTTGAGCAAATTAAAGAACACTACATGAAAAGTTGTTAAAATTTCAATATCGAAAGATTTTGAAGAAAATATTAAGACTCAAGATCATGAAAGGGTGATAACATAGTAGTGCTTAGTCGTAGTGGGAGAATCATAGAGAAGATTGATTTGTTTTGTATGCTTGAGAGAACTTTTATGATGGATTTCCTGAATAGAAGTACACTCTTGAAAGGTTTCATGAGAAGCTCTCTCAAGATCTAGTACAAAATCGATTTGTTACGACGAAACACTACTAGACAAAATAGCATGAAAAAAATAACTTAGTAAATTTCTTTTGATAAGAAATAAAGGAATGCTTGTGAAAGTTGTAAAGGCATAGTTAAGAGTCTAAGTGGGAGATTGTTAGGGTATATACTATTAATCATGTGTTTAGACATAGTATTCTAACAATTTTCAAGATTAAATATCCAAGTGGAGATTGTTAGGGTATATACTATTAATCATGCATTTAGATATAGTACATTATAACAATTGTGATGGTTAAAAGTCTAAGTAGGAGATTGTTGGGATATATACTATTAACCATATGTTAAGATATAATATTTATTATAGAATAAATATTTGCTCGGTTTTAATAGATCATATATTCGTTTATGGTGTCTGTTTACTTATATAGTAGATGATTTAAGAGGGTAGAGTTTTAGCTTATACACAGAGGATTAAATCATCGGTTCTTATAAGTATAAAGTTTTTTGTTCACAATCTAGGATGGGAATTGGATATGCCATCAGTACGATTGTAGCACAAGATTATATGTAATTTATCTTGATTATGGGAACGGTATAGTTTCAACTTCTTGTGCTAGTGCATTTTGTATGTATTGAATGGAACCAAGTAGAGATAGTTGTTTTAGACTGACAAAAATATATTTCTAAATATTAAATGTACTTATATTCTTAATCCTGATATAACTATTATGATCTGTATATATTAATTATCATTTTGATTTATTAAAAGGTGAGATTCTGAGATGGATCAATATGCCTAGTAGATTGGATAATAATAATGATAATAATATATATTGGTGAAATAATAAGTTAGTTGATGGAATCCATGTCTCGTTATAGAGATTGATTGATATGTCTTTTGGAGAAACTTATAAGTTTTCATCGTGCCAAACCTTGCAAGTGGATTTATGAATTCGACACATGAAATAAGTTAAGCAGTGCTCTGAAGGAAATTAATCATTGAATTAAATTCGTCAGTAATTTAATTTATTGATTAGTATCTGTAATCTTAACATGAGGAATTACATAAGTGTTTAATGGGGAACTACGAAATATAAATAGAGAAGTGCAATTACGAATTTCTAGTGGAATGATTTGTCATTTATTATAGTAAGAATAATTCAAATTAATTATTTGGAATTATTTCCATAATATGAAGCCTCAATAATTAATTATGTGGTCCTACAGTGCCCATATTTAACTAGAACTCAGAATCTTATTTTTTAGGGAAAAGAAAAAAGGAGTGTATTTTTTGGAGAAGAAACGTGTGTTTCTTTTTCATGAAGGAAAATAACTCATTTTTGGACTGGGAAGAAATCTCTATAAATAGGTTTCTCCTAACCTAGAAAGACAATCAGTTTTCTATACTATACTTGCCCACCCAAGTATTGAGAGAGTTCGGATGTGAACTTGGAATCACTATAGAAGACCATAGTTGTTGTCTATCTTGTGGATTCACTTGAAGGTCTGTCTGATTTGCTTGAAGATATCTGCTCACGCTTCAAGAGGTATTTATCGAATTAAATTTCAACAAGTTTATGTGTTCTAGCATGCTTATGTGTTCTAGCATAAACGGTATTGGTTATCTATTATTTATGTAAGGAATAAGATTTTGGTATGCTTCTGCGGTGCATATAGTTTTCAAACACAAGCTCCCCTCAAGGATGTATAGCAACTTTATGATAGTGGAAAGCTTCTACCTTCAAAATTATATTACAACTTCGGCCCTACTATAAATGAAAATATATGTAATAGAACATCTAATATGTCATCAAACTTTAAGAAAAGACTTATTTATATAACAAATGACATGTAAATAATCAAGAAGATCACAATAAGCAACATCATAATGAAACACAAAACAACCTACACAAGTTGAAAAAGAAAAAAAGCTACTTGCCCACAATGAGTTTTGCCCTAGCATGACCTTCACTAATTTGGAAATTGTTTCCCAAACCAAAATGAGTCATCAACAACCAGACCAAAGTGATAAGCTGTCCTCCTTTGCTAAGCTGTTGGCAATGTTCATTGGGGTTGCAGTTAATTGCAGCATGGGACAGCATTTCAACCCATACTTTGCTTATTAGCTCCCATTTATCGATGCCATGATCAAGCTCTTCCAGCTCTTTGGCTAGACGACATCCATCAAACAAGGCTGATTTACTTCTATCCCCTTTCACTTGCACTGGCTTCACCACCGCGTTCACTGCAAGGATCGCTTTACAAGCTCTTACATGTTTTTCCTCTCTACGTTTATGGACTTGCTCGCCTTCCTTATCATTCGTTGTTCTCTTTAGACTGCTACAAGTAAAGAAATTATTGCAGCCTTGATTATCCTTATTAGTACTCTTCATTATGTTTCTGCTGAGGACGAACTTTTCGGCTTCAGCACAAGTGTCTCTGTATCTAATCTGTCCGATGCCTGCCACAGCCGACATCATTGAAGGCTGCATCACAAGGAGATAGAGCATATAATCTGAAAGAATCTTTGATATCTCACGGTAATTGACAGGGGAACTCGTTGGTTTGTCACTACCAATATTATCTTTACTATAACAGAGTTCAGTAGCAATGTGCCATACCAGAAGGATCTCGTCGAAATTAGACTCAGTAATATAAGGCAGCAGATGACTAGAGCGATTGGCACGAAGTGTCCAATCTCCTTTGGCTAACCATATTTCCTTTGCTGTTTCTAGATCCTCCGCGAGTGAAGATTTATTCTTTATTTCCTCATAGATGAAGTCCCTCATATGGTCAGTGAATTTCTCAGACTTCTCATACATGATTCCATTCAATACATCAACAATCCCAAGCCATTGATATATGCTTTCCTTACGCTTGGAGCGCCCACGCACACAATAGTTAATCAGGTTGAATTGTGAAATGGATTCAGACCACCTGCGGCTCAACCATCCACAAGCTGGTATACGCAAACGCCATAACACATACCCCTTTTTCTTCAGGGCAACAGTCGTCCAGTCCGAGAAAAGGAGCATAAAAAAGGAAGAGAAATCCAAAATAAGAGCACCAAGGACAAGGGTGTAACTGACTCCTATCTCCCACCTTGGAAGTCCCTTTTTATCCCAACGGTAGAAGAGGATCGCGGCAGCAACTTCGAGAAAGAAACAGATGAATCGAAATACATAACCGCAGTAAGAGTTAGCCACAATCATTTTGGTGAAAAGAACATCATAAATGAAATTGAGTTCAACCTCAATAACTCGAAAAGCATCAATCGCTTTTAAGCTGAGGAAGAAATTTCGACTTTCATTCCGTTGGCGGAAGTCAAATATGAGATCAACAATTAGTCCTTTAAATTTCTCAAAGAAGTAATGAGCTTCTTCCACTACCTCAAGATCAGATAGCCCTTTTTTAACGGGCTTTTCCTCTTCCAAATCGCCATAGAACTCGTGGATCATCTCTATGTTCGTCGGTAGGTTAGCTGCTTTCTTCGAAGAGTATTCATCCATCAGCTTGGCATAGTTTGGTCCGGGATCCGGATCTTTCATAATGGACTCTCGAAATCGATCTAAACTTGCAAGATACAGAGCTCGAATACGCTCACCATACTTGATAACTCCAACCACAAATATCAGCACCGTTGGGATCAACAGCTTGTTTTTGGAAATTGTTCGGAAAAAAACATAGGCCACAGAGCTGCCCTGGGTCACGAGACCCAGGAAATGCCGGTGCCACAGGGCATTATCCTCGAGGGCAAAGGCACTAATAGTGTCAGGGCCCCCGAGGTGTACTAACAGAAAGGGGGACCAGAATACAAGAACATCTTGAAGTTTGTTCTCGGCAGCAAAGCGGTCATCATCCCCTTTGCTGTGAGAGATGTGCCCAACTGCAAAATTAGCAGCCCATTCTACGAGCAAGTAGCCGGACCAGAGGGGCAGTGTCAGGTAGACAGTTGAAATGCGCTTTCTAAGGGGAGCGAAAAAAATGAGGATTATTTGGAGAGTGAGGCTGAAAAGAATCACAGCACGAATATCCCATGCGTCCCAGATCTTCTTCAAATTGAAATTCATAATTCACTCACTGTCTACTTTTTACAAATGCATCTTATCTTGGTAAATAAGTTGCTTACTAGAAAATGACTTCACCAAAATCTAGACGGGCATAATGCCTCATTCGTTATTGTAGTCAATTTTTATATTGAAGGTAGGATATTTTATTCAAGGAAAAAAGCTTAACTATGCCTTCCAACTTTGAGAAAAAGTTCATTCATGTCATATGTTAAAAGTTTAGGTAATTTTTCATTTGGCAAAAAAAGGCTCATCCAAGCATTGGGTCTATCACTGTAAGGAGCTAGTGCGATCAATCATTTCATCCTCATTTCAAATATTAAATATTGAAAGAATTTAATATTTACATATGAGTAAATTTAATTGTTTGTGAATTCTAAACCTACTAATTAGGATAAAAAGGAAATAAAAAGAAGAAAACACTAATAAAGGAGCATGGATAGGTACGCGCGGATGGGGTATTTCTGCAAATGGAAATAGGACTGTGGGGGTGAGGGTCCTGGGGATTTTGTTGGTTTAAATTATTTTTTATTATTTGGGCATAAATTCATATATTCATTGGTTACTTTTTATTTTTACTCAAAATTTATTGTTTAAGAATTGTTTTTACACAAATGACAAATGTCGTCGTGTAGTTTGTCACTTTACACGTCATTCGTCAAAGTAACACACACCTCATATATTTTTGTTAATTGAAAAAAGAGTGTCAAAATGATACAACGGTACCCTACATGAGGTATCTAAGATGAACATTGCTCAGTTGAGGTGTCTAATTGAAACTTCATACCAACTTTAAGAGGCCACCGATGAGTTAGACCTTACTTTTTAGTCTGTTTCAAAAAGTATGTTTCTTTTCTTTTTAACAACTTTTTAATTCAAATTAGTTTCGACATGACATGTTTAAGATCACAAGATTAAACATCATTTTAATACATTCTACGTAATTTTAGTTTAGAAGTACAAGATTTAAAAGTTCTCTACTTTCTTAAAGAAATATTTCTTTTAAGGTCTTGGTTTTCCTTTACTGATTTATTTTTAGTCACTAAATAGTCTTGGTCTTTGTTTATTTATTAAGTTATCGATGTTACCATAGTGAGGATTATAATATTTCCTCAATAACGTGAGAACATGGCCTATAGTGTTCTTGGTCATTTGCAATTCTTTATAGTCTATTGCCTTTCTTTAAACTTTAATAATGCTTTTCCACATCTTGAATGATCATTTGCAATTCTTTATAGTCTATTGTCTTTCTTCAAATTTTAATAATGCTTTTCCACATCTTTAATGATCATTTGCAATTATTTATAGTCTATGGTCTTTGTTTAAACTTTAATAAAGTCTTGGTCATTGTTTTTTTTCCTTATAATAATAATAATAATAATAATAATAATAATAATAATAAGTCTTGGTCATTGTTATCAAATAATCTATATATAAAGTCTTGATCATTGTTTAATTTGATCTTCGTTATCCTTCCCGTATTTACTAATCTATATATAAAGACTTTATTATAATATAAAGTCTTGGTCATTGATTTTTTAATAATCTAATGTTGTTTTTAACTTTAATTGATATATAATTAATTTTATTAAATCAGTAAGTAATCATATTTCAACTATAAAATATGAATAATTATATCACTACAACAAAATCAACTTTTAGCGATAATAAATATGCATATTGACGAGAGGGAGTTGCTCGAATGGTAAGCACCCCTCACTTCCAACCTGAAAGTTGCGGAGTTCAAGTCACCAAGGGAGCAAAAGGGCTGAGAGCTCCTAGGGAGGGTAAAAAACAATTAAAAAAAAATAATAATAATAATAATAATAATAATTAAAAAATAATAATAATAATAATAAAAAAATATTTAAAAAAAAATAATATATATATTAATAAAGAGTGCTAAAGTATATACTGTAATAAGTTACTTGTCATTTGATGCAATGCCGCTATAGGTTTTAGGGACATTTACAAAGAGCTCTAATTGCCTCTAAAAAAACATATTTAGCAGTAATTAAGTTATTATCATTAATTAATTGACACTAAAAATCATTTTTGATATTGTGTAAGTAGGGATAACCAAGCTAGGGAATGGCAATGAGAAGAACAAAAGAACTGGGATTGACAGATTATATATTAACTTTACAACAAGTATTGGGTTGTTGGTAGTGTGAAGTAACTTTTCCTCCATAATTAGAGGTTCCAGATTTGAGTTTTGGACATGAATTAGTTATTTATATCATGGAGTAATTTATCTTTTAATATGAGACTTTTTATCAAGAGTAATTTACCTTTTAATATGGGGCTTCTTGACGCGAATTCGGAATATTTGTCGGACCTTGAGGAGGATATCACACAACGAATAAAAGTAAAACACATTACAGATATCTCAAGTTTGAACATGTGCTATACAATCATCTATGCTAGAAAACGCTTCATCTCTAATGTGGGATTTTTCGACACAAATTTAGAATAGTCAAATCCAATACGTTTATTGAATGCAGGGAAGGCCCAAAATAGTCCCTCGTCTTTGGGTTAAGACTCAAAGTCATCCTTGAGTTTTCACATGGAGCACTAATAGTCCCTCATGTTTGCAATATTGGTGCACTTTTGGTCCTCCCCTAAACTTTTGCCTATTTTTTAACATTAATTTTGTTCATAATTTTATGTAAGGAATGTCCCATCGTCTTTTTTATATATTTAGTAGAAATAATAATTATATGTGAGAGAAGGTGAGAAGAACACCTTGTTCTATTTAGTATAAATATTACCTGCAATACGATTTCTACTAAACAAAATAAGGTGGTTTTCTTCTCTCAATCTCACAAATGGAGTTATCATTTCTACTAAATATATAAAATGACGATTAAACATTCAATACATAAATTATGAATAAAATCAATGTTAAAAAATAGGCAAAATTTTGAAGGAGGACCAAAAGTGCACTAATATTGCAAACATGAGGGACTATTAATGCTCCATGTGAAAACTCAAGGATAACTTTGAGTCTTAGCCCAAAGATGAAGGACTATTTTGGGCCTTTTCTCAACCCTAGCACCTAAACATAGTCACATTTGTCAGAAAACGCTTTATTCTTCAATGTGGGACTTCACGACACGAGTATAGTTAAACAATATAAGTATTGAACACGGAGTGAAAACAAAATGAAGAAAGTTTAGGAGGTGTTTAGCCATTAAATTTTTTCACTTTTTAGGGAGTTGAACTCCGAAAACATGCTTGACCATAAAATTTCGAAATTCAATTTGAAGTTCAATTCTAGAAATTTTCAAAAATTTGAAAAATAACCATAAGGTGTTTTCACTTCTTTTTTTTCACTCCAATTTACTCACAAAAAAAACTCTAATTTTCAAATATCATTTTTACTTTAAAAATAAAAGCTATTGCTTTTAAATTTTACGATGAAACATCATCAAACGCCCGCTAAAAGTACTAGGCTTGTTTCAAAGGTTGGCTTGGGATGAGAAGAATGAAGATACAAACTTTGCACTAAGCAATGGGTTGCTTCAGCTTTTCCTCATTTTAACTGTCGGCCCATTTACCTTTTCAGCATCTAGCCCAATTGAATTATCATGAGCCCATAAAGAACTACTTCCATTATCAATAAACAAAACTATTTTAAAAATATTAATTCAGGGTTCATGCCCAAATTGTTCATAATTATGGTCTAAACCCTGATTAACATGTTGTAGGCATTTAGATTATTATATTTTAAAATCTACAAGAAATTTGAAATTTGTCTTCAATTCAAAATATTAGTCCAAAATTCAAATAAATATTGTTGTAATGTGATTTATTTATTATTAGGTCCAATGTAAATAGATTTAATTAAGGGGAAACTACATAAATGGGACATAAAATTCAAAATAATTACAGGTTCATACTCAAATTCAAAGTAATTCTAAAATACTCATTCTCTCATAAATAATTACAGCTCATACCCCACATTCATTAAGGCTGATAATTTTCACTTAACTGATACTAAATCAGTATCATATATTGTACTGGTTTTCTTGTTCAGAAATTAATCATTAGTCAATGATTGATATATATATATATATATTGGTTTAGTATCAAGTAAGCAAAATTATCAACCTTAATGATACATATACAATATACGATATTGATTTAGTATCAGTTAAGCGAAATTATCAGTCTTAATGATACCCCCAAACTATTATAAATGGCATGTCTATACCCTTCGTATGGGTGGATTTTTAATTTATAGATAAAAATTAAAATAAATGTAGTTGATACGCTTAGATGAAGCCATGTGTCCCTTTGTTAACCTTAAAGGTAAAAACAACCTAAAATATTAACGGTAAGGGCATGAATAACCCTAAGTATAACAGAGGATATTGACATACCATTTATAATAGTTTGGGGGTATATTTGTCCTTTTTTCCTACAATATAGGATACTGATTTAGTATCAATTAAGCGAAATTGGTTGGGGAATATATTGTAACTAGTGAATTGAGCCGCGCTTCGCACGGTAATAAAATTTTTAAATAATTTATTTATAACATGCGAATGATTAAAATATTTTAAACCTTATATATCTATATACATTAAATTTTGAGTTTTGATCTAATTTATATGTAATACTTTCTTTTAAAAAATAATCATCATTTTAAAATTGTAGTAGAATTTGAAGAAAAAATGATCTCTTAACATGCATATGTTCATATTTTAAATTTAAATCTAAAAAATTGGTTACAATATAAATATCTGAACTTGTCTAACAATCTCGTCTACATTCTACCTTCCTTTGCCATTTCATTTACCTTTCTTTTACAAAATTGAAATTGAAAAAAAAATAAAAAAGAATAATATTACAAATCAAATATATCTTTCTTTTTTCCTTTTTTTTTTCTTCAAATTTGTCTCTCTAATCTCCTACTAATTTCATCTAACCGTCAATTCTTAATTCTCTCTTCTTATAATATTCATTATTGTGCCGTTTTCATCTTTAGTCGCATGTAATATCGATCTCATTATCAATTAGTTTTGAGCGGTATCAATCGAAATGCTATTTTTTTAAAAAGGCATTGAAACAATGTTTTTTTATCAATCGAAAACGTTAAAAAATCATACAAACTTTATTAAATACGAATCATATATAATGATACTAATATTTTACATTATGTCTATTGATAATCAAGAGATAAAAGTAAAAATTTAAATCTTGCAATTGTGATTTGTGGTTGAAATGTGGATGTACAAGTCTTGAAATATTTCTTGACATTTATTAAGGTAATTACTACAATCAATTAAAAATAACTAAAACATAAAATTAAGAGAGAAATAAGGAGATGTTAGAGGTAGAAAAAGTAATAATGTGACAAAATAATAGATAGCAATAATGAGCATTAAATGACCCGTTTCCTGCAAATCTAAGAAACAGACGGTTTTTTTACGTTTTCTAAAATATCTAGAAAAATGTCTAAAAAAATTGAGAAAAAGATTGTGACATTTCACTTCTTTTATATATATAATTGTGACGTAATAAAAAAAATATGAATACGAAATTATAGTTACGTAAACAGAGAGACATATTCATATATATTAACAATTTTTTTAAAAAAAAGTACACTTAAATCACAAAAATTGCAACAAAATATTGCAAAAATTTAAATATAATACTATATATATAGAGAGAGACGTATTCATATATATATTGACGACTTCATATAGAGAGTGAGAAAGAGAGAGATGTATTCATATATATATTGACGACTTCATATAGAGAGTGAAAAAGAAAGACGTGTTCATATATATTGATGACTTCAAAAAAATTACACTTAAATCACAAAAATTACAATAAAATCTTGTAAAAACTTGAATAACAATGACACTGATTAAAAATTTACCTCTTCAAGTAAAAAAAGAACTCCATATTAGTTAGCCTGTTATAAGATGATGATAAGATATATAGATTAAAAATGAAGGATCAAGAATAAAATAAAAAGAAAAAAAATAAAAGAACAGAGAAAAACACTTACCTGAGACCTCAAAAGAAAAGGTATAAGGAGTATATATATCCGAAAATAGAGTAGGAATAAGCAAAGGAATGAAGCCAATTAATTATTGGTGATTAAAAGCATAAAAGTAACTGATGCTACGTGAGGTGGAGCATTAATTATTTTCCTAATTTAATTGCCCATTATGCTAATTATGAGGAAGGAAGTTATTTTTTAAAAAAATATTAATAAATACATGAATAAAAAAAATCAAAATTAAGAGAAAAATAGATAAATAGTAATATTGATCAATAAGGCATGCCACATCAGCAGCCCTTTCATTCAGTTTTATATTATATAGATATAGGCGTATGAATATAAAGGGGTATATATTTGTGATTATTTTACTTTTATGGGTACCCTTTAATTAAAAAGTCTAATTTTACCAAGCTAGTCTATTTGATTGGGCTTCAAATAATGAGTCCACTATATTAGTCCAAGCTCCATTAGATGTTTATCGTAAACTAAACCAACTAAAGGGAAAATTATGCAAAATTACAAACATTTAGCCTATATTAGGTAATATAGCAACAGTTTAAGAAAATTGTAATTCCAGACTATAGTTTCCCCAATTCTTGTTAATCGTTTGATTTGTATAATTCGTCTGATTTGTATAATTCAGAATTTTTATAATTCGGTTTATGATTGTATAAATCCAGAATTTTGTATATGCTTACCCTAACTATTTGTATACAATTTATGAAAAATTCAGAATTAATTACCCTGTTTGTATATTGGAAAGCGAAATATACAAATAGAATTCTGAATTTTTTTTAAATGTATACTTACAGAATTTGTATATACTTACCCTATTTGTATATTCGCAAACGAAATATACAAACGGGCTGAGAAGAAATATACAAACCACAACCTCCATAACAAACGAAACTATAGCTATGGAGTGAAATTATCGAAACTATAGTTGTGGAACCTTATTATGCCTATTATGTTTCTCTAAACTAAACTTGTGTCTAATATCAAAGTGGCATGATATATGAAATTAATTGAAAAGGTCAATAAATTATGCCACATATCAAAAACATGACATATCAACTAAGGGTCAGTTTGGTCATACAATATGAAATTATAAGATGAGATGAGATCATGAAATGAAGTTGATGTTTTGTTTGGACATGCGATTTAAACTTTTTATGTTGTATATTTTCTCATAAACATAAAAACATCATAAGTTGTATAACTATTAAAATTGTCTCAATTTTTTTATACATTCTTACCAAATAAACAAAAGTTTATAAAGTCCCATAATACACTATTACAAAGATATTCTTAAAAATACAATATATAATGATCAAACTTTAATTCAATTAAAAAAAAATTAAACATATGTAAGTTGTGGTGTACTAGTACTCCCTCTGTCCCTAATTATTTGTCCACATTTCCTTTTTTAATTGTCCCTAATTACTTGTCCATTTTGACAAATCAAGAAAGAATTTTTTTTTACCCATTATACCCTCAATTAATTACTTTAAAAAAATGTAGACTTCTCGAAAATCTTAAGTTTTTAATTCATTCATTTCATAATTAATAGGGGTAAAATGGTAAACTCACTATGTCAATTATTGTTTTCTTAATAGGTGTGTCAATGCAACAGTGGACAAGTAATTAGGGACAAAGGGAGTATTTAATATAGTCCTCCCACATAGTACTGACAATTTTCTCACATTAAACCTGCATTTCTCGTACATATGACTAAGAAGATGAACCAAGGGAGTATTTAATATAGTCCTCCCACATAGTACTGACAATTTTCTCACATTAAACCTGCATTTCTCGTACATATGACTAAGAAGATGAACCAACATTGTTACTTTGAACCATTTGTTGGTCAATTTGGTTGGTAAATAAATTTGATAAAAAAAATAATGAATTTGGTGTATATAAATGGTAAAGCATAAATTAATTTGAAGTAATAATAAATTTTATGTTAGTGAGGATAATCATTACATGAGATGTAAATGGTTTAAAAAGTATGTTTTATTCAAAAAATATAAATAAAATAAAAATGACTTAGTTTTCAAAAAATCAATTAAACTTATAGTTTAAGAGAAATCGAATTTCCAAAAAAACAGAGTCACCACTTATTTTTTTAATAAAAATCAAGAAAAAAATTGAGGTTATCAAAAGATTTAAACAGATAAAATCAATTGAAAATAATAGGGTTCGAAGTTCAATGTACATTCCGAGAAGGTGTTAGGTCCTCGGAATGCCCGCTAACTTGCGGTTGACCGGCGATTTGACTAAAAATGACTTTGACTGATTTTGAAATTTTAATTAAATAAAAGAACTCATTTATCTTAACTATCTTTATTTTGTTTTGAAATTTTAACTTAGTAAAAGAACTAATTTATTTTAACTTATTTATTTATTACTATTATTCTTCTAATTAATTATCTTTAAGGGAACATAAACCAAGGGGGATTATTCTAATGGGATAATTCAAGTTGCAAGGCCAATAATAAAAATAAAATTAAGTATGGAATATAAATATTTTAATTTTTATATAAAAAAATTGAAATGGCTATCTATGAGAATTTAATTAAATTATACCATAATCCAAATAAACGTTAGTCAAATATAATAACAAATAGATAAAAGTAAAGGCAAGGAATATTGAATTTGGGTCTTCGGCTCAAATTCCAAAGTTTGATATCCTGTCCTAGTACTAAAAATTCCCAACACCATTTTGGGCCTATTCAATCAAACTCTGGCCCATACTTTTGGACCTTTTCGGCCCATTCCTGTTAGGACGTGCTGGAGCCAAGGCAAAATCAAGTAAAATGGGGCTTTGACCCAATTTCATGCCAAAGTGAGCCTTGCACACATCAAGTATACAATGTATACGGGATACATATTTCATCTCCGATCCCGTCTTTTATTTTAACCTGTAGCTGCTGCATTTTAACCCACATTTTCGCGTTTTGGACCGGTATATCAGTATGTAACCTATATCTGCATTTTTGAGCTGTATTTTCGCATTTTTCTTTGTATGCCAATGTTCTCACTGTGTGCATCAGTGTATTCGGCATGCATTCTGCCCATTTTGGAACTCTTATTATGCTTTCCAAAACTTGTTCATCAGTCATTTTCAAAAGAGGAGAAATATAATGCAAAGCCGACTCGAGGAAGATGCGATTGGGCCTCCATGGCCCACTCGGAATGAAGAGAGGAAGGTAATGGAGTTCGATGAACTCACTCGAAATTACATGAAAACAAGAAGAAAAAAAAAGAATTAATATCATTCCTAACAAAGGAATTTAGAAATAAAATTTAAATCCATAAGGAAGTCAATCACATTGATGGCGTAGCAATGATACAACTTGGCAATTAATCACAACCTTATTGCATACTTATTTAAAACGAAACCATTCCACTAACTCAAAACAAATTAGCCGAAACCTTTCGTGGCATAAATGAGATGCTGGAACAATGGATTAAACAATATTCCAATAATTTGGACCCCTTTCAACACCCAACAGTAATAAACATACGTACTTGAACAAATAAAATTAGGGGGCCATTCAAAGGGGAAGAGGACAAGAATAGACTATACTATGAGCATCAATAAAGACAAACCAAACATACTAATGGTATTGAAATAAAACAACTTAACAGTGACCTATAGTCATGCTTTTCATATTATGAACTAATTGATCAAAAATACAATTTCTAAGGAATTGGACATAGATGAATTGCCGAAAGAAAAAAAAAAAAAACTAAGTTAAATGATTTCCAATCGATTAAAGGAAAAGAGACCATTTAAAGAAAACAAATACTCAATAGCAAGTGGCAATCTTAACTCAAATCGAAAGCAACACCCTCTATGGCAATATAAGCTAGTAAACCGAATCGAAAACGCAACCCAAGGCCAAGCCTATGTCAACAACTTGAGACAACAAGATACTCACAATAAATGATCTTAATCATAACGATTTGTCATTTTTCTAAAACAGATTTAGTACTAAAAGCGTTTTAAACCAAACCTAAAAAAAGAAAATGGCTTGGAATTGTTACAGTAAACGAATAAAGCATATGATATGCTCAACAAATTCTAAAAAAAAAGCATGCTGAAAAAGAAGGAGAAAATAAACAAAATCACTGGCTAACAATGTCTGGTTCTTAAACAATGAAACAGTAAGCATAGACTACACCTTTTAACTAAACATGGAAAACATCTAAGAGTGGAAAACATATAAAATAAGCAGAGATATGAAAGAATCGGGACATGAGTCCTATATCGAAAAGGAAACTTGTTATCACAAGAAAACTCTATATATATACCGATATGGATGAAAACTAATTACGGCAAGCTTCAGAAAATGAAAGCAAAAAAGCAATGGGGTAATCTTTTGATACGCTCAGAACATTTATCATAACATGAGCATGAGCACAAATAGAGAAGAACAAATAATGAAGAACAACACGGACGTAAGACGAGCATAACAAACGCGAGTTTAAGAAGAGCACAGACAAATACATGAGCTCAAGCAATCATTCAGCCATCTTGAAAAAACGAACACATATCACTCATTTCAAGGAATAAGGTGAAAGGAATAACATCAAACTGAACATATCGCTTAAGCTCATTCTAAAATT
The DNA here is from genome assembly GCF_900185275.1 of Solanum verrucosum. Lineage (NCBI taxonomy): Eukaryota > Viridiplantae > Streptophyta > Magnoliopsida > Solanales > Solanaceae > Solanum > Solanum verrucosum. The sequence goes on from NW_026020420.1 coordinate 566,931, forward strand.
CACGAAGAACTACACATCAAACCAAACAATGACCTCAAAACAGACAAAGGATTATGAGTCGTTTACCTTGTTCGAGGCAGCGAACGGAACAACAGCGAGCTGGGCAGAAACGGCCTTCCACCACCGAAATATGATTCCCAAATTTCCGATGAACAACAAGAGCAAGGACTGAAACCAAAATCCTGATTCCAAGGAGTCCTAAACAAACAGTGTAACCCGAAATTTCAGCGTGTATTTCTGTCTTAAAGATTGGCCGGTTCCTCTATATTTTCTCCCAAAATCTCGTCCCCCTTGGCATATGAAAAGAGGGCAGCATTTATAGAACGAAACTAGGGCCGAAATTGGGGGGAAACCGATCAAAAATCTGGTAGGGATAGGGTACATTTGAAATTCGACTGGCAGATGCTTTTTTCTGCCGTTGCAGCGAGGAAGACGACACAGTGATGGATTTGGATCGTCTAGGACGCGCGATTGGGCTGGAATCGCTAGACTGTTGGCTCGCGGAGAAGAAGAAAAGAGAAACGCATAGGGCCGGGTATTGTACGCGCTCCTCGCGTGAAGAAGAACGCGTATAAGAGGGTTGTTTTGGTATTTGCTGCTATGAATGTTGGGGCTGGGTGTGTTGGCGTGTAGCTGGGTTTCTTTTTGGAATAGGTAAATGGGCCGGGTCGAGGGAATTAAGAGAGGAATGGCTGAGTCTCTGGAATTGGGCTGCTGCAGATGCTTGGAGGGTGGTCTTTGGCGTGAGAGCAATTGAAGTCGGGCTGGAAAGGCGAAAGGGAATTGGAAGAAGGCTGCTGGGAATGCTATTGTAGGAATTTGAAGAATGGGCCTGCTGAGATTTGTGAAGAAAAAGGCCCAAAATTGGCTTCTTTAAATGGTTTAGATAAATTGAAGATTTGGCTAAGGAAATGTAATCAACAATGCCCAAATGAATTTCAAAATGCAACCCAAATCGAATTTAATCGATGAATTAGGTTCAAACTTAAACAAGACGAATTAATTAATGAGCTTCTCAATTTCAATGAAAAGAAAATAATTAACTTAATTATAACGTAATTAGTTTGAATATGAATTAACCAATTCAAAATCGTAATTATGATTTGAACTAAACTAAATTAATAAAATACTTAGCTAAACGAAATAAAATCTTTTTGATACGATTTCCAAATATTTATGAAATATATTAATAAATATATAAGAACTACGTGTTATTTAAATATTATAAAATGACTAAAATCACTTCAAAACTTGAAAAATGTTTTATAAACTAATTATTCTAAATCATTTGCAATCTAAGAAGCTCGAAAATTAATTTCTACCGGGGAGGGTCAAAATTGAGTGTCAACAAAGTAATGACAAGAATTATAAATTTTATTTACATATGAAATAAATGGTTAGTAGATATAAATATGAAATTATTTTTACATATGATATCGCATGATCAAACGTCTTCTAAATTATATCTCATAAAATTATAACTTGTATCATTATGAACTTCTTAAATCACAACATTGTGAAATTAAATTTATGCGTCTATTAGGTCACATGTATATTTTCTCTTTCTCTTTCTCTATATACTAGTAAAGGCAGCCCGAGCATTGCCCGGGCCCAACATGAGCATATGTGGCGCAAATATGTACAACAATCAGAAAGTTCCTCTGTAACTAAGGGGGGAAAGCAGCTTCAAGAATGATAAAGGGACTTGCACAATTTGATGATAGACATTGCCTTCCCTCTTCAACTGCAATCTATGGAAAATTCTACACATGCGTGTTGCATTATTAAGCTATCAGAAACAACATTAGATAAGCTTTTTCTTTTCAAAGAAGGTCTTCAAATGCCACAACTGCAATCCTGGCACACCTAAACATAAGAAGATTGACAAGCCAGTTATCCTAGCGATTTTGGAGTTGGTAGATCTGTTCAGTTCCTGCATTTCAGCTTCTCTGCATCGTGCCGAAAAATGATCAAGCTTATGTTCATGATGATTATTAACTACGTAGCTCTGACTCTTCAAAAAATGTTGCAGCACTCGTGTTTGATCCTCCAAAAATAGTACTCCCTCTGTAATTACAACTTTCCACATGACATATTTAAGACCATAAGATTAAATGACATTTGACATATTTTAAGATATGACCATAAGATTCAAAAGTCTTCTTTACTTCCTTAAACTCTTTGTCAAGTCAAAATAGGACAAACAAATTGAATAGGAGGGAGTACTAATCATGGATGATTTGACATGCATTGACAACATTTTTGAAGAGTCTGGAACTTAAAATATTAACAAATGATAAACTCACCTTTCATCATGGATGGCTTTAACATTTTCAAGTATCTTCTTTAGTTCAAATTGCATTACCTATTAAGATAACAACAGTTTATGTTAGTCACAACTTAGAACTCCACAAGGTGCAGTCAGCAAGTTCATGGTTAATTTCCTCTTTTCAGAAGCCCCTTTGTCCGGGCACAAAGTTGACATAACTAACAGTTTTTGAAATACAGGTGTACACTACTGCCATCAATCTTTTTTCTACTACTCTAAGTTTTGATTTAACTAAAAGACTCTAGACTATTGTTCAAAAGAAAGAAAAGTAGTCCTAATTAAGAACAACAGAATGCAGAAAATGGAAGAAGCACGGGATGAGCTATGGTGGTCTAACGTCAAGAGCTCATGGATTGTCGGAGGATAGCTTCAGCACTTCATGCACATAATTGCTATGCCAAGTGACTACATTAATAGGAGAGAAGTCCTGCTTCGCAGTGAAATGTTCACCATCATACCTCTACACAATAGTGTGACCAAGATGGGAGCCATCTTCGTACCAGGCAACAGGAACAAGAAAATCCCTCGGAGCAGCCAAGCCATTTGCGCCTAAATACATATTCAAATGCATATCATCAGCAAATAACATCAGTTGTTTAAATTGCAAGTAGTTTTGCACTTTCTAAAGCACCTATTGGCCCCAGATCAGGAAGTTGAAGATGAGTTCCAAAAGTTTCAGCGACATAACCACGTGAAGGTCCATCCGGGAGATCAATAGCAAACCAATATTCTTGAGGCAAAATGACAATTTCACCAGGGCAAACCTGCAATCTTCCGCATTCAGTAGTAATCCACAGCCCTACACCGTTGAATACATACAAATACCTGCATTTTCAACAAGACGCACATTATCACCTGATCTACTGAACTTTGTAATAGGTGTTGTGCCGAGTTGATATTCCAATATTCCATACACATCATTGTCTATTCACAAGAGAAATTCATTTTAGCAGATTTATAGTCCATTATGTTAAGGAGATACGATATACTCTCGGCTTGAAAGCATATAGTAATTAACAGTACTTGCAGCCAATGTTATATCCAGAGCATAACAATCGATAGGTTGAGGCAATCAACTATATCTCAATCCAAATTATAATTTAACAAAAATAAAACATAAGAAGAAAGTAATAATTATGTTCCGAACTCCATCAGAAGGACATAATGACGACAATATAGAGCAAGTTTGAAATACCAATTACATGTGAATTGCAAAACCATGTCGGAGATATGAGTTGGCATCCCCACATATAGTATACAAACCATCGATGAAATAAGCCGGTGTTTCTGGGATTTCGACAGGCTTCCACCATAGTTGAGTTGGTGTAGCGGAACTGTTTGACTGGTTGAATTCACTAACAAGCTTTTCATGTCCATCAAAACTCACAAGCAACAATATTCCAACTGACATTACCAAATATAGCAAGAGGAAAGGTTTAACAGAAAAGAACAAAACTCTAGTGCTTTACCTACCAGTTCCTTCCTCAAGAACCTTAAATTAAGCCTAAGGAAAGAATTTAATAATACTCTTAAATTTGAGAAAGACTACCGGAAATTAAAAACTGTTTTAACTGACTTTTCAAGGGAGATTTCTTTAACATTTCCGTTGTTAAATGATAGAAAATGAAGAAATATGATCCTAAAAACTGTACTGTACGGTGCAGCTTATAAGATGTTGAAGCTAATCTTCATCTTTTGTTTAACACATTATCTGGAATCAACTGATCTCAATCTAATCTATATGAATGAGTCAATTTAAGTGTCAATGAAATTCCCCTGAGAAACCATGCAATGTTGCAACTTAATCACACTATTGAATCTCACTACTTAGCAAATGTTTAACTTTGAATTTTACATGTAAACTACTCGAGCCGGCATTTGGTTCAAAATTGAGGTTGTTGTCCCATTGAGCTGATTATGTGATTTTGATTGCAGCTGCTAGGATAAGAGAGATACTGTAGAGTGTGGGATTGGCCCAAGAGAGTTTACCATCTAATGTGGTTTCATCTGCACATGTTCTTGCCAAGGTTGCAAAGTTGTTGGATGTTAGAGATACTGAATTAAGTAGGTAGGTCACCTTTTTTTAGTTCTCACCCCCTTTAGTTTCGTTGTCTTACTAGGAGAAACATTGTAGTTTTCTTGTTGCAGTGGCAGATCTTTCTCTACGGAAAACAGCAGTTGAAGAGAAGAGAGGTAAAGTGCAGCAGGAATCAAAACAGCAGTATGGTTATTATAAGGTAACTTTACTTTTGTCTTAAATAATTTGCTGCAAATTTATGGATTTCATTTTCTTTTCCCAGTTAAAAGTCAAGATGCTGTTACAATATTTAATTATGTATGGGCGGTTATGAGACATCGTTTTATGTAGTATATCCTACAAATGTGGGCTTCAAGTTTATTAGTTTTCATGACGTGCCCTATTTTAACATTCAGCTAGTTTCCATGGAATATGTATGTATATACGTGCTCATGTTCATGTATATGTGTATGAATTTCACATCTCTGAGTTGCCTTTACTTTTGTGAAGAAGAAAGCTTGTTGCAAAAGTCTTTATAGTATAGAGAAGATTCAATATCCTCAAGATGATAGTCTGCAACTTTTTGAGTGAGTGTTTTATTTTATTTCTCTTCCTCTGTGCCAAAAGAGATGGGAGATTTGTTAGTACCAATTTTGTAAAGATGAAAAAGTCGCCCTGCAGTGTCTCTCTTCACGTTTAATGCTAAATGGATGATCTTGTGCAAGGTAAACAGTCATGAGTTGGCTGGATATGAGATTGATGAAGGCCTCCAGAGAGCTCTGCTATCTGTAAATATCTAATCCTCCTTTTCTCCCTACTAGTGGACGAAAGGTGAGCTAAATAGTGGTTTAATCATTGTAAGTTGTCGCAAACCTCGAGTCAGAAGGCACAAGGCAGCACCTCTAGGACCAGATGTGCGATGACTGGTAAGGGCTTATAGTAAGGTCACCTCTGGAGGCCTGGTTAAAGCATGCACATATACGATGACTGGATGAGTCAGAAGGCAACACCTCTAGGACCAGATAAATTGCTTAGCAGGCCCAAATTATCGTTTTATGAAGCAGTAACTTATCTATATAATCTGTCATAAAAGCTACTTCTGCTGTGAAACATATTTTATTTGATGATCTACCCTTCAGCAGGCAATTTCTTCTGAAAAGATTGGAAACTTTGTGATCTGAATGTATTACTTGCACCTGATCATAAATCTGTATTTTCGTATACCTGAAACCGTGAAGTGGATGTTAAAAGGTCTTTGGATGCAGGCTGTACTTAATCGTGTTGGTTACACCCCAGAGATAAGTCACGGGGTATTGGTTGAGATGGCAGAGCATAAGAAAGACTTGGAGAAGAAAACAAAACCAATTCTTGATACTCTGAGAAGCTACCAAGACTTGCCTCCTGTAACTATTTCTAAACATGACTAGAGTTCCATTGTTCTGCTCTCTTAAATTATATATGTTGTTGACTTTTTGAGACTTCCATTTGCAGGATAAAGCCTTGGCGGCATTGGCAATTGAGGACAAGAAAAGGCAGTATGCTGCTGCTGAGAAGTATCTTGAAGATGTGTTGCAGTCTGCTCTTGCCTCCTCAGAGTGACGTAGAATTCTTTTCTTCGAACATCTATTTTGCCTTCACTTCAGCTCGTAGTGCCTCGCCTGTCAAACATTTGGGAAATGAGATTGGGATTGATTTTCTTTCGACTCTTGTTCTATTTTATCTTTCACTTTTTGTATGTGCCATGATGGTGTATTCTCAACACTGCAAAAAACTCTTGAAATGGACTCATAATGATTTGTGTAATTTGAATAGGAAAAAGTTGTTGGTAAAGCCTGTTTCCTTTGTAGAGAGATTTGTTTTCTCCTTCAAATTCCAATCTTTTTACTTCTTTGAGAGCCTGAGAGAGGTGACACTTTTAGTTATCTTTAACACACCCCTCATGTTGCCTGATAAGGCTATGATCAACTTATACTTAATTATGTTTTCAACACGCCACCTGATAATAATATGTTGAAGTGTATGACCATCTCATCTAAAAGCTTAAGCCGTTAGAGAAAATACACTTTTATTTACGTAAAGTTCTGTCTTCAACAAATGTGATAAAAGGAGGAACATTTCTCATATGTGTCTAGGGGTTGGCAAGTTATCTTTTATTTTCAATGTGTGGAAGACATCTTTTGGATATGAAACTAACGTAAAGGATTAATGCATTGACAGTGGAATCTGAATCATATCCTGATGGTTCACCTGGAGATTTTGATAAAAAAAGACTCGAAACGTGCCCTGGATATAAGAAAATTAGTAGTCTAAGTCTTCCGAGGACATGACCTTAGATAGAGGTTGTGGAGAACACAGATTAGCATAGAAGGATAGTAGATAGTTTAGCGTTATCTCGCTTATATCCTTCCGTACTAGTACTAGTTTTTAGTATTTCTCTTGTAGCTTCTTGTCCTTAATTAATTAGGTTTACTTTCTATTATCTCTTGTATGTCAATTATCACACTATTTTATTGTAGCTTTTTTCTTTGTCATGCTCTCTATAGTATCTTCAAACTGCTTTACTCAACACGGGGGTCTTTCAGAAACAACTCTCTATCTCTACAGGTAGTGATAATGTCTACGTACCTCTACAGATCCCACACGTGAGATTATACTGAGTATTAGAAAAGCTGTATTTTCCCTTTCTTCATTGCTCTTCTTTGTAATCATTGAATGTAGATAGTTAGATAACAAATTCATGAAAACTTATATGCAAAATAATTCACCAATGCTTCCTTTACACGTTAGTATGTTTTGTCGGTTAAAAGAGTATTTAAAAAAAGGGGAACAAGAGACAAAAAAGAGGATATATTTTGCAAAGATGAATCCAGAATAAATTATTATATCAATAATAGCCATTATTTGTGCAGTCACACTCAATGTTGCATTCATGCAAGACAAGCCAATCAAATTTTTCATAGCCAAATCATATTGTGATTAGAAAATTCTTCTTTAGAAAAGGGTGGGGGTGGGGTGAGAGCTCACCCCTTTCATTAGTTAGAATAAAAAAATGGCTATATTATAAGCAACCCCCCCCCCCACCCCCCACCCCCACTCACACAATTCACAAGAAATCAAAAAACATCATATTCTTGAAAATGTTTGTGAAAATGCCTTGATTACATTGAGAATAAAATTTTCGCTATTGATCGATTGATGATAAGGATTTGTGAAGTAGAAATTCGAAAAAATCTTAATAAATAGTTTCAAAATACTCTTTTACAATAGTAGTGTCACATTCCCTTTAAGGAGCTACAAAGTCATTATTCAGACAAATGGATTATCTACTTAGAAGGTGAAAGTTCAAATCGAACAATATTAATTTCTTTATGAATAGTTGTAATTTGACTTCTTAACAGACTCGTTAGCTTCTCAACTAGATCGTGATTAGGAGAAAGTTTCATAATTTGAGAGTACAGTTATTTTTCTTATCACCAGTTTAAAAGAAGGAATTGCTCAACAAGCTATCACTACATTTCGAATCTCTATAATTTTGTCTCGAGAATAAATAAAGTTCCATAACTCGAACATCAACCTGTTACAAAACTTTAGTCTTTGATGGATCCAAAAAGCTTTAAAATTTTCATTGTTTAATCAGTTATTTCCTATTAAATTTATTTTTTGAAACTTCTAAATTAAAAGGCATAAATGCACACACCAAAAAAAGACATGTACTTTTCTTTCAATATATTTTGTGTCTATATATTAAATGCTATGAATTCAATTATATAATATTTAATTTGGGACATAAACTGCAAGATGGAAATCAGGCGGTAGGATGTGGAGACAAGAAAATTATTGGTTGCAGAAAATAGTCCATGACATAAATATTTAAAAAATAATTAATTTATTTAATATAAACATTCAAAATAATTAATTTAATATAAAACTAAAAGAGTTGACAGGACATTAATTGGTGGAAAATTTGGCCTGCGTCCCTTGATTATGATCAAACGCAAATTAAAAACTTAGATTCTTTTTGTCTATTAGTTTAATTTCAATTCCACCGCTAAACGCCCATAGTATTATGAGATTAAATTTATCTTATGTTTTGATTGGACGAGCCTATATATATATATATATTAACAGATAATATAGTATATTATTTTTATATCAAAATCTTGATATAACTTAATCCTATATAGAATATAGAATAAGTTATCTAGGTTATAAATTCTAATTTAATCTCCCCATTGTAATATTAGATTATCCCCGTTTTAATCAAGCCAAATAACCATTAATTAAAGAGAACACAACTTTGTTTAATTTCTTTGCCCTAATTTATATAGCACGATTGAAATTGCAAGATTCAAACTTTTAAATTTTGATCATGAATTCAAACACAAAAAGTATAATATCTTGCTAACTTCGTGAGACTCTGTACGCAAATAAGTTAGGGGAAAACGCACACTAAGATTCTAAATCATATGTTAAAATCGATTCATAAACAAGATGTTTATAAGAGAAATTTGATTATGGAATAGAATAGAAGGATTCATAAAATTCAAAACTTGAGAAGGATATTGCCACATAAATAAAGACGAAGAGAGTATTTAATTATTGTCATCCAACACATAGATTAGATGGTAAAAAATAAAAAAAAATGAAAGATAGAGAAGAAACATAGTACTAATGAAAAATCGAGTAATTAATAATATCCCATGAGATTTCTTGACCATCATATATTATACTTTAATTTATCATTCCCATTTTTGTTTCATAATGATCATAGACAATTTTGTTATCTATATAGTAAAAGAGAAATTAGATAGATAAGCAAAAGATAGAAAATACTCATCATGAATATGGACGATACATCGACGATGGGTCGAATCCACTATGCCTATTTTGTTTATTGTGACTATTATCATGATCATCCTCGTTTGTCATTCTGTTGCACCCCATCTGTTGTGAAATCGAAGTACCAGCACCTAGATTCAAATACACCATCCTCGAGTCTAGATTGAGGTTATTACCTCCCACATTGGTCGCGCTAGAACCATGATCTTCGTTGTTTATAGGTTGGAATATCGCGGTGGAAGATGGAACGTTGTTTGTATTTTCTTCCTCTCGAGAAATTACCATCGCGGCCGATTGAACTAGCTCGAGGCAAAGTCTTAATTTGTTAGGTTCAATGTGATTGAGCCCCGGGACAGCACCTTTGAATAGGAAATCGGAAGTTAGGGTTCGTAGAATATCGAGTGGAGTGATCCCATCCATCGTTCTAACATTTGGATCCGCGTGGTGGTCTAGTAGGACTGCCACCATGTCGGGTGACACCATTTCAGATGCAATGTGGAGGGGGGTTTTGCCAGCTGGACCGGCCGGGTGGTTCACGTTGGCTGCACCGAGCTCAAGTAATGCTTTCACAACCTCCCGGCTACAATTCTCGACCGCATAATGTAACGCGATCGATTCATCGAGATTTAGTCCTTCTCCCATTACCATAAGTTTGACTAATTCAACGTCGGATGAGTCAAGGGCTCGTCTCATTCGTCGAATTTTTTGGTCCTCGAGCTCTGAGGCCGAACTTAGGTCGTGCTGGTGCTGGTGATGGTGAGAGATCAAGGATCTTCTCGCTAACGAAGTTTTAAGGCGAATTTCCTCGATTTTCGCGACAACATCAATAGGAAGGTGTTTCGCTAAGATTTCAGGTGGAAGACCTGATTTTGCAACCAAATGGGAACAAGTAGTCCAAAGTTGAGGCATGTCTTGTTTTCTTGAAGCAATTAAAACTTTCATCACATCCTCAATTGAAGTTTTTTCGACCATGCTTGTCAATTGCTTCTGCAGAATCAAACACAATAACTACGTCTCAATCTCAAACAAATCAAACAAAATTTTAAAAAAAAAACACAAATGTCACTAATGTGATTATTTGACATATTTAGAAAGTAATGTTTCTTATCAAAGACCATCAAACAATTGAGTTTTTTATGCAAAATCTTGATTATATGTAGGGTAACACCAAATAATTCCATTTTTTAATATTGGTTCATGAAACCAAATTAGGAAAGTAGATTTGATTGGGGGTAAATAAATCACTATTGAAAGGCATGACCACTGCAAAAATCAAGAACCAAATTTAGAAAAAACATATAGACAAGAGGAACATTTCAAGAAACTCAAAATCTTTTACATGAAATCAAATAAACATCTAATGAAATGACACAACTAAGAACAAAATTCCACTGTATATTTTCTCGAACGCTTCAAAAATATTGCCGCGCATGTATTAAATCCTCTAAAACCATGTTAAATTCAAAGGATCCATATTTGTTCAACAATATTTTCGAAGAATCAGAACAACACAACAGTAAATCCGATAAAGTTAAAATAAACCTGAGTAAGCAAAGCAAGTTGTTCAACTCCAAAAGATCTAGCGGCTGAGAGTATATCAAGTGCAAGATCAACGGCTGATGTGCAATGTGTATGCCAACAGCTTCTCTCTCCACAATTAGGCCTTGGTTCATGTTTTTGTGGCACAATTGAAACTTGTCCACTATACAAAAATTGCAACATCAACAAAAACACCTCATATCCTACTGAGTTCACAGGTATTACTACCTGTGAACTACTGGTAGTACTAGTCCGCGGGCTTCCAAAGCCCGCGGAAGGGTCTGAGCCGCCACCAGGCGACTCAGGCCCGCAGAAGAATTTTCTGAACACAAGACTCCTAGCTGCTAAGATACATCTATGAGCATGTACTAAACGGCCTTCAACACTAAAAGTAACATCACTAAAAGCTTGACCATTGATGAGGAGATTTAGATAATCTAAAGAGAGAGTTTTTAAGGAATCTTCAAGAGTATTACTCATATTGTTATAAATTGTATAGATGAGGAAAAAAAAAGGTAGAGAGGAAAAAAAATAAATTTGGTGGATTTTAATTCACATAGTGGAAGATGATTTTGTGTTAGTTGTTTTTTTTTTCTAGTATAAGATGATGAAAGAAGTAGGCTATTATTATTGTTATTTCTTGTGAGATTCTCTCTTTAGTGATGTAGTTTCTGTTTTGCTATGTGGATAGATATTTTTTTTGTGAGAGGGTGGGTGGGTGGCTATTATGGACGGCTGAGGTATTAAAAATAATAATAATTAAAAAAATATATGGATTTTTAAAATTTGTTTATTTACTTTATCTGTTTTGAAATGTTAAGACTTTACACTCTAAATCATCCTCATAATTTTAGATGTGGACGTGCCTAAGTTAGTAATCTTTTTTTCACTTTCTGACTGTAGTAGTTTGTTGAAATGTGTTGAGACTTTATGCTCTAACTTATATTCATAATTCTAGCAAGGTGTGGACGTGCCTAAGATATCAATCTTTTTTCACTTTTTGATTGTAGTAGGGATTCATATAGAATCGTTAAGTGTCATGAGAAGGATAGATATTGTACTTATCATTCATGTTTTTTACCTCTTAATAAAGATTTTAATTCCGCTACTATCAAAATGGTATATTGTTTAGAAATTAGTTAAAATTTAAGTGAAAATTAACTAATGGTTAACTAAGTACTCCTTAATGAAAAGTTTGACTCTAACAACATCGATAGTATCTGATACAAATTTGAATTAGTCAATTTAGTAAATTAATGTGGGAGGGTAGGATAGGGAGATGGTCAATTTATGCCTAATTAAACATGCATATCTTTCTTGGGAAAGTATTTAATTTAGTGATCTTGTGAATTAAAGGTTCTTGGAAAATGTAGTATAATTTAATTAAATTTACTTACTGTTAGCCTATCTAGCTACTAAGTTTTTCTTGCATTAATTAATATTAATAGGTGCTATAAGCCTATAATTTTATGTGTAATTTTTCTTTCTTTTTCCTTTTGTCTACTTGTAATTAGTTGTATGTAGACTCGTCCGGATTCAAGGACAGATGAACGGTTATAATATCAAGTTCATTTAAATTTAAATTTGTGATATAAAATATAAATTTATATTAAAAGGTTAAATAGTACTATAGGTATGAATTCATAATATTATATATATATATATATGTTATACGGTACAATGTCATTATTCTCGTTTGCTCCTGCACTCTTTGAAGAAGAGCGAACAGTTAAAAACCTGATTTATGAACTTATTTTTGTTTCATTTTTTTAATCTATAAAAAATGAATGATTTCTTTTGATATTTACAAATAAATTTAACTTTAAATTTTTTATTTCATCTTTATTAACGACATGATTTTATATTAATATAAGTGTCATTATTTTTAAACGAACTAAAAAAAATAAAAATAAATTAAAACAGAAAAAATAATACTTACTATATTTTACCTTTGTTCACACCCTAAAAAAATTAGTAGTAACTCATAAAATGATGAAACTTAGGACCCGTTTGGCCATGCGATGTAGTATCAGGATATGGAATCATGAGATGAAATTGAAGTTTTGTTTGGACATGCGATATGAAATTTTTGTGTTGTATATTTTCTCATAAACATAAAAATCACATAAGTTGTAAAACTATTAAAATAGCCCCAATTGGTTATTCAATATTATCAAATAAACAAAAAATTATAAAACCGCATAATAAATTATTACAAAGCTATTTGTTCTCCACTTAAGTAATTGTTCCATCTAACTTTAATTTAATAATAAAAAAAATGAACATAAATTGTAGGGTACTAGTCTTTAATATAATCCTCTCACATAGTACGGACAATTTCCTCAAGTTGAACTTGCATTTCTCGATCATGTGACCGAGAAGACGAACCAACATTGTTACTTTGAGCCATTTGTTGGTCAATATCATCCGCAACTATATTTTCATGCTCATAGATTATAAATATTTCATCACTTTAACAATCAGTTGGTGTGAGTTAAAGTGACTATATGTTGGTGAGAATAATAAATTTTATGTCGGTGAGAATAATAAATTTTAAAAGTAATGATGTGATTATAAATTTTATTTACATATGAAATAAATGGTTAGTAGATATACATATGGGGTTGTTTTAACAAAATATAAACTGGTGGATCAATTTTTGTATTAAAATATTTCAAATCATGATATGAAATTACCATATAATTTCATATCATTATTTTTGAAGAATATGAAATCACATCTCATGAGATGGAATCAGCGTAAAATCGTATGTCCAAACGTTGATTCCATCTCACGATACCATATCGTAATATGATATCACATGGCCAAACACCTACTTATTGTTCAAAGCGACTAAATTACATCAAGTGCTTAAATAATGTTTACTACTACTACACACAATTTTATTTAATAACCACTATATCATAGTAGCTTTGGATAAGTTGGCACTTCCAAATCAAACCTTCCTGAATAAAAGGATCGGCGGAATCAGAATTTTTATTTTATAAATTTTGATTAATATCTACATATATTTAACAATTAACAAAACCTATTTTGTATTCGAATATCATTTGATGACAAAAGGTTATTAAGATCGGTTGATTCATATTCACGATTTGCACTCAACATAGAACTTTTTTTCTCATCTGTGTTTGATATATATATATTGAAGTTTGACTAAATTCAAATTTACATCAAAAAAATCTCACATTAAAATGTAAAATGCTTTCTAATAAAAGCAATTTTGTACCTAAGAACACTTGAATCTAAAATCTCGAAAAAGATGAAAAAAATATATTGTATAAATTGTTTAGGGCAATGAATAGAGGGAAAATAAGAGAAATAAAAACAAAAGGGAAGAAATGGAAGGGCAGTGATTGACAACATATCACATACTGTCTAATGATTTGACATCCTCCGATTTGACGTTTGAATTGTCATTTCATCACACATCTCCCCTCTTCGTTCGAAATGGCGGAACTAGAAATTTTATTAAACGTATTAAATATTTTAAAACTATATATTTCTAAAATGTTGTAATAATTTATAAATCAACATAATATAATATTAACATGAGATTTCGTATTCGAGTTTTGAATAGAAAGTGAGATACCTTTAAAAGTAAGAACAGATTCAAAAGGTTGATTAAGGATTCACTTAAACATGAATTCTATGATTTTTGTTCAAACTTCATATATTTATAATAAATTGTTAATTAAAATTCCAATTATACTTGTGACATTAATATTAAGGTCACTATAAGAAGTTATAAACTTTAAATTCTAAATTGTATCTATTCAAAAGTGAAATTTTTAAAAAAGAATTCAATTTAATCAAACTCCAAAAAATATTAACCATCGGGTGAATTTCATTTTAAGTTCAGTTTATTAGATAGCTATATCATTAGCGAAAGTTCAATTTTCCTATCTTATCTCTTATCTCGCGATAAAAGAACAAACTTTTATTAAAGCATATAATGGTACAAATCATGTCATGTAAAGATATAATCTAGAAACTAATTTTAAATAGTTTTGCCGGATCAAGAAGCATTTTTTTCTTTATGACATCGCTTCACATAATGTGTTGTTAACTTTGTACGATTCTTTTTACAAACATACTAAAAAGAAAAATATATCGTATAAAATGGAAGAGTAATTAAGATATAATAAAATTTATATTTGTTTCTCAACCTTTAGAATTTGGAGAAGACACATTGTATTTCCTAGTTAGAAAGGGTCGGCCAATTTTGACTTGGCTAATTGACACTATAGAGTATAGACCAAAAATCTGACAAATTAAATTAGGGTTTGACAAAACAAGTCATCAACTACCCCTTCACATTAAATTTTTCTATTTTTATCTTAAATTTTAATAATTTCTTCGTTTCAATTAAGATATCTTTTTTTTTTAGTTTATCTTAAAAGTTTGTTAGAAAAATTATATTATGCATATAAGACAATATTGTGTATATATAGATCAAAATAACTTTTTAGAGGCGTATTACAAAAATTTTGAATATTTTTAGTGAAATTTCTAATCACGACTAGAGAGCAACTCACTTTGCATATATATATTTTTTTCATTATGCAATAATTAATTTGATATACATTAAATTCTAGTTAATTGTTTCAAATTTTTTTCATTGTATGTATCACAAATTCTAGCTGAGGTTGATCAAGTAAGAAATAAAAGATGCCAAGTGCCCAACATGTGTTGTGACTTGTGATACAGTGGTGGAACTGTTCGATCCTTAATCAGAGCTTTGATTTTGAGCTTTGGGTATAGAGGAAATTTTATTGGGAGCACAACCCCTAAATGAGCCTTAAATCAGTGCGCAATCCGAATTTACTCAGAGCTCCAATGAAGACTCCAAACATCGAGTGAATTTTTTTTTTTTTAAAAATGACAAGTGGTAAACCAAGTGGGACAGGAATCAATTAATTTTTATATTCAAGTTATTATTATCTTCAACTATACAAAAAGATTAAGTATTTTTTTGGATTCATCTTTGACTCGAACAGAATTTCCTAATAGGGAAAAAGAAGTGGTAAAAATATTTACTGTTATTTTCATGATCTTTTACTACGTGACATTTAAAGAATATAATGATTACAACTTAAAAATAATGATTCCAAAGATTCCTAAAATTGATTTTAATTCTAGAGACTTAAACTAGCTTGTGAGTAATTTTATACAATTTATATTGGCTTTATGAGTAATTATATGATAAAAATGTACTTTAGATTTAATTAATGAGAAATAAGTTTTGAGAAGAGCCATAAAAAGTAATGAAAATGGGGACAATAAAGATATTTAAAGTGGGCTAGGCACTGATTAATTTTCTTGAAATAAATCTGGAATATTAAGTATAAATATTTTTTAAATGATCAAAGTTTAACTTACGATAGAATGTTAATTATTATTGAATGTGTAAATAAAGAATTATATTGATTGTTGAAAAGATTGCAAAATACATACACGATGTAGAATTATATTTATATGATGTGAGATTTTTTGGGGGAAAATCAAATTCTATGATGAAGCGGACAATATCATACGATCATGTCAAGAGTGTTTTTTATCTAATTTAATTCAACAATTGTATGAAATCGCGTGATTCAACTAGAAGAATATGGACATACTGATATGAGAGTGTTGTGGCTCGATCGGTTATTATGCCAAAGATAGCTTGGATATGCACACGTACAAGATGAGTAGCTCTAGGCTTCTGTGGCCATAAGTGCTCAGGCATATGGGTGATATACAGTGAATCTCAAAAATTGACTCGTGAATTGTGATAATAGGCCATTGGAATTTACTTCGAGGAGACGATTCGTAAGTGTCATAGTATGAGCTACGTGAAACTGAGTTTGATGGCGAAATATTAAATGTTCAAACAAAGTTTCAAATTAATAGTTCAAAAAAACAAAAACTATAAGCCTCTTAGAGAAAATAGTACGATGAGACTACACTCATAACGAACAATATCACTATCATAATTTATCCACATAGCTAACAACTATCCATTTCAAGCAAAGGCCACCAAATTGCTTTATGACCTTATTTGTTGATCATACTTACTTTTGAGGGAACATAACCCATAAGAGTATGTTATGTTAAAGCAAAGGCCACCCAATTGGAAAATCCACTTTCTTATTAACCCCTTTGACTTCTTCCTTTTTTAGACTAACTTTTAATCATAACCAAGTCCACAATACTTCAATTTTTTTGAGTGGCATTAAGATGATGACCTCCAAATTCCCATCTTTCAATTTGAGTGGAATTAAGATAATAATTCAAACTCAAAAAATACTAAATATAGATTGTTATAGACGCCTCCTAAATATAATGACAAGTTCAGAACTATGAGTAATAACTAATAAACTTCAAATACTGACTTCACGTTCTGACTAGGAACATGCATGGTAGGTCTATGACTAACATTACATGGAGCCAAGTGATGAAAATGTATCATAGTATTTACATTTTTGTTAAGACAGAATATTTTGGACTTCAAAAATGAAGAATAGTATAGTGACAAATAGGAAAAGTTTTCTACTACTTTTATGACTAGTCTTTTTTGTCTTTCTGCACACTCACTTGTAGTATCACCAAAAATTGCATTATGATTGCGTGTGAACCAAAAAAAAATTAAAATATCTCAAACTTAGTGTAAATTAACTATTGGTCATTACTCATTACCCAATAAAATAAGTCATATGTGTTGTTGAAGACACAATTCATTATAGAAAAGCATTTAAAAGAGAAAATTATCAAGTGGAGTTCACAGTGAAAATATACCCAAAATCTAGACAAGTAATTTAATTGAACTTAATTTCTCAATTTAAAAGGAGAAACCATCTAACAAAAATATTCCTATCTTCTTGTTCATACACCTAAATATTTGAAGGATGAAAATAAATGAGTGTGTTGATCGAATTGATCAGGTCATGGTAACTTATATATATAACGTAGCACCCTTTTGTAAAAATTAAATGTCTTAGATATGGACGATATCCAAATTTTCCTTGTAGCTAGTTAAATGTTTGGTTCGATCACTCACTAAGCAATACACCACTCTTTTATATTCTTAAGCTCTTGTGTTCTACAATTTATTGTTCTAAATCATATTAATAAGATCAAGCTAGACTCGATGACGCTCCCATCTACTAACACCAAATCTCAGACTCACGTATTTTGATCATCTAATTCAACATGTTCTTGAACCACGTATATAAATTTAATTATACCGTTTTTAAATCTTGGTTTCACCACTATACTCAATAATCATAAAATCCAAAAACGGGTCAGCCCAAGCCAATGCATGAAACATTATTAGGTGGTCACTTCTCATTAAGATACCAACTTTGATGTGACAAGCCAATGCAAATGTGACAATTGCTAATGACAATATAATTTTGAGTGACCTCTCTATATATTTTCTTCTTACTTTTTGAAAACGGCAACCACACATATATACAATGAACTACTCCATCTTTCCATCAGTCTCTATTTTGGAAGATTTATAACTCCAGTTATGATTCAGGTAAAGAGGTGCAGTGTGGCACTAACTTCAATGTTCCACTCACCTTATTCAATGATACGATTAATTTAAATTCGTGTATGTACTATATATGAAATATGTTAGTGTAAATTAGGTTTTGGACTTAACTCAAAAGAGTTGAATTGTCCAAGTTGATCGCAATGAGATTCATTCCATTCATTACCTCTTTCACGCTCAGATCTAAACATTCTTTATTCAGGATTTGACTTACAGGTCTGTTGCGTGCTTATTCATGGACCGAGGTATTTTCAACCCCACTACAAGTAAAAATATGTTGGGTTATGAAAGTGAATAAGACGTCATGCGAAAGCTTACAATTGCAAATCATATGGTTGACAAATTAGATACAATTGCAAATCATATGGTTAATTACAAATCAGATGACAAATAAAAACATACTAAAGATATAATATTATTATAGTTCGGTCAATCAACCTACATATTGAAAACTATACTAAAAAAACATAAATATGTTTAAGAGAAAATCTCCCATAAACTAAACTCTTAAAGAACTACATTGTGGATGCTATTGTGTTCAGCTTTGAGAATATGAATCTTCAATTTATAGATCTCCAAATTTTTCCGCTAAGGAAAGAATAAACCAAATATGGAAGAAAATTATATTTTCCTTTCAGAAAAAGTAAAAACATTTATGGTAATGTTTTGTCTTTTCTTTTAGGAAAAAATAAACTTCAAATAAGGTAAGAAAATCAGGGCAAAACCCTAACAAAATAGACACGAATTAGGTATTTGGCATAACTCACGCACCAACAATTATTTTCCTAATAGTATACATTTTTTACATTGAATGACTCTAACGCAAAAAAATAAGATGCGAAACTTATAGGTCGCTATTGCTCCAACGCTATCTTTTATTTTTACTTATAGAGATATGAGCTCAGAACGAGAGTTGATTTCTTACTTGGTCATTCAATTAGTAATTACTATATATAATCATAGAAAGTCATTAAATAGAATCAAGAAAAAATATTTAAATAATAGTAACTATTAATTGAATGACCATACGAGAAATCAACGGAACAAAAACGATCCTTTTGGCTTTTGGTCGAAAAGAACTGATTCCTTATGATTTCATATTTAGCGTCTCTTTCAATCTGTTTTTTTTTTTTAAAAAAATAAAATAAAATTCTTTTTGCCTCTCTTTAAAGCAGCTTTAGCTAACTGAACTTGTAGTTTCCTTACAGTACTATTCAGTCTCCTTTTTCTCTATTCTTCATTGACCACCTTTTTCTTTTTCTCTTTTTAAATTTCTCATCGGTATTTGATATTTATATTGGAGTTTTGTGTCGTGTAGCGCCTCATTCGAAGAGACACATTTTTTACTAAGAATTTTTCATATTCAAAATTTAAACTCGAGACATCTAGTTAAAAGAGGAACAGTCTCATCCCCTGCGTCATATTCTTAAGTGGTTATTGACCACTTTCCATTCACTCACAAATAAATAATTTATTTAAATAATCAGTCCAATGATATAACCAAAACTGAATTTTGACTTTTTTAGGGGAAAATATTTCATGGGCAAACGCCTATGTAATATGCTAGTTAATTAATTGAACAACCTTTTTTTATATATATAATAAAAATAAAAGTCATGTAGATAATTAAGTTCTAATCTAGTGAATAATTTGATGTAAACATCGAGTAGTATTGCTAGTAAGATATTTGGATAAAAAAAAGGAATGTGTGTGTATACTATTATCAATATGGAAACGTTCGTGTCTCATTGTATTTATGTATGAGATATATATATATACACTCGACAATATTGGTTATTCTATATCTACAAAAATTTGTACTTACGTATATATATGAATTTTAATCATACGCTAATAGGAGAGTAGACGATAATCGACTAGAATAATATACGTATATGGTAAAAATTAATTAGGTAAACAAAATAGTCAAAAAGTTTCCAGGATTTGTAGGTGCAGTACTACCATGGGACAAAGACGTAATGGCAGTAGGTTTGAAGAAGACTAATTTTGAGCAATAAATGTACAAGTGTGGTGTTGAATAGTCATGTCAATACATTAAACTTCATTTATTTTCTTATGATATCTTTCATTTATTTTTTCGTTAGCGGAGTGTTTGAATCTGCTTGTGTGCATCTAAAGACTGTCTAACGGGGTAGAACAATTTAAGTGGGGGTGGAGTAAGTATGGACTTAAGAGGGGGGGGGGGGGGAGAGGGGGACCGGGATGGAAGTGGGACATGAAACACTAGTCTCATCCCATCCCACTAAGCTTATGTTATGGGATGAGCGGAATATCAGGGTCGTCCCACTAGACAATTTTAGCGTGATTCTACGAGATATCTGCTAGTTTTCATCAATACAAGTAGAAAGAACTCACCTAGTGATATTGTCTAGACTTTAATATAAATATGAAATCTCTTGATTGTCGACTCACTTCATTGATCACTAAGTCATACCTTTGAATGATTCGAGATCTTGCCATGGTGCTACCTTTAGTACTCCCCCAATTTCAATTTGTGTCACATAATCTTGTTGGACATGAAATTTTATGGGGAAAAAATGTACTCTTAATTAATATGTTAGAAGATTTCTTGACTCTGAAAATATCTAATTAAAGGTAAAATATAAAATTTTGAATCAAAGTACTTTCAAATACATAAACGTGTCATTCTTCTTAGATTGAACTAATAAGGAAATCATAACACCTAAAATAAAATGTTGTCGACTTTTTGGGAAAAAGGAGAAAGATGACTTTAATCTCTTGTTTCGGAGAAACAAGTGGCTCACGAGGAATGGAAAGAAACATATTCTATTTGGTAGTGACTTTAATCCACAAGAAGCTCAGCAAACTCTTGAAATAGCAGAAGCTAACTTTTAAGTATTTCCTTCATTCATTTTATGCTATGATATATGACTGAAACCGAATTTAATAAAAAAAAAGGAATTTCTTTAAAATGAATAATTTAAAATAAATTATTCATATTTGTGTGACTATTAATCATTTAATTAAGGTTATCTGGAAACAAGAATTTCAAAAGCTGAAAACAATTTATGTGGGCCGGGAGAAAACTCTCATTGTGATGAAGAAAAAGCCCACTAGTTTTATGTGTGGTGTATTTGGTCCTTTAAATAACTGAACTTTATCTTAAAGTCTTTCACTGATGGGCTTTAACTTTATAAGGCTTAATATATCGATAACTCCTTAAATTGTCTTCTCAAATCTCAAGTGATAAGTTCAAAAATATGTTTAATCATATAAACTATGTCAACATTTTTAATTATACGCATTAATCTCAATAACTCGTAAAACCTCTAATTGTTCTAATTAAGGTTGATGTGTATAATTAGAGCAGATGACAAATTTTATGTGGTTTACTTAATAACCTAATAAACGCTAGAGAGCAAGCGCATAAGTTTTCTAAAGTAGTTTGAAGCGAAAGTGTCTACTTGAAACACTTTATCATAGGTTTAGACACCGATAGATTCATGATCTTCATTAACGTGGTCGAAAAATAAAAATATAGTGCTTAGAATTTAAACTTGTCTCCTTGCTCTCCATCAGGGGCGGAGTTAGGTGTGGGTTCGTAGGTTGGGACAAACCCAATAACTTTTCCATAATACTAGAAAATTAAGTAATAACTTGAGAACCCTTGACAAAATTGATTGACAACCCAATGATAAGAAAGGGGAAATAAATTTAGAACCCCTAAACTTCTAATACTGGCTCCGCCTCTGCTCTTCACCCCCTTGCATCTCATCCAACCCCCTTACTCCTGTCTACCACACTTGCTCCACCCCCAACTCCGCCTTTATCCCATGTCAGTAGTGTTTATCAAAATTTTATATATATTCGCGTTCGCGATACTATGTTTTGTTAATTAATCAAATATATTAAAAAACACATACTTGTTTTCCAAGAAATTTTTTTCCGTGAAAAACATTTTCCTTCCTTCCAAATACTTATTTTGACATATATAAAGACATAGCAATCTATCAACTACTTTAGAATTGTGTCATCATGTTAACCTAGTTGCCAAGTTGAAGCAACTTAGCTAGTCCACCCAAAGTGGTAGGTAAGTAGGTACCTTAATTGGATTCTAGTTCACACATGTTTTGCAACTTGTCATCATGTAGAATCTCTGTAGACTACTAGTTAAATACACATGATCTTGCTGTTACGATCCACTGAGATTCAATCACTGATCATATTGATTTTCGTAAAAAAAAAAAAACCTATTTCTAAATACCCTAATATGAAAAAAAATGTTTTAAAGTAGATGGAACATCTCAATAATACTAGCTTGAAGAAAATTCAACATTGATCACTTCCTTGAATTTTTTGAATTAATTACAACTCAAATAATTTAATTTTTTTATTGACGTGGATAAACATGTTAACTTATTATCTTATGTTGAATTATTAAAGATCACTACACAAAGAACAAAGCATAAAGGTTCACTTTCATTTTCATATAAAAAACACCAACTTGTAATATTTTGTCTGAAATTCTTGCTACTGGCTTAAATTCAAATAAAATGTTTAATTTCTTTAAATCGTGTGTAATTTGAGAGAGACATTTTATCAACACCTTAGGAAAAAATCTACATTTATGAGAAGATCATTGAATTATTTCAAATATATCCTTTTCAAAGTTGATAATATTAATTTTGTAATGTAATGAGACAAAGAAGGCAATTTCTGAAAATTTTCTTACTTGTTTAATTTCTCCATCAAGTTGCAGAATAAGAAAGCTTTTTCATTTTCCAATTACAAATTATTTGTTATTTTATTCAACTCTCTAATTATATTTAAGATAAGCATCATAACTTGTCTAATTAATATTTAACAATTTAATACTTGACTTCCCTCTCCAAACATAATTAATTTAAGTCCAGAAAACTTAATCTAACCCTCACAGCCAAAAAATTCCACAAGAAATAGATCACAGTATGTGACTTTTTGCCAATAAATATAGTCATTTCATGTCGAATTCAAGATTTTAAATTTATAATTTCTGATTCTTAGGATAGAATTACTTACAACGTCAAAATAGATAATTTGTACAGAATAAATAAATTTTTAACGCAATATAAAGTTTAAAGCTAAAGGTAATTACCTACTTGTATTTAGCACGATAAGGATAACTATTTATCAAAAGACAACTTATAAAATAACCGTGAACACTATTTATTTATATTCTAGTACTAAATGACAAATATCAAATATTTCTTTTTAAAAAAAACATTCTTTTTATAATATCTAGATATTTTAATAATGGTACACATGTCAGTCTTTAGTTATAATTTCATATGGTCCAAAGATCAAAATGGAACAAAACTATGTTTACTATCACTTCACTCCAAACCGCCCATGTCTGGTGACTTTTTATAGTAAATTAAAGAAACGACAAAAATGTTTATTAGCTAAATTAAAATAACTATTAAAAATTAGTATGGCCATCTAATTGACAGTTAATTTTTTTTTATATATATATAATAACTTTGTCTGATTAATATTATTATTTAGCATATATATATATAATATGAAAAATGATTTTGAATCTTTTTTTTTGGTGATTAAATTGAAATATTATTATAGAGGATCTGTTTGTATTAATTAGGTTTAACTAATTTAAAACTTGTTACTCCTAGCAAGAGAGGAGCTCTTTTGATCGGGTACGGATTTCAAGAAATAAATAGGAGATTTTTGAATCTTATAATATTAAATTAATTGTATTTGTGATCTTAAACTTGTCACGTTATATAACATATTGAAATTGAAAAACTTATATTTAATATAGGAACGATTTATTTTTTGAGGTAGACCAAAAAAAAAAAAAAGCAAGACATCTAAAGTGAGAGTATCGAATAAGTACTATATACTTGAATTCACTTTCAATTTCACTCTATAAATATCGAGAATTCAACAACTTGATTTTACGCATAAACTATCATAATAAGTAAACAAATATAAGTTTCATTATCTAACAGTATGGAGTGCTGGTCACATTGAGGAAAGAACCATAAACAAATAGCAGAAGTAACAAGGTGCATCGGTATTTATCAATTTATGGCCTTAAGTTATCGAATCTAATTTTGCCTTTTTATGACCTAACGTTTGACATTTAAATCAATTATTGAACCTAATCACTATAATTTGTTGCATTAGTTTTTTCCTTATATCCTAGTTTTTTTCTTCTTGTTTCTCATTCGGTGTTGCATTGGAGCTCTAATTAAATTTGGATCACGCATAACAGAGTTCATTTAAAAGTGATGCTTCTAACATGATTTTCTCTATACTCAGAACTCGATCCACCAGTGCACCACAAACCCATGTTGATTTCTTATACCTTAGTTAATTAGGGTTGTGCCTTCGATTTTTCGGTTTGGATTTTCGGTTTTTGGTTTTGTAAAAGTATAACCCAATCCGATCCAAAATAAATTTGGTTTGGTTTGGTTTTCCTCTATTCGGTTCGACTTTTTTCGGTTTGGTTATTCGGTTATGTCAATAATTAATACTCCCTCTGTCTCATTTTGTGTGAGGTACTTTGACTCGGCACGAAGTTTAAGAAAGGAAGGAAGACTTTTAAAACTTGTGGTCTAAAATGAATGATAGAAATTTATGTGGCTGTAAATCATTTCATTAAGGGTAAAATAGACATTTTACAGTAAAATTGTTACTCCCTCTGTCCCAATTTATGTGACTTACTTTCCTTTTTAATCAATCCCAAAAAGAATGACATATTTCTATATTAAGTAACAATTTGACTATAAAATGTATATTTTACTCTTAATGAAATGATTTACAACCACACAAATTTTTATCATTCGGACCACAAGTTTTAAAAGTCTTCTTTTCTTTCTTAAACTCCGTGTCGAGTCAAACTAGCTCATATAAAATGGGACGGAGGGAGTACTTTATATAGAAATGTGTCATTCTTTTTGGGACTGACTAAAAAGGAAAGTAAATCATATAAATTGGGACAGGGGGAGTAACATATATAACCAAAGTAATAATATTTAAATCCCTTAAATATGCTTTCTAATATAAATCATAAGTAAAACTTAAAACACAATACTTATAAGTATACCTATTATAGATGTAATTCAAACATAAAATATAAACGTAATCATCATGAAAGACAATAACCAAAAAGGGACAAAAGTGGTTAACTCCAACTTAATTCTAAGCCTAAACATTATATATATAATTTGATTTTTCGGTTTTTATTTTTAAAAATCTGAAACCAAACCAAAAAACCAAACAAAGTAATTTATTAATCCAAAACCAATCCAAAAAATCAAAAAACCTATCCAAATAAAAATTTGATTTGATTATTCGGTTTAATCCGAATAGTGCACCCCTATAGTTAATCATAGAGTAAGTATAATTATTATTTTTTATTCTTAGAGAAATAAGTCAGCTCTTTCTTTGGATCCTTTTATTACCAATAAAAAAAAACACATATTAAAAGTGAAAGCAAGTAGATTTTTTAGGGCTAATGGACGGTTGGATGATGATATTGATAGTGAGAGATGGGGTCCAACGAAAAAAAAAGGAACTTTCTATAATTATTAAAGTGATGGGGGATAAAGATGACAAATATAGAATCAAATTATTGTTTATTTCATGATATTTATCGATAAGAAAGATAATTGAGTTATCAAAGTATGAATGATGAATATAAATCTGATTCATCTTACGAACTAAAATTTTGATGTTATGAACACTAAAGCAAATTTTTTGAAAGAAGCGAATAAGCGTAGTATTACAATTTAAGATGCAATCTTAATTAATTATAACTCAATGATGATGTAATAGATTTGATCCTTAAAAGTATGTTTTGCTAGAAGTAAGAAAACAAATGAATTATTGAAGTCATAATGGAATATTGCATCAGTCTTGAGTTAGTAATTGATTTGTATTTAAGAGTTTGGTTAGAATCCAATTACTAAACCATAATTAAATTAATAGAATTAGCCTCGTGCTTAATTAATCATGCTTTAAACATAATAATTATGAGATAATATTACAATTTAAGAATAAAAATTAAAAAAATCACTAATTTAAGATAGTAACAACAACATATACAGTATAATTTTACGAATCAAATATGAGGAGGCCTATTTTGGTGGGACAGAAAAACTGATTCTTATAGACCCTCGACTCGAAATGAAGAAATATTTAGAAAATGACACAATGGAAATGCTTTATACCAAAATTCCACTAGACTTTTGGTGGATGTACTTAATTGTTTTATCATTCTTTTGAGTTTTCTTCACTCTTACAATAAGGTCTATGTTTAAGATGAAGAAATATTATCAATTTCACCCATAAGGTAGTAATAATAATAAGTAAATTTATGTGATATGTGCTAATGGAGAACGAACTTGCTATATAGAATAAAATGCAATACTAATTATTTAGAGGGTGTTTGGATTGGCTTAAAAGTTGGTCAAACCTACTTTTAAGTCAGTTTTTTATTTCTTGAAGTGTTTGATAAATATAACAAATAACTTACAATAAGTCAAAGATGACTTAAAATAAGTTGAGAAGTGTTTGACAAGGTCAAGAATAACTTAAAATGAGTAAAAAAAAAAATCAAAAGTAGGTTTTCTCCTACTTTTTATTTTTTGACTTAAAAGTTACTTTTTTTAAGTCAATCCAAACGACCTTTAGTTTTTATATACACAATCAATTAGTATAATTTAGTTCAATCATTTCCACAAATGATTTTGGCATTATATAAAACAAAAAATGAATGAAACAATATTATGCTCGACTATATAGCACATGTTGGACTTACCTATCATCGAAAAATTAACATCATTTATCACTTGGAGACGTGTGAACCTAACGGACTTATCGAGTATGAACATAACAGACTATTGTTTCGAGTGAGAGAAGAATTTATGAATTAATTTTTTAGAAAATTATCAAACAAACAATTTCAACGGAATCTTTCAATTTTATTCAATGTATTTCTCTTATCCATAGAGTAAAGTTCAAGTAAATTTCACTAATTTGGTGAAAAAAGTAATTTAATTTGATATTATAAAGTACTTATATTAGATCCTTCACTATAAGTAATTTTACTCTCTTTCGTGACAAGTGCAAATTAATATAGGAAAAATATAGTATTTGTTTTAATGATCCCTTGTTCCATATGCTTATAGCTCCATAAAATTACAAGACGAACATCAATAACAATAATAAATTATGCTATTTAAAAAAAAGATATTATATATACAGATGAAATTATTTTTGATAGATTCTCCACGGAACATAAAACTTAAATTACATATATGTTTGAAATTGATATGTATAATAAGCCAATTCCATTTCGGTTTCAGGGGTAAAAAGGGGAGGAATTTGTTCTCACATGTATTTACGAGATTACTAACTTTGGTACAACCTCCAAAATGGATCAATCCTAACCGTTGATTAGATCCTAATTAAATCCCCACCCTTAAAATAAACACACTTCTCACCGAAATTGAAAAAAAAAAGAGGAGAATCAAACGATCACCAATTACTTATCAACATCTCTGCTGCTGTTCCATCATAACACAAAAGTCCTCAAAACATACAAACCCATCACCATTTTTATCCACACCTTTTATCATACGCCGGCACTCGTCTAACGTGCACCGTGAATCTCCGATCTGTCTAAACACGCTAAATAGCTCATCCGCCGTGATCTTCCCGTCGTGATCGGCGTCGAAGAAATCAAAAGCATCTCTCAGCTCGGAATCACACGCCGGCGGTCCAAACGCCGAGCTAATAGCTCCGAATTCCTGTAAACTAATACATCCATCTCCGTTTACATCAACTTCTTCAAGCAACAACATGAGTTCCTCCTTACTCGGCGGTACAGTTCCGACTCTGCTTAAAATCGCTTCCAGCTCTTCCTTCCTTATCTTACCGTCGCCATCAGTGTCCATCATGTGAAACGCATGGATTAGCTCAGCGTAACCTACTTCCGCAGCGGAGATTTCGTTGGGTAAGACGCTGGTTGGAGTGGATGATCCGGTGGGTTTTCTAAACCCGCGATGGGGATGGGGATGGGAATCGGAATCGGAGGAGGATCCGAAGGATGAGGTTTGAGATCTGGAAATGGATCGAGTTTTTTTGTAGTTGAAGAGCTTTTTGGGGAAGTTTTTGAGGAGCTTCATTGTTATGGAGGATGAGAAAGTGAAATGGAGAATGAAGAAGAAGAGATAAGTGTAAGGAGAGAGAGGAAGAAGATGGAGGTTAAATGGGAGGATGCCATGGTGAATTTCCAGGAAGCTTCGTAGTGAGAGAAATTGATTTGAAGAGAGAAAGAGAGAAGAGTATATATAGTGTATATTTGTTCGTAACTATAGTTTTTTTTATTTTTTACGAATTCGAATTTAATTGGGCTTACGGAAAAACCTGTAGTATGAGCTGATCAGATTGCAATATACTCCGACCAACTTATTTGATATTCAATATTTGTATTCAAGTGCAGAGTTATAGACTCAATCTACTTATAAGATATTTGAGTCAAGTGTTTGTTTGATATTCGATATTTGTATTCAACTGCAAAGTTACAATTTATAAACTCAATCTACTTGTTTGATATTTGATATTTGATTCAAGTGCGGAGTAACAGACTCATATTGTCATACTGGGTTAATTGAATTACTTTTTTTTTTGTTTCAATTTATATGATACTTTTCGTTTTTTGAGAGTCAAACAGTTTAAATTTAACCAGAATTTACGCATGAAATCTTCAATTTTTTGAAATGAAATTTATATAATTGTAAACTACGTAAAAAATATTATAAGTGACAATAATTGATAATTTAAAATGTTTAAAAGATCTATAAAGAATTTACGGTAAAAATAAACTTGTTTGAATCTCAAAATTCGAAAAGTGTCATGGAGGAAGTACATTTTTGTAAAAACTACACTATAAACTGTGATTTTGATACAATACTACTCTTCATTAATCTTTTTAGGCAGAAAATACCGTGATATTAACCTTTTTAACTCTAGATTTATAAATTTCAATTTTCATTATTGTCGAATCTTATATTAAGTCAAAATATATTTCTTTTGATTTTATACGTATTATAACACTATGTGATTGCAAAAACTTTACATTAAAAGATACATTAAAAAGTTTTAAAGTTAATGTTCATAAGCTTAGAAATGTTTTCTTTTTTTTGAAAAGATTAATTAGAAAATAGAATCACATAAATACTATTATATAGATAGAAAATTAAGTTTATATGGTACGTGTACTATTAAACTCAATGATAATATAATTCAAAAAAAATCGTAAGATTTATTGTATCAAAACGGACAATACGAAAGTCACTTTCATTATTTAAATTTGTGGGGCTTTAATTTAATCTCTAACTACTAGAAGTATTCTGCATTCAAAGAGTCAAATTATCTCTTTCAGAATGTGTTTGTGAAAAGATGAGTGGTCGAGGGAGGTTACGTGTTTAGCATAATTATAAATTATAATATAATGTTTTATCTTTCAAATAATGTAAAGAAAAGAAAAAAGATTATTGGACGAAAATTAAAGAACATAAAAGTTTTTAGTGAAAAAATAATGTAAAAGGAAAGGCAAATCAACCTATATATCGATTTTGATATAAATATCAAGTGCGAGTAAAGATTTAGAGAGGGAGTCAACTGTCGTAGTGCTATAAAATTGTTTTTGTATGGTTTATATAGATTACATATATGAGTTGTGGGCATTTACGTTTACATCAAGGTATAAGTTGCTTATACAACATTCCTTAGATATATACAACTAGGGGTGTTCATGGTTTGAATAAAAATTGATCCAAACCGATTAAATGAACCGATTTAATTTGGGTTTTGGTTTGGTTTGGTTTTAGGTTGTTAAAAACCGATAGTATTTGGTTTGATTATGGTTTTGTTCGAAGAAATAACCGAACCGAACCAACAAGTTATATACATAAATTTTATTATTATACATACATAATATATTATATTCATAAACAATTTTAAAGATCTTATATATGTTTCATCAAAATTTATTTATAATTTACTTATGAAAGAAAAAATGTCCAAGGTGAGAACATTTTTCTTATTGGTTCATGTATATGAGTGACTATGGAAATTCTTTGGGGGACTGAAAATGTCATTGTCTCTTCCTTCTATGCCAAAATAGTGAATTTTGAGGTTTTATTCAGTAAATTCAATGATCGAAAGTTCTGTAATACTAGTCATTCTAACTATTTTTTTGTTTGAATGGATTGTTGTCACTTTTTTCACGTTTTGAATGAATTGTTTCTTTTATTTTTATGTATGGTTAATAACCGAATAACTGAACCAAAACCGAAAACAACCAAACCGATAAATGTATATTATATTTGGTTTGGTTTGATTTTGATAGTTTTAAAACCGATTAAGTTGGTTTAGTTTTGGTTTTGACCAATAACCGATCCAAACCAAACCGTGAACACTCCTATATACAACGTTTTTCCAAAATTTTATGTGATTACGAAATGCTTTTTACATCAAACTGATTTATCATTATAACGAGTAAGTAATTCTTGCAACAAGTGATGGGTTAGCAGATATCAACGATAACATGGCAAATATACGTTACAAGATTTAATTAATTTGGTAGGTATTTATGATTGATAATCATTTAGTAAATGATTGGACATAAGTTAGTTTTAATTAGGTACATTTTAATTATATAAGAGAATCATCTTATGTATATATTTTAACTATGATTTCCTATTCATTCATTGCACCAAAACTTGGTGTTGGATTCACATTAATTACTATAATGAAATTGCTGCATATATAGATCATGATCACCAAGATTATTGGTAAGAATTGATATTGCAAGTCTATCGAATCTCAGTATACTACTTATTGTCATATATATATATATATATAAAAGAGAACCTTAGGTCCGCCTACGTGGCGCCACCACAAACAAGGATTCCTTTTAATATATTTTATTTACAAAAATAGCCTTCCCCTTTCATGAAAAGTTACGACTTAATGGTGAGTTGCGACTTTAATGAAGAATTGCGACTTTTATGAAAAGTTGTAACTTTTATGAAGAGTTGCTACTTTTCTGAAAAGTTGTGACTTTTATGAAAGGTTATGACCTTTCCGAAGGGTTGCAACTTTTTCAAATTCTTGTAACCTTTCCAATAAGGCACAATTAACATTTGTTCACACTACCCTTTGTTGTCTATAAATAGAGGAAATTCCTCTCATTTTAAAATAACGAAAATTATGAACCTCTTCTTCTTCTTCACAATTAAATATAAATATTTATGTATTTTGCTCCTGTTGAGTGGTTCACTAACACCATTGCTTATGTTACAGATCCTGGAATGTATTTTCCTTTACATTATTAACGTTTGTTGCTACGTAATCTTGTATGTAAGATAATATAGTGTTTTAGTTTTAATGATTGATAGATTTTAAGAATTATTGTATAAATTTTGTGATGTTAAATTTCCGCGCGAAGCACGGGTCATTTTACTAATATATATATATATATATATATAAAAGTTGAATCCGTCCTACTTGAGGCTACACTTACCCTAAGATACAATAATTTTCGTACTCAAGTTCCTTTGAATTTACGATCTTAAATATCAACATAAGAATTAGACAACTTCAGTTTTGTGAAAAAGACAAGGGTGAGGGCTTAGGATGTCCGTCTAGGCGTCTTAGTTCAGTTGTTAATCAAAAAATTCAATGAAGTAAATTGAGAATCACGAGATTTTGAGTTCAAATTGTTTCGATAGACAAAGTAATTCAAACCTTTGTCTATTACTGGTGATCGAAAAGTGACAAATGTCTCGTAAAATTAATTAAAATACGTTTAAATTAAAGAAAAAGGACAAGTCATGAGTGGTGTTATGGGAGCATGCTTCTGCAATTTTGGAATTAAAGCTTAAAAATTGTGTACCTTTTGGCTTTTATATTGGCACGCCAAGTTAGATTACCATATTATTTTACTAGCAAAAAGTCACATTCTAATCGGACTCTCTCTCACTACGATAGTATAATATATAGCCTCGATGAATACACTACCTAGCTGTAAGGAAATGTATGTGATGTTTACAACGGACGATGAGTTGATTACAAGTGTACATTGAAAAGAAAGATCGATCGACAGACAAACTTCAAAATTAACAATTATTAAAAAAAACGATACACTATGACACTTTTAAGCGAATTTCACATTAAAATGAAAGAAAACTGATTTTTTTTAATAAAATTATAATATAAATTCATATGATATATGTGTTTTTGAGGTTGATAATAACATAACCCTAGAAATAAATTTGTAGTATAGAGTTGGATGGTGACAAGTCACCCATTAAAGCCTTAAACAGTAGGTCCTCTTTGGTCTCAAAAGAATATACATATATATAAAAACACTTTAATTCAATTCTTTTATATTAATAAAAATGAATTTTCATATTAACTTTTTCATTTTGACAAATCAAGATAGATTTTTAATTCGATTGATCGATATGAATCGATTGGACTTTGTTAAAAGCAATATTTATAGATTATAAATTTGTCTCGTTTGATCTTCACTTGTCTAAATACAGTTAATAACACTAACTGACAGCCCATTCTTTTTTGGGCAAACAACATAAATCCCACTAGTTTAGGAGCTAATTACCTCTCTTCCCGTGAGTTTTCGATATTACAATTTCTACCATATTTTGGTTTCAGATACATGTACATAACACGTTTAGATACATGTATCTCGGATACATGCTATGCAGATACATCTAATTATATGTATCTAAATATAAAAGGTAGTTTAGATACATGTATCTCGGATACATGCTAAGCAGATACATCTAATTATATGTATCTAAATATGAAAAGTAACGTAAACACATCAATTTAGGAGGAAATCACGCGTTTTCCTATTAATTTCTTCTCCAATTCTTCCATGAATTTCCTCTCCCAAAATTTTCAAAAAAAAAATAAATTTCTTCTCATTTTTTTGAGCATCATAATTTTTTTCTTATAGGTACATAATCTTAATTCAGATACGTGTACACTTTATGAGATACACAAATTTTTAATTAGATACATGTATATACACATACAACTAACTAGATACATATTTTTACCACCATCTCTCTTCCTTTTCCCCTTCGTCTTTCTCATCTTTGGCAATAGAAAAAGTAAACATTGATGCCACTTGTAAGAAAATAATAAGTATTTTGCTGTCAAATGAGTCCAATATCATACAAAAGTTATAATTAATTAGATATTAGACTTTCGCATGTTGATAGTCTTAGAGAAGACACGCCCATTGATGCATTCTTTTGCTCCAGTGGAGGAGTCATCATTGTACCGAGAGTCTTTTGGGATGTGATGGGAGTGGAAGGATTAGGAGAGAGAGTAGGTTGATCATTTGGAGCTCCGACTATATCCGAATCGTGCTCTGCAGGGCCCATTCGGGGGTGGCCCTCCCAACAAGATATTGACAGCCCATTCAAACCTCTTTTAATTAGACTTTATGGCCTAACAGTCAACATGCAATTATTTGCTTTTGGACCACAAAAATTAAAATTGTAATAATACCGAATATATATTAGTAATAATATATTTATTGTAATTTTATAAGTCTAAAAAAGAATGGTATATATATCTATTTTGAAAGGTAAAGAAGTTGTTTTCAACAGTAGCTTTCGATAGATTTACAATAATATTACAACAACAATAACATACGTACCCAATATCTCTATCTTGAGAAATAGAGAGATTGTTTTCGAGTTTCGATAAATTCTCGACAAAATTACAATATTGCTACAGCAATATCTTCATTTCTCACAGGTTAGGATTATTTGTATGCAAAAATATGATCTTCCTACCCCTCGAGGGAAGGTACTTCCTTTTTGGGCCGGTTTTGAGCGAGGAAAAATTCAAACTCCTGATACCATGGTTCATAACCACGTGCTTTGAACTATATGTTCGGATTAAGAATCTTTACTCTCCCCAACCATTTCAGGTTAAGAAAATGTAAAAGCGAGTGTGTTTCGAGGTGTGATGTAAAAAAAATCTCAAAAAAAAAAAAAAAAAGCTTGAACTATTGGCTCTAAAAAACTAATCAACAGTACTTTCTATTTCCTTCATCTTAATTTACATAAATTCATTCAAAAAAAATGTCATTTTTATATAATTAGAAATAACTAAGCTTTTAAAAATCTTATTTTACTGTTAATGAAATGATTTTTAGTCACACAAATGTCTAAGATTCGTATTAAACCATAAATTTTAAAAATCTTCTATTTTTCGTTTAATTTTGTATCAAGTCACATAAATTACGATGAAACAAGTACTCTATTAAATATGCTATACTGTATTATGACAAGTAAAGTGGAACCTTATACTATCAGAATTTAAGGCATATTTAAAGACATATGACAACTGGAAAACCTCCTGGCAACACACTTCAGTGGCAGACAATTTGCACATGCAACTCTTCCAAATGCAGAAACACTGGCAACTGTTTTGCCAAAACAAAATTATAAACACAGATTCGGAATTTAGACGTTGTTAATGAGTAGTTATATTCTGCTATAATAATGTTTATTTTTTGTGCGTATATAAAGTTCGTTCTGGAAATAATATACTCCTTAATTAACTAATAACTATTGTTGGCTGTGCTGACAAAAACACAAGGCTGATTTTCCTAAGCAACACCACCAACCAAAATAATATTTTTATTCATTTTAATTTATATGATATAATTTGATTAATCTGAGGTGACATACGTGTTGACCTCCACTCCTCGAGTACCCTCAAGATGTCATTAATAAACACAATCGCAAACAAATATAATCAACTGTTTTAATTTTCTACATTATTACTGTATATAAGCAATAATAACACATATCGGACCAATTATTAATCTTTGATATTTATGAATATAACACATAACATAGAGATTATGGGTTGATATTAACATTAAGCACTTCTCATGCCAGAATGGTATTTCCTATCGATCCATGCATTCTTCATAGTATACCTGAACTCCATGAGTTGAATCCACACATCGAAATTCTGTGTTTTCGCGTCGAGAATTATTTATAGAAAAAATGATGTCATAGGGGTTTTTTTACTTCCCAAGCAGATCGTCCTACATCTATATATAAATGTTGATTGAGTCTTTGTTTCATGATTGAATACACAAGAAAAGCACTATTCACATTGTTGACTAATCGTCAGAAATGACTTAGAACGAATAGTTCATTATCTAATGAATCTTTTCGTTCTAATACTCTTATGAGTAACTCGAAAGATATAAAGGAAAGAAAGGAGAAGTATGCAAAAATAACATAGAATTATCAAAGTTCTAAATTTTCATTGAGAACTAAAAGTACTATGAACTAGTAAAAGAGTGATGATCAGTACACTAAACAATTATTACACATAAAATTAGTACCTCTTCTATTTACAAATACCAATTCTGAGTGTGTTAGCTCTGACTATATAATCCATTGAGTAATATAAAAGAATTTGAGTGTCCTGTCCTGTGCAGAATAATCAAAGCTAAACGAACCTTGTTTTCTCAATGATCGATAACTTGCTTGTCGATAACTTGTTTATCTTCACCATCATCAATGGTTGAACGATTTTCACTAGAGTGAACGGAATCAACTTCATTATTCTTACCACTTTCTTGCTCAACGTAGTCCTCACCATCCTCAGATACTGAGCTAATATCCATCTCCCTTTCTGGACTGTCAAGTTGCACGCACTCAGCAACTGTGTCCTGCACAGAACTGTTATTTTCTGAATCGAGGCTTTTATTCGATGGGGTTAAGTCTCCTTTTCTTACCACGTTGAAGACAATACCGTTGTTAGTCCTTTCAGGCTGTAGAAGGTCACCTTCACCTACCATAATGCTTGAACTACTCGCGGAGACTCTAATACTGAAATCTCTTTGATCAAATTCGGTGTCTGAAGTTCTATCTGGTGTTGTTACCCTTGGGCTTGGGGAGAACAGGTCCCTACCAGCCATCTGAGGAACGAGATTGTTGAGGTCAATAGTCAATCCTTTGTTCAATCGTGAACCAAGTTCCAAGTTCTGGACAAAGTCGATAAACTTATCAGCAGATGTTGTCCTCATCAGAGGACCACCAGATCTTGTCCAAGAGTTAAGGTCCACATTTTCGGGCTCACTGTCACTGCCATCATGCGTGCTACGATGTGTTCTCCAATTTCGGGTGGCATGTGCCCCGCCTCCTTGATGATGTGAAGCAGCAACATCCGCAAGAAAATCTTCAAGGGAGCCTGTTGAATTCTCTCGTGCAATGCAGTTCCAAGAAGGAATTCTTCTGGAAGCATTAAATCTGACAGTGCTTGACAAGCCCTGAGAAGCAGCAGCCGCTCTCTCGGCACTCCTTTTCAGTCTACGCATGTGATTCAGAATAGCAACACACTCATCAAGTGCAAGCTCAATTCCACAGTTTGCTTTCATGGCCGAGAGTTTTTCCCAAGTGCACCTTCTTCCTTGATTTGCTGCCTTTTGCAGCTCCAGAGTAGAAGGGTTCTGTATGATTTTCGAGTACTGTATCATAAACAAAAATTGGAGAAAAGATCAGTTGTCAAGCCAACCTGCAGTTCTTTATCGTAGACTTATTTTGAAAATTAAGACAATTTCGTATAAACTTGACATGATTTGACGAAACAACACTTTTTTCTTATTTGCAAAAAGAGAAATTGCTCGTAGTGGACATACCTGAGCTAGAGTGGCAGGCATCACAACAGTTACGTCACCCTCCCAATCTTGAGCAAAAAGCTTTGCTATTCCTCCCAAGGGAAAACCAAGTTCTAACACCTGATGGCATCTGTGCTTCACCTCCATTTCAGCAAGCTGGGCAAGCTGCACGGCGAAATACTTTATGTTACAATGGTTCTGCTTAAATCTCAGTCTCAACAAAAGATAGCAACAACGCTAGGAGCATGCAAGGATATGAGCCATGAAGTAGCAATTCTTAGTTACGAGTTAACAACCACCAACAAGGTCTATATAGAGCCTACACATTTGGATGTCGAAACCATAGAACTAAAACCGAGTATACCTTGTGAAGATGTGATCAGTTGATCCAATGGAATAAAGGCAATTTGGTTGGCTAGATTTATATTATATTCAAGATTATTCTATAGGTTTGACAGACTCATTCCGTTACTCTAGCACCTAAAGGATAGCAGAAGAATATCAACAAGTGAATCTTGCTTGATTATATATTTCAAAACCACTTTGAGCTGCAAACTGCTCATTAATTTTCCAACAAAAGATTGTTGCTCAGAAACTGATCACCAGTGACTTACAAGAACCCCATCTCTACAAAGGAGAAAATCCCATAGAGATGTTCACACTGCTACTTGGCGGTGCATGTTAACTACAAAAATTATTCTGCATATGATTCCTTCAAGTTAGTGACTTCGGTTGAACTAAAGAGCTTATTTTAAATGTTCAAACAAGTGAAGATTCTTGAATAAGTTAAATGAGGGAATCAAATAGCTCCTTATCACCATATGGTTGAAGTCTATGGTATACACATCTACCTATAGATACAGAATAGTTACTTGAAAACTAACTCAAGATACACAAATACATGTACAAGAGTTAGATTAAGCATCAGCAGTGAACATTTACATCAACTGAAAGTAAAGAGACCAAGACCATCTATAATAAAGAAAATAAAAATCCATAGAACATACCTTGGCAGCAAAGTTGCCTCCATAAGCTCTTACAAACTCCTTGATCCTCAGTAAAGGAGCGATATGCGGATTCGCCTGGCTCACAATGAAGTGATTGACATTGAAGAGCTCCTTTAGCTGCATCATTGGCAAATCTACCTCCAAGCTACCATCCCTCCATCGACGAGAAGATGCATCAGAAGTGTCATCAGGTCCCAAATGAAATGGTGGGTGATATGGAACAAGATCTCCACTTCTATCCTTTGCCATCAGTTCTTGAGCTTCGAAGAGACCAGGGAAGGCACAAGAAGCAGTCACAGCACTCCATATAACAATATGAGGTGAAGTCAAGTAATTCAAGCATCTAGGAGGTTCATGTTTCCTGGGGGAGCAAACGGTAATCCCCAGAACTCTACCAGTCATGTCATAGGCTTCTTGGAAAGTAAGATTATTCGTGAGATTGCGTAAAAGCACCTGCAGCTGTCTGATCTCATGTACAGCACCCTGGGTCATGACCCTCCTGAAAATAGTAAAAATTCCACCCAACTGATCGAAAAATTGCAAGGAGTGCCAGGAGTCTTCGAAAAAACTCTGGAGCTCAGGCCAAGATCGAGTCGCAACTATGGAGCACATAATCGATCCAACACTTGAACCAGCAATTATCCGTGGCAGAAGCTTGTGTTCTACAAGCGTTTTCACCACACCAACATGGAAAGCTCCTAGAGAGGCACCTCCACTTAAAAGCAAAGCCGTCCTACCAAATGCATGTCTTGTTTCATGCATGAAAGCAAGCTTCTCTTCCAACAGAAGCTCCTCTGAATCAGAGTCACATACCATTTTCAACTGAGTTGAAACCTCATCAATATATTCCTTAATAAGTCTAGGCACATGAAGCCTTCCCTTGTGAAGTTCTGAATTGCACATATTACCAAGATTCCTTACAAGGTCAGCTCTCATACAGAAAATGATATCTCTTAGAGAACCCTCTTGCCTACGATGTCGAAGCTCTTGAAGTTTATTTCGAACTAATTCTTCATCATAAAGATCTGCCTCATTCAATTTAGGTGTCTCTTTATCCAACATCTTAGCAGCATGAGCCCACTCCTCATAAGTCAAGGCAGATCTCATCATATTCCTCCAAAACTTCCTCCTATAAGCCATCTCAGCCTTAACTTTTACATTAGTATACCGCCTCAACAAGAAGGCGAGAAGCGTTACTAATGCCAATATCCCTTGTGGATTGCGAGGGTGCAACCACGAAATCAAAGGTGTCACATAGTACGAAAATCCATTCTTAAACTTGTACAAGTAATACACCAAGAAATGAAACAAACGATGCCTCAACTGCGTAATCGACTTGCAAAACAAGACTCTAAAGGCAATTGTTCGACCCAATATCGTAGAAGGTCCAATAGCAAAGAAGTCAATAGTAGCCTCATTACTTATATCCATCTCAAATGGACAAAGGAACTGGTTCCTATAGGTTGCTCAGCAAAATGTTAAGACAACCAATACACAAATACCTAATAATCTAAAGGCTCTAAACTTATACCAATTGAACAAGATTAGCACAACAAAGGTTTGTACAAGCTCTGAATATCAAAGTAACACAAAAACTAATGATACTTTGACAAAGGTTATTCACAAGATTCAAAGGAATCAGATTGAACCAGAAATTAACAAAGCTAAGTTAAAGTTCAAGAATAGAACTACTAGATCAAAGAAAATACCTCAAATTTAGGAAAGTCAAAGAGATAAATTCCCAATCTTTTCCTGTTTCAACATTTCCCTTTGTACAAAATCTTGTCAATTCAGCTCAAACACCAACAAGAACTTGACAAAAGCACAAAACCCAACACACCCAGAAATCAAGATTCAATTTTTATGCAACCCCACAAACCAAAATCAAAAGGGGTTCTAGGAATCAACCAAAAAAACTAAAATTTCTCAAAAAAAAAAACTCAGAAAAGGGAAAAGAACTCAAGAACAGGCTAATACTTCTTTCTAAAAAAATACAGAGAAAATATGAAAAATAATAAATTTAATAGCACTGCAATTTGGCACAGATTGGATTTAATAGATCATATAGGGATTCGAAAAAGGAAAAAAAGTCAGAAATTTGGATCAGATAACGATTTGGGTATATGGTTAAAAAACTGACGTATGATCTGTATCAGCTTAAGGAAGTATGGATAGACATGATTGAATATTATTATTACTAAAATTCAATTCAATTCTATAAATATAAATAAAATATTTCAACAATTTTCTGATTCTGCAGAAATCTGTAAATCGTTTTAATTTATTTTTTTTAAAAAGTTTGAATTTGTCCTTTTCTCCTTTCTCAATATGAAAATCGTTTTGATTATGTGAGAGAAAGGAGAAAAGGGCAAATTGTCAAGATATGAGGTTGTTGCTTGCAAGTAATTATATGAGTTAAATTTGGAGGTTGGTGAAGTTTTTTTTTTTTTTCGATTTTCATTTGGTGTTTGATATTTAGATTAGAATTCGCCTAATCGGAATTTGTGTAGGGTAGGGCAAATCCAAGGGTGGTGCATTCTGTCAAGGACTCGAAATTGAGATATATGATTAAGGAAGGAGCCGTCTGATTTAATTCACCACATTTTTTAGTGGTGAGATTATTTGTAGGTTGGTGGTAATTAGGTATGTATTTATGGTTCGATTTGATTTGATTTGATTTCTAATAAAAACCAAAATTAAATTAGTATAATAATTTTAGTTATTTTGGCTTGGTCATGGATAATTGTGTCATGTTGTTTATATTAAGAAAAATTATATCAACATAATTGAAGATAAAATAGTCAAAACAAATTCTTTTAATTATTTTTTTCAGAGAGTAAAACAGAAACGCGATAATAATTTGAGATGATGAAGTATGAAGGGGATATAAGACACGTGCATTAAAAAAATATTAAAAGTTTGGATATTTTGATTAAGAGGAAAGTGACACTTAAGATTAAGACTAATCGTGTATTCCTTTTCTTTACTATTTTAAGCTCTTTGTAAATTGTAAAACAAAAGTAATTAATGAGTAATAATACTCAAATATATATTTTGTTGTGTGTACATATTGAGAAAATGGCATTTGGAATACCTTTCAAGTAAATCAATTTAGAATTAGTGTTACAACTTTTTTATGATCTTATTTGTTGCGTGTGTAATGTGTTCATAGTACTATAATTAATATTCTTGTCTACTTGAAAATGTTTAGTTTTTATGAAGCTCCTAACAAAGAGATTTTACCAAAACTATTTAGTTTTCAACAACTAATAGTAATAGTTTCCAAATATCTTTCTTGTCATGCATACATATACACATACATATCTAGTTGTCATACATATATACATACATATATTCACTGACAGTTTACATATTTAAAATACGTTTGACATACATTGACATGCAAGGCATACTCACAAACATATATAGGAATGTATCATACGCAAAAAATACACAGTATTATATCACTTGTGTGTCATATGTATTCCACTATATGTATAATGATATGCGTGATATTATAAAATGACTTATACAAAAGATACATACACACAAAACATCTTGTGTATAAGTCAATGTATATGTATTGTACAATAATATATGTCTGACATATATACACCCTACATATATACAATTATTCCACCACCACCATAAGAAGAAGAAGCCGAAGTCAATGACACTAATGAGAAAGAGGAAGGGAGACAAAAAAAATGAAAATCTTAATAGCTCTGCTAATTGGCTATTTGAAATTGCATTTTGTTAGTGAGAATTCAATTTCCCACCTTGTAACCTCCGACCCCAATTAAAAGATGGAGAGAGAGAATAGGGAAGAATGTGTAAACACACTTGCATAAAAAAAAAAAAATTAACGGAAAATCCGTAATATGTACAATGCGAAATATAAACCATAAACGGTGATATTAAAAACAAATCAAAAGAAATCTAAATAACTAATCGAAATGGATAATGGAAATTACCTTGCCAATCGAGAAATCCGTTTGAATTAATAAAGAGATTTCGTTTAACAATAAAGAAAATTTCTTGATGAACAACAATTTAGCACCTTGAAGAAAGATAAACTTGAAACGTGAAAGGTGGGGAAGAAACGTGAAAGTTGGGGAAGAAATGTGAATGGTGATGAAAAAAGGTTAATGATATTGGTTTAATTTTTTTTGTCACTTTAAACGGTTATTGGTATATAATTTGGTCCAATATAAGACTCTTTCCATAAATAAAATTAATTTAAAATACTAAAATTTGAATACATATTATTTTATAAAAATATTGTCATTCTGCCATTTTAAATAAATACTTTAAAGTGTTGTTATTTTGACTAATTATGTTAGGTATTATGACTTAATTGCTAATTTATCAATTAGGGGCTAATTTATCAATTAGAATTTAGATCACATAATTTTTCTTTTATGAATGATCCCATCTTTTAGCCCAATATATATAGGAATCACAGACACAATATATTAGGCCCAAAGCATTCACTAATATAGGCGCATAACCCACAAATCACAATTAATCAAAAGCTAAATAATATATTTCTTTGTTAAAATTTAAAATTTATAAGTTTGAAAATAGGACTGTTTTATATATCCCAAATTTTCTTAAATAAATTAAAGTTATTTTCTAATAGAAAAAAAAAGCTCTATTTTGCGTCGGTGCCGACTTTATTGTTATAGTGATCTTCCAACTAGAATTTCCAAAATAGCCTTCAAATATTTATGATAATTAAAATCTTTTGAACTATTAGATCATCTTTATTTGAATTTTCATGTTTTTAAATTCCAAAATTTTATTTTAATAAGGTTTATCTATAGACACATTTTTAGAATGATTTGATAGTGTAAATTTTTTTTACGGTGTGTATTACTTAAACTTATATACTATATGTTGAATTTCTTAGTTAATTCGAGTTTTCATTTTTTTATATTTTGAGTTTGATCTCCCCTCGTCTCCCCGGTCACTAGTAAGAATTGACAAATCAATCTAATAAAAATTAACGGAAAAGAAAGTATCACTTTGTTGAGAAATAAAAGTTCATGCTTGATTGTTAAGATTTGAAGTGTTTGCAATGACATGTTCAATGTAATTTTATAAATAGAATTTAGAGGTGAAGGTGTGTACGCAGATCTTTTCAGTAACGATGAAATTTGTTTATGTGAATAAAGAAATAAAGGACCAATCACTTTGAACCAATATCTATATTTGCAATCTATTGTCATTTTTGTCAGCCATAACTTAAAATAAACACACTAACAAGATAACCTAACTTTAATTTCTTGACAACTAGTCAACTACCTTATAATAATAATAATATAAATTAGGGAATATAATCACTACCATTCATGTAATATTAAATGAAAAAAATCTCAACTCCAACACATCAGAAAAAACATTTCAACTACCTTCCAGAAAACAATTAACTAGTAAAAACGACACTTAAAATAAAATAAAATAAAGAAACCTTATTTCATTTTATTTTTTAAAAAAAGTCAAATCTTGGATAGACAAATAGCATTGAATGAACACTACCTTGACCACCAAGAGATGTACACCAGAGTCTCGAGTTTGAGTCATGAGAATAAAGGACCTGCTAGAAGTTGGAAGCGAGCCATTTTGTCCCCTTAATGGACCCACCTAACACAAATTCGGATTTGTTAGGCCAGTGAATTTCGCGTACCGGATGCTTTAACCAAATAAAGAAGTACTAGCTCAAAACTTGACATCTAGAAGGGACAAGACACCATTAAGAAACCAAACAAACTTAGGTTCTTTCCTTGCCTTTTTCATTGCTCAATCAACAAAAAATCCCAAAACAAGAGAAACCAACAAGTCCAATTTCAAAAGCCATCACCAAGAAGATTTTAAGAAACCAAAAATAGACTAATTAAGATAGAATTTTGTGCACTTTCTTTCTTATCAAAGAAGGAAAAAAAGATCATATTTTTTTTCCATTTTTTGCAAAATGATAACAAATTTTGGCAACAGAAAGTCATCTTGGA
Source organism: Solanum verrucosum (assembly GCF_900185275.1). Classification (NCBI taxonomy): domain Eukaryota; kingdom Viridiplantae; phylum Streptophyta; class Magnoliopsida; order Solanales; family Solanaceae; genus Solanum; species Solanum verrucosum. The sequence goes on from NW_026020420.1 coordinate 610,973, forward strand.
GAAGATCAAAATCAAGAATCAAGCAATTATCTCCCTCTGATTATGCAACAACCCCTCAACATCCATCTTCACTTGAAGTATCTGAATTGTCCACTCATTGTATGAAGGTAACAAGTTCATGTTCTGAAGGGAAACAAAGTCATATTCAGGCAAGTCCTCATAGTCCATCTAGTAGGAAATCGTCGAGTACTTTATCTAGTAGTTCTAAGTCAACTTGTTCATCCATTCTCAAGGATTCAAAGTTCCCTCAACAAGTGGAACTTCATCCTGGACTAAATGAATCAGACAGAGTTTCAAAAGTGAAAGTTTGTTCATACCATCACTGTTCACTCAATAAACGCTCTGATGATCCGTCACCCCCAATAAAACGCGTATATAGAAGGAGAAAACTCTTAAAATCACATAAAAGCATTAGACTAGAAAGTGAGTCCACTAATGCAGATAACTTTTCTATTGAGGATAGCAACCTTATACAAGATGTTGGAGTTTTCGGAGTAAATGAGGCTATTGATCAGTATGCTGATCTTGTTGAGATTGTGTTTGGTGAAACTTCATTTCCAGAGAGAAGTTATCAGGAGACGATCGACATAATGAGGAAATATTCCACACAACTGGTTACTTCTGATGTAGAATCAAATGATCAGAGTGTAACAACATCAGTTTTTTGCAATAATGAGGACAGAGATGCTGATTTCTGTCATACGGTTGCACTGCCACTTCTGATAAAGCCAGTTGACAATGATGTCACCACAGGTGAGGAGGATGAGGATATCAACAGAGAACTGTCTAAGAATGAACCATCGTTGACATATGATCTCGTTGAAGCAAAATGTAGCACTGAGTTTTCCTCTGCTTCAGCTAGCAACGATACAATGAAACTCGTAGACAATTTGCAAGAGACGGATGACAAAGCGAATCCAACTGAAGATGTTGATCCCAATGCCTCAGCCAAGAAGTTGAACATAGCCCAGTTTTCGAAAGAGAAGCATAGGAGCATGTGGAGCCTGATTCATAGACATATGCTTTTGGATGAATCTACAGAATTGGACAGCAAAGTGATCCGTGGAGCTGAAGAAGATAATTACAAGGATAGTGGCAAGAAATCTTGTGCAGCAGAAAGTTCTGATTCATTTTTGAGTTTTTCGGAAAGAGAGTCAATGACTACAAATCAGGATGCAAATAACCAGGAGATTGAAACGCGTAAGCTTTTAGCAGTTAAGCTAGTACGAGAAGCAATCAAGAGAATTCTTCTTCCAGAAGTTCAAGATCAGTCATCAGATAATCAATCAGTAACAAGTGAAGGTAAGACATGAAAACTTCTACATGTGATTGCTTACTCTCCTCTCCTTGTGTATTAAATTTTCTGCGAATTATTGATATAAGTATTCACTATACAACAGTGTGTACCGAAGAAAACTCCAACAAGTCAGACACCAAGAATGAGGAATGTGATAAGGCATCTAAGTCAGATGAAGGAAATGTTACCAGAGATAACACTGGCTGCCCTGAGAAACAGGAAAACGAAGAACTAGTCACGAACAAAGCTGAGAAGAAAGTGCCAACACACTGGAGCAATCTTAAAAGATGGATTATTCTCCAACGATTCATCAAAGAATTGGAAAAGTTGAGAAAATTCAACCCAAGGAAGCCGCGGTACCTGCAGCTGGAGCCTGATCCTGAGGCAGAAAAGGTTAATCTGAAACATCAGATAGAGGATGAGAGAAAAAGTGCAGAAGAATGGATGCTTGACTATGCTCTACAAAAGGCGATAAGTCAGCTTGCTTTGACTCAGAAAAGAAAAGTAGGATTACTTGTAACAGCTTTCGAAAATGTGGTTCCTCCCCGAGGCAGTAATATCCAGGTTACATTTCCTACACTGAAAACTAGAAATGAAGATAATTTGCAGACTGCAGGCAAGGGAAATGCATCAGTCTCCAATGCAGACAATGTTCGTAAACACGTAGACAAAAGGAATGCAGAAGATGACAGGTCGATGTTAAAAAATGATGATACTCAAAAGGCCATTGTCCTCTGCAAGAAGTTGGATGAAGTAACAAGCACTTTGAGTGACAAGGGATCGGTTGAAATAGAGAAGTTTGATGATTCTCTAAGCGGAACATCTTCTACTATCTCAAACTTAGGCAACGACGGTGATAAAACACATGAAAATAATATGAATCTCTCTGAATGTGAGGCCACAGTGAGCAAACAGAAGCACATCAGCATGTGGCATTTGATATCACAGCACATACTTTCAGATGTTGTATCAAAAATAGGGAATGAACAACTCAATGAGGTAAACAACAACAAAACACTAGCTGAAACGAATAGGGACAACTCTCTTCACGATTTCTCTGAAGAAAAAGATGATATGAGCCACAATGGGAGAAGTTTCAGCAGAAATGATGCTGTCAATCTCATAAGAGAAGCAGTTAGTCAGATCCTAACAACACCAACTCAAGATGATTCGTCCAATACACAGAGTGTCACTAGTAACATTGTTCAAGATGAACAGCCACCAAAAACTGATCATACAGATTGCGGAGAGCAAAATAGTACAAAGTCACTCTACGAAAGCTTGAAACATGGTGACAGTCAATTAGAAACAAAGGAACTTGCTGGTAATAATACTATCACTGAGAGTAAATTTGAGCCACCAAAGTCCAAGAACTGGAGCAAGCTGAAGAAAATGATCCTCCTTAAGAGATCAATAAAGGTATTGGAAAGAGCTCGAAAAGTCAATCCACAACCCCCTCAACTTTTGCCCCCTACACCTGATCAAGAACAAGAAAAAGTGGATTTGAGAAACCAAATGTCAAATGAGAGGAACAAAGCTGAACAATGGATGCTTGATAATGCAGTGCAGCACATGGTCAGTAAGCTAACTCCAGCACGAAAAACAAGAGTGGCGATGCTTGTGGAAGCTTTCGAAGCAGTTGTTCCACTCCCAGAAGTATGAATTCAATTGGAGTTGGAATAAACTTAGTCAAGCCAATTCTTTGAGAACCTTTTTACGCGAATTATGAAGGTAAACAAATTAACTACCTACACTTCCTAGAAATAGCTAAAGGTAGTTAACTCAAAAAAAAAAAACCTTAGAATGAACTGAAATAGAGGATCTGTTTTTCTTTCCCTTTTCATTCTGTTCCTTGAATAAGAGTTTGCACCTATCATTAGAGGTTAACTAAGGGATCGAAACAAGCTTATGCACTCGTTTGATAGTACTTTTACTCCACAGCAAGGACGCGGACAAGAGTTTGCACCTATCATTAGAGGTTAACTGAGGATGAAAGGACAGCTTTTTTATCATGATACATGATCAAAAAATCGACTATTGGACAGGTAAATGAAAAGTAATTTCAGAAGCTTGATCATTGCTTCAGCACATAAATAATAAAACAACAATATGATTTTTGTTTTTGGATTTATGAATGAAAGAAACTTTGACTCATGAGTATATGATCAATGAAAATGTTATCTGATGTACATTTCCTACCTGTTTATATTCAGCTTATTAATTCATCATCAAATAGAACAAGCTAAATGTAGAATGATCATACTAACTATATTTTGGATTGTTACAACAAAGTTCAATTTTGTTGAGTACTCATATATGACAGTTATTATATTAAGGTTCCGAAAATCGTAGGCCTTGATCCTGGTACACTAAGCATCTCGCGTTTAGGCAGGATCCGGAAAGAACCACATCCCTGATGACATATCATAGATTGACTTGATTCTATATTTTCTCTACAGGTAGAAAAACTGTTTGAAAATCTCAGTAAAATAAAGGTATCTTTCTCCCACATCGTTTATGAATAGAAGCTTTTGTGACTTCATAAATGAGAAACAAGACAGATACAATAGCCGAGCCTTGTAACGTGGGCTTGTGACCCGAGTGGGGGCAACAATGTGGTGGAATGTTGGGTTGTTCTTGATGGCTGGACTTTGAAGGGCTAATGTTCTGGCCTGCCCTATCCAAGCACAGAGTTGGGTCAAGTGGTCTTTGCGGAAGTATAGGCTGCTTGGCCTTTAGAGTGGGGCGGACTGCGTGAGGCTGGTTTTACAGAGCAACGAATAGTCCTCGCTCTATGCAGTGGAAGGATAACGGGCTAGTGCTCTCCGAGTCCAACAAAAACTTGATGGGCTACTTAATTAAACCACCACTTTTTTTTGCCCGAAATATGATTTATTTAATATGTATGAATTATTAATTTGGAATTCAATAACATAGAAGGGCTAGAATCTCGAAATTATAAGATTCAAATCTTGGATCTGCCTACGTTGAAAATATTTATATCAAATCATGTGAACTTACTTTAACAAGGTGAAAATATGTGTTCATTGACTATGATTAAATGCTTGAAATTTGTAATAAATTCACATATAGCACCTTTTGTGATCTCTTTTGTTCTATGATTTTGGTTAATTCAAATTGATTCAAGACTCTTTTGCTCTAGAATCAATCCCTTTAGGCGCAGGAAGATTTGGTTATGTCAAAAAATTAACACTCTTTCCAACGTTTCTATCGTAAGAAGGAAAGTCCTCCATTAAAGAAAGCAGTCAAGCGATGAAATCGAGAAATAGTATAGTTTTGCACTTTCTTGTAGTACCTTTTGTATAAAATCTATAAACGTCTAATGAAATAATGTCATAGATCTAGACTTGATTGACTTTCAGTTTTTCACCCATAAAATAAAGGTAAAGTTAGGTACACATTGTGTCATATTCTCCCACATCGTTTTTGAACAATGACTTATTTGTGTTTATATTTTAAATGACAAGACTCAACATCGCCGAGCCTTGTAACGTGGGCTTGTAACCTAAGTTGGGGCAACAGTGTGGTGGAATGTTAAACTGATCTTGAAGGCTGGGCTTGGCAGGCTAATCTCTGGACTGCCCTATCCAAGCATGGAGTTGGGCCAAGTGGTCTATGCGAAAGTATGGGTTGCTTTGCCTTTAGAGTGGGGCGGACTGCGTGAGGCTGGTTTCACAGAGCAACGAATAGTCTCCGCTCTATGTAGTGGAAGGATAACGGGCCAGTGCTTTCCAAGTTCAATAAACACCTAAGGGGCTGTCTAATTAAACCACCACTTTTTGTCTTATTTAGCCCTTTCTACTATCCAATTCAATTTCATTGTTGCTCAATTCTCAAGTAAATGCAAATGATTTATTTTGGGCAAATGCTTGTGTGTCTTATTTAGCCCTTTCTACTATCCAATTCAATTTCATTGTTGCTCAATTCTCAAGTAAATGCAAATGATTTATTTTGGGCAAATGCTTGTGTAGAATTGATGTATATAATAGGTGGATTTAAGATTATAAATTTCACGTTTTAAAGAGAATTTTCCAATATTATATATATGAGTTATCTAAATGTGTAAAACGATATTTTATACTGACCATGTATATTTGAATTATTACATGAAATGAATGATAAAATCATCAAAAGGATGTGATGCAGTGGATGAGGTTGCTCGTTAACTAAAGATCTCGTGTTTGAGCCCTAGTTATGGAAAGATCTTTGGAAGGATAACGGGCTAGTGCTTTCCAAGTTCAATAAACACCTAATGGGCTGTCTAATTAAACCACCACTTTTTGTCTATATTTAGCCCTTTCTACTATCCAATTCAATTTCATTGTTGCTCAATTCTCAAGTAAATGCAAATGATTTATTTTGGGCAAATGCTTGTGTAGAATTGACCTATAATAATAGGTGGATTTAAGATTATAAATTTCACGTTTTAAAGAGAATTTTCCAATATTATATATATGAGTTATCTAAATGTGTAAAAATGATATCAAATAGTCTAAACATAAAAAGGTATCATATAATGTATGGAGCAACAACTTCCACATGAATTATTTCATACATACAATAATACAAGTCGAATGGTTGATAATGATTTAGGCCTATGTATGTGTGTTTTCATTGACTATTTTGTGGTGATAAGTAGTTGGAACTTTCATATTGTGGCCAACTTTTGACGTTACTAGTACATATTTTATTCCACTTATCTCTTCTAATAAAAGCATGCAATAATGCAAATTAAATAATGGAGTAAATTAATCAGCTATAGTTAATTGACCACATACATTGAATTGCTGCCCTTTCAAAATTGTTGTTCTTCTTTTAATTAATTAGATGTAATTACTGTTTAACGAGCTATTAGAATAAGACTAAAAACTTTACTTAGTATAATTATTGTTAACTAAGATGGTTTGTGCTATGAAGAGGAGATGTACATATGTTCCGATAAGTAGGTGTGAAAGATCGGCTATGGTGGATCTAAGGAGAGGTAGAGATAGACTGAAAATATATTAGGAAAAAGTGTTTAGACAACAGGACATGATACATCTTTAGTTTACAAATGATATGACTCTAGATAAAAAGTTATACAAATCGAGAATTAGGTAGAAGTTTAGCAGGTAGTAATTGAGTGTTGTGTCACTTTTTTGTGGAAAAGACATAGTAATAGTCGTTCGGAACACCTTACTTACTCCATCTTTTCCACATCAATAATATTATTATTTTGTTCATATTGTTATTTTTCTTTTCTCGTTAACATGACCTCTTCACTACTGATTTTTTTTTCCAGACTTGCTTTGAAATATTTTACTCGAATCTAGGGTCTATTAGAAGGCAAGTCTACATATTCTACCACTCTCCCAATGAGACTACACTAAATATATTATTATGATAGTTTTATTCAATGGACTAAATACATATAATTGATGAACATGATTTGATGACTAAATACATATAATTGATGAACATGATTTGATTTTTTTAAGTGGGGAAATACCGTTTACCCTTTTTAAAAAAATTCTATTCTATTTTTGACGTAGACAATTATCAAAATTTACTTGGCCAGCAAAGAACAATATTGTTTAGTGGAAAGAGAATCTTTATTTTGGTCCAAATACGAATCTATAATATTTATATATTAGCTCTTATAATAAACCAAAGGTCGTTTAAAGTATCTCTCAAAGAATCAAAAACAGAATATGATTTTAATAATCCCACTAACCACATGCCTAACTGCCTAATGAAATTCATTCTCAATAATTCGCTATAATAGCATCATTTGTCTGATTAATATTTTTGATTACGATAGCAAGATATTATTATTTATTTAGATGGTGACATAAAATACGAACGTGGAAGATCATTGTTCAGGTGATATATCAAAGTGGTCGGCATAGATACTACTACTACAACAAATTTAAAATTAACATAAAATAATAAATGAATAATTAGTTAAATTAATCTTATTTAATTTTTTGTGAAAGAGAAAAAAACCGTTTTTTCCTTGTCAAAGGCTATCATGAAATTGCAAGTCACTATCATTTTAGGCTCATCTTTGTGGGTTACCAACCCTAGAATATAATACTCCATTTGTTTCCTTTCAGTTGTCACGATTTTCTTTTTTCAGAGTTAAGACATAATAACTTTGACTAACATTTTACAATGTATTATTCATCATATTGATATGCAAAAAATTACAATTTATAGTATTTTTCGTATAGTTTTTAAATTTATAAATTTTTAGTTTAAAATATCAAATAAATGTAATTTATTTAAAGTTAAAAATTAGTCAAATTAACTTTCAAAAAATGCAACATGACAACTAAAATGAAACGGAGAGAGTATTATATTTCATAATTATTATTTGTATTACCCTTTATGATGAATTAATGAAGTAGGTAGTATCTTATAAGGAATTAAGGTCGGAATTGATTTCTTTTATTAATGTCTTTTTAGTCGAGTTCTCATACTAGACTTGTCTAATACGGTTTGCATCTTCTCGTGTGATTTGCAAATTTTTGCACAGAACCGAAAGTATTATCTATATTTTAAAGTATTTGCACACTAATAAATAAAAATTTAATAATAGATGACCTCTATATTTTGAATATATTTAATTTATTAAAAAGATTATTGTTAATATTTAAAAGAGAGTTAGTAGTTGCTTACTTGGACATGTATTGTTTGCGCATGGTGTCACTAATAAAGTCAATTAAACTCGTGAATTGGACTAGTGGAGTATTTTATTTTATTTCAACAAAAGCAAGTTTGAATTTTTCTTCTTTCTAACAAGTAGGTAGATCAATAGTACAACCTACCAAGGTGCTACGACGGATCGATTCTTTATTTTTAATCAAATATTATATATTTAAGTCGTAAAACTTTTTTTACTAAGAGTGTTACTCCTGTAAATAGCCTATATACACCACAAACCTAAATTCTTTGATTGATTTATTCAAATATCTTCTTAATAAATCATCATTTAGATTTTATCTCTATTTTTAAAGACGTGTAAATATAATTGTTAAAACTAGCAAAACATTAGGTTGGTGTGTCTACAAGTTCTAAACTTTAAAAAGTTCATAATTTACAAAATAAAGAAAAAAAGATAACTGTCGAAAATTTCACAAATTAGACGAGTCAGTAAAATCTAATACCAGATAGTTATACCTACAACAACAACAATCCAGTGTAATTTCATAGGTGAAGACCCTAAACCCTAGTAGTGTGTAAAGTTAGATCCTTTGCTTGGAATATTCTAGGAATAAAAAAAGCATTTTTAACAAAAAAAAGAAAAATAAATAAGAAGAATCCAACTCAAAAGCAATGACTTTTCAATACCCTTTGAGGGTGTCTAGTTTTTTTCTATAAATAAGTGAAATACACATCATAATTTTTAACACAACAAAAAAACTCCAAACAAATTTTTAATTAGCACTTTGATGGCTGGTCTTCAATACAAATTTTTTCCAACAGATTTTTTCTTCCCAATTCAAAAAACAGTTAGTGGAGACAACATATCAAAGCAAAATCTCTTAATCAAGATTAGAAATAATGATGAATCTTTAATTGAGGATTCAAAGGGCAAAATTGTCATTAACAACAACAAGAAGAATCTCAAAGCTATTTCTTCATCTTCATTAGCTTTGGTTCCTGTGCCAAAACAGAAGAAAGATCAAGATTAATTAAGAATAAAGATCTGATTATTCTTTTAATCATATAGTAATTAATTGTATGATTAAGAATAATCTTGTTCTGTTTTCTCTCAGTTTTTCTTCAATTTCTGTTTTCTTTTTTCTTTTTTCTTTTTTTGAGTATTATATATATAATATGTATTATTTAAGTTTGCAATCGAATAATACAGGAAACATTGTTTCTATGATCATATCTATTTTTTCATGTCTTGTCAATTTTTTTTTTTGCTCATTTAGTAGAATTATTGGATGTTCACTCATGTGAAAATATTATCGAGAAGAAAATAACAATGGCATGAATGATTAAGAAAATGGAGATTCTAATTATCAATCGACTCAATTATAAGATCACTAACTTATAGTATTTGAAATCACTTTTGTTTGTTATCGTTTTATTTACATATATTCTCGTGGTTAACAAAGCGTTTCGTATTTGTTAAATAAGTCCATCTAGTTTTTTTTTGTTAGGCCTATTATTTTACTATTTCAAATTCTTATAGTTAAAAAAAAAAAAAAAACTCAAATTTAAACACTATTAAAAATATGAAAAAGGTTTTTTTTTTCTTCCTAGTGATGGCATGATATTTTAGACTAGAAATTAACAAAATTGCTCAATTTTAGAGGGTCTTCAGTCAAATTTGACTTTTATTTTCTAATTTAACATGTTTTTGGTCAATTATGGTGGCTTTGTGATGAAAACAAACAACAATATTTTTAAAAAATAGAGTCAAGTGCAGCTAGCTAAGCACATGCCGTATATTTTGAATCATATTAGTTGTTATATTTTATGAGAATTAGTTTGACTGAATTTTGAAATTACAATAAATTTATTTAATATATTATTTTAAAATTATATAAATGTCAATAAGGAAATTAAAGTATATCATTAAATATATATCTAAAATTGAGAGAGGTTGGTGAACCTAGACATATGGTAAGAAGGTTTGCTTATATTATGTTAATTGACTTTAAAGGTTTTAGCAGATTATTTTTTCTATTACACGCTTTTTAATTAATTATAAATAAAAAGATGATGAAAGGGAGTTGTTCATATGGTAAGTATCATTCACTTTTAAGTTTCAATTCGAAAATAGTAAGTTCAAGTTATCAAAAAAGTAAAAAGAATAAGAGCTCACTCCTAAGTACGAGAGAGTAAGTACAACTTAAGTACGACTTTAAGTTAGTGGCTTCGAAAGAAAAAATAAATACTGGATTTAATTGATTTCCACATGCTCTTTGTTGTCCTTTGAAGACTTCAACAACCAATTTTACTTTGAAACCAACTTCCTTTTCTCAATTATGCACCTTTTGTGCTGTCTACTTTAATATTTTTGGGTACTCACGTTTAGCATATGCTTTATCAAGTTAACATGTGGAGGAACTTTAAGACTCTTTTGGTATTCGACTATTATTAATATTTTATTTGTAAGATCGATAAATATATGTAACCAATTTAGTCTAACTGAATAGCTTTTAGTTTAAGTTCAATATGTGTGGTCAAAGATTAGTTAAATATGTATAAAGATTAATTTACTAATACTTGATGTAGTTGTCCAAAAATTTAACTCATAAAATTTGAATCTCAACTCCATTTATATAGGAGTAAATATTAGATTCGAACCTAACATGTTGCAGAAGGATAATTTCTCAATAAATATATTTGAACGACTTTTTAAAAGAGGAACAAATTCTAAACGATTTTCTTTAAAAAATTTTTGTGTGTAAATCAACCAAATGATAAAGAACAACCCAAGCCAAATGAAAATTTGATCTTATATATGGAGTTTGAAGATGGATTAGATTCGTTTTTGTTGTTGTTGATAAATTCCTATTTTAAATCCGATAAAATTTAACGTCCACGACATTCAAGTTAAATACTTTGAAGAAATTGGGGTAGCATCGCAAGTTTGAAGTTCGTTAACACTGACTATAAGTTAAATACTTTTGAAAAAAAAGGACATATAAACATCTAATATTGAGCTAAGCCTGGACTTGGCCCAACTGATTCATTGGACTTAGTTCTTGGCCCAGTTCCTAACTAGCTCATTGGTCCTGGGCCTCCTGGCCCATAACTAATCACAAAGCCCATCCAAAGAAACAAACAATATAGTCTTTTTCTCACTAACTTTCACCTTTTTCATTTCTTTTCGTATCCTCGACCATCGTAAACAACCTCTCTATTCTAATAAATTAGGAGTAAAATTGGTATATGCTCTATTTTCATCAAAACTCAATTATGATATTATACTAGATATATTATTATTGTTTCTTTAACTCTCATCACCATGAATTCCTTAGTCTGATATTTTTGACGATTCTTTTATTTCTTTAGCTTTCTTTCTTCCTCAAATCGAAAATAAAGTGAACATATGACACTCAACTTTACAAAGCATTTAGCAATTGTGATATTAAAAACAAAAAAATTCAAACAATCTATTCCCATAAGTTTCTTTTGATACAATGATCTCATCATAATAACAAGAATTTTTGTACAATCTCATACTTTTCTTTTGCTAACAATATAATTAGATCTCTCAATAACATCTATTCTTTATAACAATGTACAAAACTTCATATCACGATATATTTTAAAAAATAAAATATATTTAAATAAACAATACCGTTATAGAAAGATTTAACTATCTTCGACCTAAATTATTCATTCATTTGGAATTTCTATGAATATTTAGGTGGGTGGGTGGGTGGGCGCACCGACCTACTCATCCATGTGCACGACGCGTATTACAGGGGATTTTAGCTAAACAATGGGTCCCACTAAACCATTCATTTGAATACATCATCATAACTACTCCAATAATTCTCCACCGTCGATCAAAACACTCTCATCAATCAACCGTTCATTATAATACAATATTGGGCCTACACACAATTATGAAAAGGATCAATCACCGTTAAATGGTCCCTACAAGAAGTTTCATATCAAGTCAATTTCTAACACCTGTATACACACTTTTTTTTTACCGGCTGCTTGTTTTGTCTGCTTGTTTGTAGTCGGTAGATTAATACGATTCGAGAGAAAAATATTAAAAACACCTCTAAACTTGATGTAAATTGTTAGTTTTGTCTTTGAACTATTGATAGTCATAAAAACATTCTTTAAACTCTTGTACGAGGCTACGAGCGTAAAACTCTTAATATAAATTGAAAACACCTTGAACTTTGACGAGAATTTAAGGATGTATTTCACCCATATATCAAGATGAAGATGTATTAAAGTTCAATTAGTTAACTAGAAAGAAGTTTTTGTTTGAATTTGCCAACCATTCACGTCAAATTTAGGAGGATTTTCTATAGTTTTCTCAAATGACAAAAATTGATGGGTAATATATATCGCTCAAAATGACGTAATATATTGCTTCTTTCTTAATTAGAGATTTCAAGTTTGAGTTTGGATATGAAAAAAATTCTAATAGAAAGGTTTCGCCTAAATGAGGCTCTACGAGACGTAAATCCGAATTAGTTGAGCTCCAATACGAATTCGAAAAAAAAAGAAGAAGGTATATTTACTAGTTGGGAAATTAACCGGTTTATGGAAAATTGACCGGAGGTCCCGGTTTGCTATTACTAATATCTGTTTGGCTATAAAAGAATATCTGGAATACTTTAATTAGAATTATTTAAGTATCCTCCAAGGTCAATCAGTGGACTGGTTCGGTCTATCTAACCTCAAGTTCGGTTCCAAACCTAATAGGCTCGGTATTCCTGCCTATAAATATAAGACCTCAAGTGCAGATAAGATTTCATACGTGTACGAGATCGTCTCCGTAGCTGAAGAACAAAAAATCTGTAAAAAGGTACTGTAAATTCGCCATTAAAGCTTCTTTCAAGCTTTCAAGTATTTTTCTCGCTTCTAATTCTTCGATCTGTTGAATCATATCTAGTTTTTTTTTTTTAAAACATTTTTTAATGAATATGTTGTTAGCTTTTGTTTTGATGAATTATATATGCTGATAGATGAATATGTTTGAAAATTGTGATTAATTGTGATATGTGTTGTTTGTTGAGTAGTTTTAGATTGATTTTTGAAGTCAATTTGAGTCAATATCGTGTACTTTTTTGTTGATGAAATAGTGAAGACTATGGTTTTGAGTAGATCTGTGAAGGATCCAGGTGTTTTTCGAGAAAGTGAGGTTAATTATTGTTAGTTTATCTGAAAGATTGATGGAGGAGCATGTTTGGCTATGGAAATATGAGATTTTTGAGTTGTATGAGTTAGGGTTTGGAGTAGCGAGTTGAAATTGCAGTAGAAGAAGGCTAGTAATTGTGGTATGAGGTTATGTTGCTTGGACTCTTCAAAAATGTTGATGGCTGCGTGTCTGATCGTTCAGAAGTAGTGTTTGGGTTTTTTGAAGGATCCAACACGATGTGCCATCATTTTTGGAGAGTCCGAGCAACATAGGTATGAAGTGTTTACCTCATGTCTGTGGCGCTATGGTTTTGACTGTGTAGTAACAGGTGCTAGATAGAATCATTGCTGAGAGATTAGAAAGGATATTGTTGAAGTTTGGTTAGAGCTTTATCCATGCGAGACCTGATAATTTGGGTTTTCTAAATCGTATGTTCCTCGAGAATGTTAATTTTCCTTTTCTGTAGTGTTCAGTTACCATACTTTGATAAATTTGCTCATGAATTTGGTTTATTAGGCCAGGAAAAACTTCTACTTTAGTTCTGTGGGTGATTTTAACATTGAAGTTGAAACTTGACGTACTAAATATGGTCATATTCGGTATGTCATGCACTAATGTGTTTTTTGTTTCATCGAACAACTTCAGGCATCAATTTTGAAAAAGCAATATGGCACTAGTTTCTGGAGGAAGATCAACATTGAATCCAAATGCGCCTCTCTTTGTTCCTTCATTCGTGCGCCAGGTAGAGGATTTTTCACCAGAATGGTGGAATTTGGTGACAACCTCAACATGGTTCCATGACTATTGGATGAGCCAGAACCAGGGAGAGGAATATGGTGCTGGTAATGATGTTGCTGATTTGCTTCCTGAAAATATTGATCTCAATGTTGATGAGGACATCTTGAACATGGAAGCTCAGTTTGAGGAATTTCTTCAATCTTCCGAAAATGGGCAACAAGGAATTAAGTCATCTCTCTATGGTGTCAATGCGATGCCACAATATGGTATGCACAATCTGTCTCTGTCTTGTAATTAACCTACAGTTAGCACAAAGATATTGTTCGGTTTGCATGGTTTACTGAAGTTTTAGTGCAGAACCTGTCTGGAAAAACCAAAAAAAGTGAGGAACCTTTAGTCAATTAAATCTTTATACTATAAACTCTACAAGTCCGGGGATCCCTGCCGGTGTCGGAATTTGTGTGAGCATGTTGAAACAAGATGGGAAAATTCCTTCATTACTGGTCTTAGTTGTGATTATTTTTGGTGTTCACTATGGTTATTACTGTTTTTCTTAAATGATGATTTCCTTGTAAACTCTACCCACTTGATGAACAGGTTTACCATCTGATGCACTGATAAGAACATTGAGTTCACCAAGATCCCCCATTGGGCCACCCAAATACTTTGAGAAGGCATCCAAGATCGTGAGCCCGAGGAACAGTTTCCGCAGCATCCAGCAGCCTCGTTGAAGATCCAGTCTCTTGGTTTACTTTCAGGAAGTCAGTTGTTAGTTTGCAGCAGTTTAGAAAGTCTCTTTAAGTTTTAGTTTCATGTAAACCTTTGTATAGAGCAAGGTAGGTGGCACTCTTGTATCTAGCCTTGTTCATAGTCTGATATCCTTTCTTTAGCTTAACTTCTTGTAAACAACAGAACTGTAAAAGTGAAAAAAATTTGTAAAAACCAGTTGAACAAAAGTGAAAAAAAGAGCAGCTATTAAGTTTCATTTCTCCAAATAGCAATGATGTGAATTATGGTGGTCATTTAGTTTGCTCCTAACCTTCCTCTACTTTTTTTTTTCCATAATATAAATTTGGACCCAAGATTTTACTCGTGTAGCATAATTGTGCTATTTGCAAGTAGTAATGGAGTCCGAAACTTTGATGAAGGGTGTGTTACAATATAATTTTTCAGTGTAGGGTGTGCGTTGGATCAACCTTCGCCTTTAAGTGGCTTTGCCCATGTTTGCAAGAACATGTCCCTCACATCCTTTATGATCCCGGTATATGGTTTGGATATAAAGGCAAATTCAAGATTTAAACTCGTAGGCATTCACAATAATGTTATTTTGTTAAATGTTGACATGAACGGCCAAAAATTAGTGGAATATGATGCTTTATCCTGCCTATATATTCGTTTAAAAGATGCATTACTTGTGTGGCCAAGTTATCAGCACCATAAAAGTAGAAAAAAAGATGGCACTAGAAAAAGTAGTATGTTTTCATGCAAACGGTCAATTCCATTCCTAATCAAATGACATATTCTCCCTTCAATTCACAAGAAAGTAAAAACGACTTTTAAATTAAAAATATATAGAAGGTACGAAAACACTTTTTAATCTTATGATCTTAAGTATGTAACAAGATAGACAAATTAAAACGGTGAGGGTATAATAAAAGATGGAAAGCTGGGTTAGTGTTTGATACAGTATGATTAAGCCACTTGTGTGCTGGACCCAAGAGCTAGTGGACAATTTAAAAATTGGCAATTTGGGTCTGAATTCAGTGTATTAAAACAGGATGAGAAAGGGACATATATTAGGATTTGATTAGTGGAATTTGTATGCTAGTGTTTACAAACCAATTTTAAATGATTTACACCTTAATTATTTGGTTCCCTATAGTGGCATGGTAATTAAAACGTGATCAATGGAGTATTAGAATAAGTAAGTTTATATCTTTTCTCAAAGTATTTCATGGGTAGAATACAGACCTTAATATTTGTGTTTAAAAAATCAAAACAAATTTGCAAACAAATTATTAGTCGGTCATGATGTAGCTAATTTTTTTATGAAAATGATTGAATACAAAATTTGAATATATATTATGTTTATCTAAGTGTATCTTCGAAATAAGTTCTTTTTTATTATTTCTCAAGTCTAATTCTAATAGTAAGGATATTAAATTAATAACTTGAAAGTGTAATTTCAAAATTTACCTATTTGAAAGTAAATGAGTAAATTTATTTATTTTCTTTCTATATTTTGATACAATATTTTAAAGATAGTGATTTGAAAAGTGTAAATTTAATTATGAGATTTTATTATTAAAAGATAACACTACAAAATATGCAAAATAAAACACACAAAAGATATTTATACTCATTTTCCATATTCAGAAGCCCGGAAAACTTCCAATCAAAATTATTATTCAGATTCCGGCGGCTTTCCGGCTGTTCGCCGACCATTAACCAGTCGTCGTAAAACCCAGCTCCAGTAAGTGCTAAAGCTTATGCCTTTTATTAGTAGTTGTTCTTTCTTGAGCTGATTTGATCTTATTCTAAACTAATTTGGGTCTCTGAAATCATTTAATTGTTCAAAAAAAAGTTTGGGGTTTGAAATATTCAATTGATTTTGATATATAAGCATGTAAAGGTAGAATCTTTATGACTGCATAATAAGAATTTGATGTAGAGCAGCAAAAAAGGAATTTTCTGTTAGATGTAGTGGTTAAAATTTAAGGACCAAACAGAAGTTATGGTTTTTTTTTTCCAGAATGTACTATTGCTAGAGTTTGGTTGAACGGAGGGTCTATGAAAATAGTCTCTCTACCTCTTATAGGTAGGTGGTGTTAATATTTTTTATCTACATGTAGATGTTGAATCACCTTCAGCTAGTTCATGTGTTTACTTCTTCAGAGTTTGAAAGACCTTAGTGAAAATCCTGGCTCCACTACTGTTTGCGGGATCTCATGAGGGGACCAATTATTTGCAAGACTTATCTATTTCAACTTCATGAAGGCAAAGCTGTTGAAAGATGTTTAAAGAACCATATTTTTTTTGGTTAATTGGATAGATATATGTACTCGACAAAATTTACAAGTTAAGGGTAGCGCTATAGATCCTTGATAGTTCATTGATGTAAACCAAATTAGTCTTTTGAAAGTAGTTCCTAGAATGTCTACACATATTGAGTCATTTGCAAACACCTAAGGAACTACCAAAATACTTAGCTTATCAAAAAGTTTCTTCTTTGCTCCTCCTTAGCAAGAAGGTCTGCTAACCTATTTTGCTCTCCGTAGTTATGCTTGATGTCTGTATTCCTCAGTGTTTGCATCAATAACCTGCGTTCAGAAGTAATAGAAGAGTGAGGAATGTGTCCTTGTTTAGTCATTTTGTTACCTCCATAGGATCAAATTGCTAGGACTTAATTGATCACATGACCTGCTTTAGTTTGCAATATTTATGAGGATTTTTTTTTGTATAACCATCTGGTATCCGGTTCGGGCCCCTGTGAATGAAGAATCCCCTGTAATGACTTCTTTTATGAGTATCCGATGACAGGTCACATGGACATGCCAAAAGGAGACAAACTTGTGCTGAGGGGTTTAAAGTTTCATGGATACCATGGGGTGAAGCAAGAGGAAAGGAAGCTTGGTCAGAAGTTCCTGGTAGATGTTGATGCTTGGATGGATCTTCGACCTGCTGGTGAATCTGACTGCTTGTCCGATACTCTAAGTTATACTGATATATACCGGTGAGTGATGCTTTCGAGTTTGTTCATTTTGCATTTTTGATAGTTGAGATGAACGAACAGAAAGAACTTTATTTCATAGCTTAATAAATGAAACATCTTGAATATTTCTGTAACAAGGTTCTTTAGCTCAGAGGTCCGTTTAAATAATACTCTTTTCACCGGATAGAAAATATACGAGGATTGAGCAGTTTCACCAAAGTTAAATTGGGTTATAAACAGCTGTAAAAGGTGTAATGATTTTATAAGTTCTCGTAGTAAGAACTTGACTCATTTGAAACATTTTCTAGATCATACTGAAGCAGATTCTTGATGCTATGTTGTTTTTTGGATATTCCATCATACATTGGAATTTTGATGCCACCGCTAGAGGCTCTCGTAATGTTCTACTTTCTTGAGGAAAAATGGACTATTGCCTTACTATTATTTATCTTAGAGGAGTTCACTTTGCACCTAAAGGCGGGATCTAGTGGTCTGGATCCTGATTACTCAAGTAAATCTCATGTCAGTGTGTGGTAATAAGAAACACCTGAAATTCCAATAGTTTAATCACTGATACAAGGGAATTTTCCTATTGGCGCTAACTGATCTCCTGGACTGTGTTTGCTTGTAAGTTACAGTTGCTTTTCTTGTCTTAGCAGTCTTTAAGAATAAACATTTCGCGGATCAATTTTCTAGCTAGGCACGTATGCTTGCTTTGGTGTGATCATTCATTGATTCTATCTTTTAAATCTATGGATTGGCAGAATAGTGAAAGAGGTTATGGAGGGGTCACCTAAAAATCTGCTAGAATCTGTGGCTCAGCTTATAGCATCGACAACCCTCACCAAGTATCCACAGGTATCTGCTGTTCGCGTTCAAGTTGGAAAGCCTCATGTGGCCGTCCAAGGGCCTGTTGACTACTTGGGTGTCGAGATCATTAGATACAGAGATCTTGATGTTCAAAACTAGTACATAATGCTTGTATTATTAACAACTTCAATTTTCTGCTGTTTGACAATCATTTTCAAGCCAGTACAATTTGATCAATTGTCTCAAACTCTTGATACTTAATTGAATAATGCCTTTACTACACACTTCTGCAGGGGAACAAAGTTCCCAAAAATAAAAGGGCAGTTCGGTGCATGATGCATTCCACGTTCACACAGGTTTCGGTGCAATCTACCTTGAGCAAGCATCATTGATTTCGTAGTTCGAACACTTTACCATTGCTCAAAACAAGAATATAGAAATTGAATTGAAGTACTTCTAGGTAATACTTTTGGCTGGAAAAGAAAGTTGACAAAAAAATAAATTGTATTTACTGAAAATAATGATAGCTCTTTAGGGCAAGAAAAATGAACTCTCTCAGTAGAAATAAGAAACACAAGTTTCACAAGCGACATTTCACCCGATTGCCTGCTCCTTACACAATCATCACTACCATCATAATTCTATTTGCTTAGATTATATATAGACATTATTGAAATAATATATTTTACTTACTATCCAAAATAAAAAAGCATGAAAAACTTTAGTTTTAAAAAAAAGTATTTTTCCTGAAAAATAATTTTCGAGAAAGATTTTACTATCTATCAAAGACACTTTTTAGTAATACATCTTGTTATACCAATTTAAAACTAATCATAACGTTGCTTTTGGAAAATGATATACTAGTTTCAAATTATCTAGAGAAGAACTTATATTTCAAATATTTGCTCAAAATAACATATTTCAGACAATAATATTCTGCATATACACCATCCTTTTCCGATCACTCTCGTAAGATTAGTTGTTGTTATAATAATATTGGGGATATTTTTCTTTTTCATAAAAAAATAGAGGACAAAATAAGGCTAATTAGACCATAGAAAAATATAAAAACAGGAATGTGGCACGCGCACAGCCCCTGCACCACTCTCCATTTCCCAAAGCCCGTGTTCTTCGCGGCGGCCGGAAAATCAAGAAACATTTTATCCACCACCAGTCTACTACCAGTATGGCTAAAATGGCTGCTGAACCTTTTTCTGTACGGACAGAAGCTACTTGTTCGTCTTCTCCATTGAACCTTCGAAGCTCAAAGAGAGCTTCTTTTCGAATTCGAGCTCATAATCAGCACACCGATGACAAGAACAGATTCTACAAAGAGCTTGGTTTGTTTCTTCTCTTCTCTGCTTGTATTCTTGTTTCAGAAATATCAAGTAAAATCAACAAAAAAAAAAGGTTACTACCATCTTTAATAGTTTAATAATACTCCTAAAGTATCACTCTTTCGCACGACTCTCGTAGTTCAACTATCTATTGTTCTATTTAGCTATCTAAACTGTTAATGTTTCGCGAGTTTCCTAGCTGAATTATCACTCCATTTGTATAAAAAAACACACTTAGATGCAGAGTTGGCCTACGCGTGCCCTGTTGTTAATTGGGAATAAGTATTTACCCAACTCATGAGGTGTGTTTTAATACAAAGAGAGTGATAATTTAAACAGCTAAAGAGAATAATGGATAGTTGAGGTATGAAATTCATGAATTGAGTGGGTCTACATGCGTCTGTTGTCGATTGGGAACAAAGATTTGGCTAAGTATTGAGGTGTGTTTTAATACAAAGGGAATGATAGTTTAGATAGGTAAAGAGAATAATGGTTAGTTGAGCTATGAAACTCGAGAAAAAGTGATAATTCGGGTGTGTTTTTGATCATTAACTCTTTAAGTTTTTAGAATGAAGTGGTTGCTAAGCTAAGCTGAAATTCTAACTTCATTATCAGTCTTCGTGATTCTTTTAAGAAGGTTCATCAGTGAGGTGATTGTAAACTTAAAATAAATAAGTTTACTTGCCCTTGCTTTATTAACTTTTAGATGAATTTAACTACTTTTAGGTTATGGATTATTTTGTGCGAGGTGTTGAGATATAAATTTGAAGTATTACCAGTAGTGTGCAAAGACTAGTGTTTGAGACTGAGAGAATGGAGACAGAGAAAGCTCAGTGAGATAGTGAGGGACAATTAAGCAGGCTAACTTAAAGAAAGATGGAACCTTCCGAAGTGCTTAGTAAACTGTAAATAAGAATGAGGGTAAAGGGCAGCCCGGTGCACAAATCATCCCGCGTTAGCAGGGTCCGGGAAAGGGCCAGCACCCCAAGCGTGTGATGTAGACAACCTACCCTAATGCAAGTATTAGTGGCTGCTTCCATGGCTCAAACTCGTGACATACATTGCTCCAAGGCTCCCCTTCCAAAAATAAGAAAGAAATGAGAAGGAAATGTAAAGGCGTGACTAGGGTGTAGGCAGTGCACACAGCAGCGGAGTCACAACCAATCGTGCAGAATTATGCATAGGGAAAGATATTTCTTGAAATATATTGGGAGAAGGTTAATTTGAATCCCCTTGACATAAGGAGAATTTAACTTGTAGAGGCAAAAAGTTCAAGGTAGTTCAAAAGTAGCTTTAGATGATAAGTGCGGAATTTTTGAATTCCCTTGTGAAAATGCCCTTACCCACAAGGGGAAGTGAAGGACATGCATTTATTTTTCCTTTTTCACACACCAGGAGATCTTCCTTAACAGGTCTTAATGCTTTTTTAAGTGTTGTCTAGAGAAGATAGCATGGGAAAGTGGACAATTTAAAGGGAAGAAACTCTAAATAGCTGAGAAGAATCTTTGTCAAGAAGCATGTGAATGCAACTCAATCAAGTTAGAATCCTCAACATATTCATGTTCCTAGACCGACTCACCATTAGAAAAATTATACACAGCATCAAGATACTGCCATAAAATCTTGGCATTTGAATGCGTGTATAGTAAGTAATAGTCTGTTAATTTTTTGTGGTATGGATGGTCTCATGATGTAGGCACATTTGCTTTGAAAAGGAAGATTGAAGATTTGGTACTCCGTGCTGAAATGTTGGCACCAACAGCACTAGAATTTGAAGAAGCAAGACGCCTCAAGCAGGAAGAAATTATTCGTGAATATGATTTGTGGGATGACGTAGCCAAGTCAAATGAAGACCTTGTGCAATTAGCTGAAAGCACCAAAGCGGTTGATGCCCTCAAAGACCTTAGATACAAGGTATCATGCAAGATAACCCAAAGCTAATTCTCACTTGTCAGCATATGTTTATTGCCTAGTTATTTAAGACTTAAAAGGGAAAACCATAAAATTCAAATTTTATTCCATTGAGTGTGCTTCTGCAGGCTGAAGAAGCTAAGCTGATTACGGAACTAGCAGGAATGGATTCTATCAACTATGACTTTTTAAAGCAGGCGTATACAGCTTGTGTGAGTGTGAATAAGACATTAGATAAGTATGAAATGTCCAAGCTTCTTAGGGAGCCATATGATATGGAGGGAGCATGTGTGACCATTGAATCTGGAAACGAGGGCATTTACTCGCAGGTATTCACCTGTGATCTCTTGCTATATTGCCGCATGTACTTGAAGAGTCAATAGTAAAGGTCCATATGCATCTCAGGTGAAAAAAGTAGGCCAATGAGTGTTCTGAGATATAAACATGCTATTAGGTAGGTATAAGAAGTGGAACTTTCATGATGAGTTCCCTGCATTTGAAGTTGCAAGGAGGGAAGGGGGTTATATTTGTATTATCAGTGCCCTTGCTCCTTAATACTGTTCACTTATATACTCATCTCAACCATAAAGTTAATAGTCAATCTGCACCATAGATTCTTCTCCCAAAAAGATTTAAATTTCGACTGTGAGAAACTTATTTTACATGGAAATGATTCTGAACTTCCAATTTTTTTGTTCTTTATGGAAAACATCGAATTTCAGAGAGGAGGTAGTAGTTTGTAGACCTGATGCCTGATAAGGTTTATAGTTGAGATTAGGAAGTAGGTATACTAGCCTTCTACTCCTAGCAACTCGTCTTCAAGCTGCTCATGAACATCTATTTATTCTGCTTATTCAAAGTCGAAGAGATGGGTTTTCTTCAAGCTGATGTAGCTTTATTTCCTTAGAAATTTCATTCTAGGCAAGACTCTGGTACTGTTTCTCACTGTTAGACTTATCCACTTTGATCCAGATTTGGGCAGAAAAACTCACAAGAATGTATATCAAATGGGCAGAAAAACAAGGTCATAAGGCGAGGATAGTTGAGAAACAAGATTCAGAGAGTGGTGGTATCAAATATGTGATGATTGAGTTAGAATTCAAGTCAGCATACGGCTATCTTTCAGGAGAAAGAGGAATCCATTGCATGAATGGAAGTTCTGAAGGTAAATTTGATCTTTCAAAGGTATGAATCTGAGGACTCTTAGCTCAAATTTAGTTCTCCCCTGTCGCTATCAGTTGATTATGTGAATTATAATATTCCAATAGTTTCCTATTTCCTACTGAATCCTTTGAGTTATGTGTTCTATGAGAGTCATTAGACATACTCTTGTTGGCCTTTTAAGAGGAGAACATTTTTCATGTGTCGTCTTAAATCTCAGTATTCTGATGCATTCTGCTTAGAGTTTAGTTTATCTGAAGTGAATAAATAACAACCGCTGACCGTTAGTTCAAAAATTCTCTGTAATCTATTTCAGGTCATAAAATGTGACTACTACCTATTAATGTTATGAAGGAAACTGTGATTGTCCAACATTTAACTGAAAAGGAGAAGATATAATATAGTTATCATGGTGTTTATTATTGCATAGATAAAATATAGTACATCAAGTTTTGAGTGGAAGTAGTATAGAACTTATAGAACTTGATGATTTATGAAACAATCTTAAATTTACCATGCTTCGATGCAGTTCAATAGTCAGTAGAATAAGGGGTGACTTAGAGTTAACAATAGTCAGTACTCAGTAGAATAAGGAGTGAAAACAAACAGATGACGCTAAGTACACTGATCTCTTCCTATTACCAAACTTGCACTAAGATAAAATAACCCCCTTCCATTTTCCTAGAACGTGGAATTCAAATCACTCGGCCATCGATTTTCATGATGAGGTATTGCTTTTGCGAAGAAAGAGCTCCTTATGTGATGATGTCACAGAGACTTTATATGTCAGGAAAGAGGGGAACTTTAAAATGAATACTGAAATTCCTTTAAACTATTGGGAAGACAAGAACTTTAAACTTTTGAAGTATTAACCAACTAATGAAGGATGATGATTCGACACATGTTTTGTCGAGCAATCATTATGTACCTTACATTAACACAACGGTCTATCTGGCTACTTGTATCCTCTTAGATGTTCATCAAAATGATAAAATTTACAGGTTAATCTTAATGGATTGTGCAGGATGGAGCTGCTGCGATCAATGTTATTCCTCTTTTTCTTGAATCATCCCCTGACCTCCAAATTGATGAAAACGATCTAGAAATTACAACATTGTATGAAGAGGAACAGGGCAGGACTTCACCTTCACTCACCATTCAGCACATTCCAACAGGATTGCAAGTCCGGTCAACAGGTAATAATGGGTGATTTGAGTTGAGTATCATTGTCTCTATAGGTGATTCATAGTACTTTGATGTTTTTGCACAATGATCTGTTTAAGGTTTCTACATACACACATAATCTTCTCTATATTTGTATGTGTGTAGAAAATTTTATTTGGTGTGTCTATGGATCTGAATATCCACGAAAGTCCGTCCCAACAATTGTTGCAGAGTGCAGAAGTTAGGCAGTATCGCCTGGAGAGTTGTCTTTTAGTTTTTAAGTCGAATGTTCATTACCATAATAAGTAGTCGATTAGGAAAGAAAAATAAACTTTTGCAGTCTGTCCTGCTGACCGTAGAGAAGTTAGGCAGTCATACAGACTGCTATAGAGACTCTAATAGATACTGATGCATGCAGAAGTTCTTTTTAAGAAATACTTTGAAGGAAATTACCTTGCAACTCTCTTGATTTTCCTTTCTCTGAGGTTAGACTTAGAACAATGAGAACTGAAGAATTATATCTCAAAGGGTATGAGATATGGCATGACAAGGAAACTTCTTCTATGGTTTGTCTCCAGTTACAGAATTGGATACATTTTCAACAAGCAAACGAGTTAAATGTCTATGGGGCACCCAATAGAACATAATAAGTCTATATAATACATATAAGTTGTTACATATCATTGTAATCACGTGGACACCATATTTAAGTGTGTCGTTAAGTGAACTCAAAAGAGTTGCTTGAATGTTGGGCGCATTCTTGTCCCTTGGTCATTCAAAAGTCATACTGCACATAAAAGTGATACATCACATTTTAGAGAAAAAAAGGTTGTGTTTCAAGATTCTGCAGTAGATCGTATACTACCACATGGTTGACAGATTCATTCATATTCCATTGATTTTCTGATAGCTGTGGCCTGTGAGATACAGTCCAAGATATTTGTGTCCGACACAAATGTGTTGCCGCCTTAGGAGAATATATGCTCTAAATTTGTGGCTCTGACTAGTACATTTTGCCTGTGCAAGATAAATGTTTATTTTCCACATATAAAATCTCTTTTGCTTTCTCAACTTTTTTGGGCCACTCTCTACCATGAGAGTTTCTATTTATAGGTGAAAGAAGTCGTTTCGCAAATAAGCTCAAGGCCCTAAATCGCTTAAAGGCAAAACTTCTCATTGTAATGAGGGAGCAAGGAGTCTCAAACTTGGCTAGCATCAGAAGTAGTGATATATCTAGTAGTTGGAACCAAGTGATAAGGAGGTATGTATATCATCCAAACAAACTGGTAGAAGATATGAAGACGAGCGTCCAATTGTCTGACCTTACTGCTGTGTTAAACGGAAACATTGAACCATTTATCGGTGCTCACATCAACAGCAGACGACATGAAATCCCATGATACATATAGCTTTGTACTCCTCTCATGCAAAAAAAGAAGAAAGAAAGAGAGAAAAGCAGCAGATAAAGGTGAAGGGTGGGAGAGAAAAGAAGTCACTGCTCCAGCCTCCATGTTCTTGTATTCTTAAGTTGGTGGTAACTTATTAAGTAGCTGTGCTCTACAAATCTGTAAAATTTTGCTCAACGTCTATCGGAAACAACCTGTCTACTCTCTCAAAGGTAGGGGTAAGGTTGTGTATACACCACCGTCCCCAGACCCTACTAGTGGGATTACACACAGTATGTTGTTGTAAGAGATTTATTTCAATTCTAAATTTTATCTTTTTCATGTATATATCAAGCCATCATAGTACAAAAGAGGTTGATTCTCCATGTGCGGGTAGGACCAAACCACAATGGTCTATGCAGCCTTACCTGCATTTCTACAAGCAAACCCCATGACCTCCTGTTCACGTGACAATGACTTTATCAATTACGCCAAGGGTCCCCTTCTAGGATGCACAATAGCATGAAAATGTAAAATAATTCAATTGAAAGCATTCTTTTTTTTATAATTAATTCGATCGAGCATGGAACTTTTGCACTATCACAAGAAACAGAAAGTTGCACCATTTCATCTCTCATCAAAAACATTATACAAGGCGTTTACATTCTTTGCAGTCTTACCAAGAAGTTTTTTGCAAAGAAGAGCAAATTTACATCAGACCTATTATTGAGTAAAATATCACAAGCTCACAAAGTGAACTAATGGGGAAAAAGAATATGACTCTCAATGAAATAAGGAGAGTAAAAAAACTAATTTCTTTAGGAAAATAAAGCTTCTAAATAGTCATCAACATAAGCTAGGCATGGCCAGTGATCTGTTCGAATTCGAACGAGTGTAGAAGTATTAGAAACTTCCATCTGAAAAAGGAGATGAAATCTTGGTGGAAGGAATATCAAAATCTGAATAATGCCTAGGTTTTTCTTACTAATTTGGACATAACCCCCTTCACCATCATCTTCATCATCCTTGTACTTGAGGTAAAGCGGTCCCCCAACTAAACTGGTTTCCGCGATGGTATCATCAGTGGAAGAGGAACCCAAGTTAATCTCATCCCATGTAATGTCCCTTGTAACTCCTCCCTCCTTCATGAGGTTGGTTAGAGAATCACCGGTTACACATACAATAAAAGGTGCCAAGGATCGCTCTACGGCTTGGATCAAAGATGCCACAGGAACCTCTAGTAACTTCACAGAGCGAGTACCACTGATTGCTACGACCCCTTTGCCTCCTTTGAGTACAAATGTCTCCCGCCCAGTGCTGGTTGAAGCGCCACATGCTTCCCACAAAGCATTGAACAGATCCACGTAGTAACCACGTTCTGCATCTTCAGGGATGTCTTCTGGAACAATAGCTTTGAGAAACATATCTTCAATTCCTACTGTAATGTTATGCAGCTGTCCTCTAATGATCTGACCATTATCCGCATTCGTTTCAATGAAAACATCAACAAAACCAGGTATTGGATCCTGTGGTTCCAATTCAATCAGAACAGGAGCTTTGAAGCTTTTGTCATCTCCAGGAGTTTCAGAAACATCTTCCACAGGGATAATATCAAGGGAATTCGTCTGGCTAAAAGAGTAGAAACCTTTGGGTGGTTGACCTAGAAGAAAAGGAACATGGCATGATGGAATGGAGCCATATGGCGTAGAAGAAGAGAACTTGAGAACAGTTGCATATAAGGCAGGAAGGGTATCGACTCCATTAGCTGGCAAATTGTTTCCCCAAATGCGACTGAAGGGCTCTGACTCAAACCTTAAAGTACAGGATATTTTGATCTTGGTACCCGGCATGTGTCTAAAGTCAGGAATAAATGAAAAATGCTTCCTCAAGATTTCAACTATCTGTGAAATCTTTGAATCCATCACACGTAATGGCTCCGGAGGCTGATTGTGCCGATTGGCTTCAGAGATCACTGTATCATCAGTAATTTTGTCAAACTCAATTTGCTCACTTGGGGACGCGTTGTCCTTGATGGGTTCTATATAACTAGGTTTCTTGGCATCAAATCCCAGGGCTGGCAGGGACAAAGACCAAGATTGTTTAACCAACAATGGCACAATGCGCTCAAGATGCATGCAGGACGAAATATTCCTAGATTTCTTAGGGTCGTGAGAAAGTCTAGGAGACTGAACACTGAAGAAAGAGCTGGAATGGGTAGATGGAGAAATTCCAGGAAGCTGGTCCCCACTGTTTAGAATGTCTCTTAGCTTTTTCCCAGGAACACAAATCAGCATCCGCAGGTAAATTCTGTAAAATACCACCAAATGTTAGAAAACAATAGTATATTGCACACTCAATATGTTTATTTTCCCCAGTTAATCCTACAAAGTGCAAATTCAATGGTGAACAAGCTTCCCAATGTTATTGACATCTTTCATCTGCGGTGAACAGGTGACGATATAGACAATGTGTACATCCGAACAGAATGAGGTAAGAAATGGGATGGAGATATTTCTCATAGTATTACCTGGCATTATCACGAACTTCCAGATCTGGGAAATAAAGACAAGTGAATGATAAAAGACGAGACAACCCAACAAATAATTTGGAACTATAGTGATGCATGATCATAGTTTGACAAATTCCAAGAACTTTACTCCCATGACTCCAAGACCTTAATCCTGTATCTGGACCATGTTTTTCAACAAGAACTACCATGAACCTGGTAAGGAGCTCTATTAACCCACTAGGTGAAACTTTATCACTTTCAGCAATCCTTTCCAATATACAGAAGTAAGATACCAATTTGTAGTCTATCTTGAGTTTTGGAAGCAAGTTATCATCAAATGTCTTAAGTAGGCGTTCTCCCAAAAATTGATGTTTGTAACATGTCAACAAGCGGTCTGTGAAGCCAACAATGACAGGGACCAATCCTCTATATTCAGACAAAGAGTCTATAAGTGTTCTCTGCAAAACATAAGTCAAGCTTCAGAAACATTTAGGCAAAAAATATATGAGCATCATTGCAAAATCAGAGTAGAGTATCAGTACTACTGATAAGTCAGGAGGAGATGCATCATCTGTCATTCATTTCTAAACTCCTATAAGACAAACTCCAGTAACACCTCTACGATATAGCTCCCAAGATAAAGTAATCAACATCCGTATTTTGACAAGAAGATTGAAGACATTAAAGCTACACACGTGGCAGGGCACCTATAGATGGCCTGAAGGAAGAACTTGTTATATATTGTTGGAGAGGTACGGTGTATGCAGATTCTTTTCACCAAAGTTCTTATCTTTCATTGGAGCACATCTTCTAGATCTCTCTATTATGCTACAGTCTTCTAACCTTCTTTCATCAATAATATGTTTTCCTCTATACTTTCAAATTCAAACAGATCAAGTAAAACGGAAAAGAAGAAAATATCTAGCGACTGTTTGCACATAGAGACGCAAAGTGAAAAGAATGTATAAGCTCTTTCCTTTTAGTGAAGCACCAAATGCGTCAAACCAATGCCACAGACTCAAAGTAAGAATAGAACAACAGGTTCAAAGTATGTGTACCTGCACAGTATGGTAGATTGCTGGCTCCAAAAGGCTTTTATTGGAGATAGAATCATTTTCTGAGTGAGATGTCTGACCGATCAAAAACTTATGGATTGCACGGAATGCCACAGAAGTTTCCATACTCCAAGGAGGTAACCATTTAAAAGCTGATACACAAACAAGGCCATCTTCAAATAACTTTTCCCGAGTCATTTGTGGACTGCCTTTTGAACTCATTACTCCATTGACATTATCAATCAAAACTGAACAATAGGCAAGCAAGTCAAGCTTCAACGATTTCAAAGCGAGGGGATCAAACACCGATGGGTAAAAGCTCAAGCTCATATCAACAACATTCTTCCTTTTCTCAAAATCCCTCTTCAATACCAACCCTATGAACCCAACTAACCAGTGCAGCACCAACAATCGAAAAAACAAATGATGCTGGGATTCTTTGGATAACAACAACAGTCGACTCGCAATTTCCATCTCTTGCCCTTCAAAAGAATCCATATAGCTTAAGTACATGACTAAATATGCATGCCATAGCAAAGGATCATATGTATGAAGCAATCCTGAAAACTGAACCTTCAACAAAGATGGCTGCAAATCCAATACTGCAGCAACTGGCAATGTCTTATCCATGAACTCCAATAACCCCCAAGGAGTCAAATTCTGTGGACATTCAAGCAAAAAAGCAACCACTCTCCTCAATTCCCTGTTACTCAAATCCGATAACTCCCCTTGAAAATGTCCATTTTTAACATTTTCATCAACCAAAAACCTAGGTACAGTAAACGGAACCAATGTCGAAGAATTACTGAATGAAACAGTAGGTTTTAATCTAGCAATGTTATGAACAACAGTTGATAACAATAATGCATAGCTTTGGGCAGCATGAGTACGCTCATTTTGGCACAAACTCCACAAATGTGATCCAATTTCCGAAAGTAAACAAGGAAAAGCAGTTTCTAATTCACGTAAACACTCGCAAGCAATTGATCGAGTTTGCCGGTCAACGCTATGATTCGGCCGGTTAATAATAGTCAACAAAAGCTCAATTAAACTTTCAAGAGGAGTAACAAAGTTAGAATCGAGACAATTCGATGTATAACTCACGTAATTGACGAAAATTGAAGTTGAAGAGATAAGAAACTGTTCCTTGAGAGCGAACGACGTTGAAACGCCGTCGTTTGGTGATTGGATTACCGACCGGAGGGCTTCGAGGAAGCGGTTGAGGAAAGTAGGTGATACGGTATCGCTTTCGTCTGTGCTGAAGTGTTCTTCGATGAAGATGAGGAGCTGGAGTTTGAGATTGTGAGGGATATCTTTCCGGAGAAGTGAGGAAAGTGTGAGGTCAAGGAGAGGAACGGCGGCGTAGTTGATGGAAGTCCACCGGAGCCGCCGTGAACCACCGTGGTTGTAATCGTCGATTAGATTTTCCCATTCTTGCGCCGATAAGGGTTTGAGTTCCGGTGACATTTGTTGGGTAATGACTCGGCCCGAGTCCGAGTCTTCAAAACTCGGTTGATTAATGGATCTTAGTTCTCATTTTTTTGTCAGCTAGAAGACAATGTCCCAAGGTGACACTTGAACTATACGACGTTTTAATTGAGCATCTGAACACATAATAACGTGTTTCAACTAAATATTTTCATCTACGTAATTGATACTTGAAAACATATGCAAAAAGTTTCAAAAGTTTGAGTCGGAAATATATCTAATAGAAACATTTTATCACGTGTTCAAATATTTAATTGGAACAGGTTGTAGTTCAAGCGCCCAAATGACATGTACCGTCAAATTAGTTTTAACGTTCAAATGAAATCTATTATAAAGTTTAAGGGATTGTTTATGCATTTAGTATATTTCTTTTTTGACATGTATCGGTTTTAATCATTATCGAATCATTTTACTCCTTGCATTTACTTTTACTTATCTAGTTTGAACTTTATACGTATCTTAAGAAAGTAATATTAATATGAGTATAAGTAGAGTTGTTCTCTTCTTGTTGTGCTTACAAGGATTTGAATCTATTGGAGGAAGTGGTGGTATGGCAAACGATCCAAGATTTGAATGTTATGAGTTATAAATTTTTCAATGACGACTTCAAATGCTAATTACTACGTTCTTTAGGCTATTCAATCACATTTCGAGAAATAGTTTCGCACCCGAGTTAGTAGACACACACTTAAGAGGAAAAGAAGTTCAGATATAGATAATTGCTTTATATAAGCATGTAGGATGAGTACACATCAGTTATCACGCGAAGGGTTGCTCTCCGTTCAAGTTGAGCAACGATTCGATTATTCAACTACATATTATAAAGAGAGAAGATCGACAACTCTTATTCCGTTAATTATGTAGCATAGTCTAGCTAGTTGAAACTGATCGCGTATTTTGGCTGCCTGTTTGGTGTAAACAGTCCAAAATGTTTCTCAATTTCAGGGCTCTTCAGATCTTCATTCAACAGCGCGAAAATGTAAGCTTCAATTGGCTTTGATGGTCTTTTCGGACTCCCTCCTTTCACATGTCTAATCAAGTTGTTGTTGTAAGTCCTTGCGTTGTCAATGGACGTCAATTGCCCTGCTCCAGCTGAAGGCCAACCGCTCTCTGATACAACGATGTCCAAAGATGAACCACCGGCTTTTTCAAGGGCTGAGTATGTAGCATCTAAGAGTGCATCAAACAGGTTGCGGTATTCTCTTCCATTATCATTTACAACAACTCCAGGGGATGTAAACAGCGCATAGTCAAGCTGAATAGCTTGATTGTTTGCTATTGCAAAGTAAGGATATATGTTGACAAGTAAAGGTGAGCGGTTAGCTACTAAGAATCTGATGATGGGATCAACATATCCTCGGACGTTGTCTTTAAATTTGCCTCTTGATGGAGGGTAAGTATCTGTAGTAAGTTCGGTTTCAATAGCAGTAGAAACTTTGATCTGGTTTCCAAGACCAGCACCAGAAATCGCGTTCTGAATGTTTCTCATTGCATTGATCACGAAAGGTACATACTGCGCGTTACCATTTAATGGACTAACTTCATTTCCAACAGCTATATACCTGAACTTGACATTACCATAGTTCCTAACATTGTTTTGGACCCAAGCATTCGCGTTAGCTTGGCTAGACGCGATATTCTGAAGGTCAGGATTTGGCACGCCTAGTATGAGTTCAATATTCGAGCCTCTAAGGGCTTGGAGAGTTGGTTGATGAGGATCATAGATTCTCATTCTTCGTATATTGTTTCGATTGCATAGAGCCACAACATCTACTGGAGATGGTAATCCATTCCCATTTCTTCCATAACAAACTCCTGTTTGTGCTCCTGTATAACAATATTATTTATTAGCTCGTGATGAATCTATGTATATCACGACAACTAGAAAGATATAAGTTATACACACTGTCAATATAAGGATTTTTAAAACTCTAGAAGTACCTGTGAAATCTAAGGTAGCCAATATAAGTATCACCAGCAGAGTCGTCACGGTAATTATTGGAAAATGTAGTTTGGTACAAGCCATGGCAAAGAAAAGAAAATTGATTTGTGGATGAAATAGCAGAAAAGCTTACACATTTTATAGTGAAATTTGTATACTATGTTACTCTAATTTCCACATATAAGTCAAATTAATCAATGGAAAAAATGTTACACCTTGTTACAAGATGCAGAAAAGTCTGCAGCCCCTAAATTTCCTTGGTGAAAATGACTAGATGAAATGTGGAATTTGTTAGGCAGCCTTGCAATTAATTGTTGCATTAACCATTGAGGAAAATTTGTAGATATTTAAGTCTATCGGAAACAACTTCTCTACCTTTTCAAGGTAAGGGTAAGGCTACGTAGACACAACCCTCCCCTCAGCAGAGGCGTATCCAGAATTTCCCCTAGATGGGTGCACGATTACGAAAAAATGTATCTTAAATATAAATTTGATTGATTTGACCTTTAGTTCGTAATATGAACCATTAAAGTTTAAAAATTATAGGTCCAAATTATATAATACTACTAGTTTTAAATTTTAATATACACATTTGATTTAATTATATAAAAATTTACAATGCTAAAATTTTTAGGAATTCTCAATGTAACACACTTGAAATTTTTGAAAGAATAAAGGAAAAAAATAAAAGAAAAATTAGTTGAAACGATAAAAGTGTAACTGATCGATAATCACTTGGAAAAATGTTACTCAAAGAGACAAGATAGATATAAGATTTAAATTTCTATCTCTCACTTAGAGAAGTGCACCCAATCATCATCGCATTATTATATGATACTTTGAATATGAGTTCACACATCTATATTTAAATATTTTTTTAAAAATATAACACTACTATATATAATCTAGAGAGGGGAGCACGGGTTCACGTGAACCCACGGCACCCCCTCTAGATACGCCTCTGCTCCCCTAACCTCACTTGTAGAATTACCCTGGGGATGTTGTTATTATTTCTCTTAGGACTAGTCTATCGGGAAAAAAACTTATCTATCTTCTCGAGATAAGGGGTAGGGCATCGTAACAAACTACCCTCCCTTGACTTCAGTTGTGGGATTACGTTGGGTATGTTGTTGTTATTTCTCTTAGGTTTAAACAAGAATATCCATTACTTGGATGCAAGGTAATTGAAGTCTTGCATGAGAGACACTAGTACTAACATGGCTGTAATATTTTGACAATTCAAAGTTTGGACTAGCATGTCACTTTCTAGATTCAATATGCATACTAAGGATTTTGCATAAGTAGTGTCGATCTGTTATCACAATTCAATTTGTACATGAACTTTAGTCCGGAATTCAAAAGTTTTACTTATACTATTCCAAAATTTATCATTTTTCAGACAGTACGAGTCTACTATGCATGCATTTAGTCATTTACTATTTTTCAGAAATACATACATATATGTGTCTATACGCGCCCGTACGTCCCTTTAAAATGATGCAAATAAAGTACGTGTGTCGATGGGAGATAGCAAGTACCTGACAATATTAATAGTTGTGAGAACAAGCTGACCTGGACACCGAACTTGTAAAAAAAATGCATTTGCTTCTACCGCTGGAGAGTTACTAGTACTTGTGTCAAATGTATCTTTGTAATATAAATGTTACTATAATTAAATTAATTTGACGTAAAAAATGGTACCATTCTAAAAGTCATACATAATACCTATAGCAATGGTTAGCATGATATTATTGACTATATTGAACACTAGACACCTTGACCAAGGGTGTGTTTGGTACATTTGAAAATATTTTTTAGGAAAAGAAGTGATTTTCTTACTTATTTTCTGGTGTTTTGGTAAGTAAGTAGAAATATTATCTCAAAGGTATTATATATAATCTATTCAAACACTATCAGAGTAGGGGTATATTGGACCAGGGTTTGATATAAGACAATTAGTGTAGAATGCTACTCATAAAATTTATTTTCTCGACCAATCTCTATAAAAGTCATTTTTCCTTATCTATAAGAAACTAATTTTTCTGGACAAAAAAATAAAAACTTTTAATCAAAAAATCATTCCCTCCCTACCAAACACACCTTAATTGTTGAAAATTTGCCAATTGGTTTAGGACTTGACAATAGAAATTATTCTAGATGTGTTAGGTTGAGTCCATGAAGGACTTAAAAAGTCAGATGGCAAAAACAAATATATAACTTAAGTTATAATATTAATCAAGATTCTCACATATTTAATTAACTAGTTTTCGCACATTGCGCTTGTTTCCCATATTAATAATATTTTAAAAAATACATACATATTTAGTTTTGAAAATAAATGTAGCAAAAATTTGCAACTAAGATTATTTTTGAAGAATTAACATAAATAGTTGTTCATCCAATTGATTAAACTATAAAAAAATCGGTGAGTATATACTATTATATATGTATAATTCATTTGTAATGTGTACGATCATGTGTAATCAATATATATATATGCCGGCTAGAAAAAGTAATAGTAAATATATCCGACTATTTAAGTGAAGATACCTACATTTTGTGGTAGCTAAACTAGTTTTTATTCAATGATATCATATTAAAATAAAAGAAAATTTTCCTTTTAAAGTTTGATAGTATATTTATATATGACGCGGATACTCCTAATTCTTTCAGTAAAATGAATTAGTAAATTCAAATATGAAGATACATATGAAGACACATTACAGAATACAAAAAATTACGAAATAATTTTTTCAATACCAATCACATGATGCCATGAAGGCATATAACCTGTGATATCCAACTACTATATCAACAATAACAAACAAATTAAGATGAATGTAAACTTTTTAACTTGGTAGTTCTCAAATTTTTTACTGGTAGTTCCCACTTTTATAGTAAAATACTACAAGATATCATTTTATAACTCCCTCCAAATACACAAATAACGTCGCATTTATCTATAGCCGTAAACAATTATAATTACAGTACATTATAAGAATAAATCAATTAATGAAAATTCTAAAATCAGTCTTCCGAAGAAATCAACTTCTTCCTTTTCATAGTTCATGAATTTCTGCTAGCACTCCATATGGAGATAGTGGTCTTCATATATCATCCAATGAATGTTGAATGTTGCATGTAAATTGATATGACAATTATTCAATTCCAACATGTATCAACTCTACATGTTTCTCCATCTCCCATTTTCTTTATTTCATGCAAAAGGAAAAATTTAAAGGAAAAGAAAGAAAATGAGAAGGAAGGCCAGAATTTTTTTTTAAAAAATCTGCTCAACTAAAGAAACAAAACTTAAGGAAATGAAAATCATTTGTTACCTTTATATAGTGTTTTTTTTTATGTTCTTTGAAATTCCTTTTAACATAATATGTATTTATTAACCTACACTTAAATACTTAATGAACTATTCAAATTCTACTGATTGTTATATTAACAAAGATTGGTTACTAATTTAAAAGTGTTAGAATTTGATAAGTCAAGTTAAAGAAAATGAAAAGACAAATTATAGGAATTGTAAAGTTAGGTAAAGTAATACATGATGTGTTAATTTAAAGCAATTAATCATGTATTATGTGAATTCCTTGGATACGTTTGTCTAAGTATTAGAGTACCACTTTTCCACTTCCAAATCCCGTTCAATTTATGTAATTGAAAAATTAATTAATTGAATTTTATTTAACTTTTACTTAAGGTGTGCAAAATACTATTTTTTAATTAGATATTTAATTAAATGTTTGATTTAATTAGATAATGTATATATATATATATATATATATATATATATATTATTAATAATAATTCAATTGTGAGAGGTTAATACATATTAAACATTGT
Organism: Solanum verrucosum; assembly: GCF_900185275.1. Classification (NCBI taxonomy): domain Eukaryota; kingdom Viridiplantae; phylum Streptophyta; class Magnoliopsida; order Solanales; family Solanaceae; genus Solanum; species Solanum verrucosum. Next base: position 647,191 of record NW_026020420.1, read on the forward strand.
AATTATAGGTTGCTTAAAAATTCGGTTATGAATACAAATATTTATTAGAGAAAACTTATTGAGAATTCTAATATTTGACTAATTAAATATTTTATAACATTTTAACTTATAATAGGGATAAAATGGTAATCCAACTTTGAAGTTAAAAGTTTCCCACTTTTAATAATATATATATATATATATATATATATATATGATATGATGAATTTCTATATATAGACATAATATGAACAAAATCAATTTTGTTCTTTTAAGCCAACCTTTAAAGCCATCCCTGATTAAAATTTATCTTGTTCTGTCTTGTCCCGCCACGCTCTGCACCATGGAACTCTGCACCATTTCCAGTTCCATTTCCAGAATGGCTATCACATGCAAAGTACTATATTATATGCAGAATGGAAAGCAACTTATCAATAGCTAAAAGTCTTTACAATAAGTCATTCTATTGATATTATCATATACACTATTTTTCATTCGTGTGTTTATATGTGTACTTCATCTATCTCAATTTATGTTACTCTTTTTATTTTTCGGGAATCAAACAATTTAAGTTTGACCAGAAATTTGAGCGTGGATCTTCAATTTTTTTGAAATGAAATTTATATATTTATAAACTATGTAAAAATTACTATAAGTCACAATAATTGACAATTCAAAATAATTAAAAGATATATAAAAATTTTACAGTAAAAAATAAATTTGTTTAAATCTTGAAATCCTAAAAATGTCACATGATTCGGGACTGGGGAGTATTATATATAGATTCATGAGAGAGAAACAATGACATATAGTAATGTACTTAAATGTTTTTAAAGAAGAACCACAATTCCACCAAGAGTATTCAAAGGCAATTATATTAAAAATGATCTTGTTGGAACATACATTAAGCCTAGGGGTGTGTTTGGTAGGAAGGAACATATTTTCGTGAAAAGTAAAATATGTTAGTTTGCTAACTCTTATTTTGGTGATTAATAAATAAATAAAAACTATTGTCCTAAAAACTTGGAATGACTTACGAGCGTCTATATTAATTCAACACGAAAAGGCTCAAATAGACCATCAAACTTTCAGAAAAGCTTATTTATGTTATTCATTTAAAGTGCGGTCCATCGATGTTATTTTTCATTTTAGAAAAGGTTCATCCATGTCATTAATTATTTGTTAACTGTAATGACATAGATGAACCTTTTCTCAAAATTCAAAGACATATTTGAGTCTTTTTCCTTTTTAAAAATTAATTTAATTAATGACATGATGGAATCACAATCGAACTATTTTCAGTTATTGAATAATGGTATGGATAAGCCCTTTCTCAAACGAAAATGACATAAATGAATCAAATTTTTAACAAATGACATAAATGAGTCTTTTCTTAAAACTCGATAACATAATATGTAAGTCTTTTTCTTTTACCTTATAAAATTAAGGGAAAAAGGACAAATATACCCCTGAACTATCGTAAACGATATGCAGATACCCTTCATCATACTTTTGGGAAATTGGTGCCCCTACCGTCCAAAATCTAGAGCATATATACCCTTTATACTAACATACATACACGTTTTATAATCTTATCCACCAACCCGACGTTTATTAAATATCATATCGACAGATAAAATTGTGCCACGTGTCCCTATTTAGTCTTTTCGTTAGAGTGAAGGGCATATATGCTCTAGTATTTGGACGGCAGAGGCATCAATATCCCAAAAATATGACAGAAGATATATGTATACCATTTACGACAGTTTAAGGATATATTTATTTTTTTTCCTCTAAAATTAATTTTGAAGTACCCCTCTCTATGTGTGGTATGTACTATGTACTAGATCCACTTGTCAAAGACACATGCATTGGTTGAAGTTCCACAAAGTGGGGGTCAAGCAACGTGGTATTGACACATTTTTAACAATTCTTCCAAATTTTATACTTCCACTTAATTAACTTTATTCATGAAAAATATGAAATCCAAAAATTTTTGTCGGACTCATTCTATTTCTAACATTTTAATATTATTTTTTATCTCAATATTGATTATTTATATTATTAAAAATAGTTATATAAAATTATTTGTTTATTTACAAAGATATAATTAATTTCAATTTTTCTTTTTTATTATAACAATTAATTATTTTTGAAAGTATAAATAAAATTTATAAATTTACCAAAAAAAAAAATTAAGGTATAAATTAGTAAAAGTATTATTCTATTTATGATTTCTTAAGAAATTTGTAAAAGAAAAAGTAGATTATTAATATGAAAAATAAAGAAGGTACAAATTTAATAAGTTATTTTATTTTTCTCTCAACTATTTCATAATCCAAAATCACTTCAATCCACAAATACTCTTCAATAAGTAAATATAACGGAAAGAACATCAGTGATCTTGACAAACAATTGCATAAGTTTTGATACTATTGTCATGAAATTCAAAAACGAAAAACATCCATAACATCAACATAAATACATATTATTTCCGTCAATTTATACGATATTTTTATTCTTAAAATTCAAGCTAGGTGAAATTTAATAAATATTGTTTATCTACTTTTCTTATACGTTTCTTAAGAAATTATAAATATAAATACTAATTTTAATAATTTATTCCTTAATATAATTTTTACAATTTTACAAAATTTATTTTATAATTTTAAAAAAATTAATTGTTAGGATTAAACAAAATTACTTATATCTTGATTTTATAAACTAAAAAATAAATTTCAAACAACTATTTATTATAATAGAAAAAATAATATTAAAATAATAAACTAAAAACTTATATAATAATCATAAAATTAAAATTAAAATTAAAATTCAGTACGTAAAAAAAGAAAAGTATAAACTAATAAGATCAGCAAATAAAATTCTTAAAAGATTTGATCGACTTAATCTTAAAGAAGGAAAAAATATTAAAACACAAAATAAATTGAACAAGGGGGATAAAACCAAAAGAATGACAAAGGGGACTTAAAGATGTCCCTTTATTAGCTTGGCAAATGGGTCCCATCCATGTCCATTTGTCATTCAAACAATGTCTCATACAAGTATGACATGGCGTGCCTCATACATAATAAAAATTTTCCTAAGTCCATTAACTAAGGGCATCTCCAACCGAAACACCAAATTTTACATTAAATTTGGTGTCAGCACTATTTTTGGTGTAATCAACTCCAACCTACTGCACCAAATTTTACATAAAAAAGGAATATTTCTCTCTCTCTTCATTATTATATTATTATTTCTTATTTCATTTATATTTTCTTATTTCATAGAACAATTTTTTTCTAAAACATTCACCATATATAATTCATATTATTTCTTTTTATAATCGTTAAATATAAAATTATTTTGTACCATATTTTTTTAAATAATATAAATTGCTAGAAAATATTATACATTAAACATAATAATGGATAATGCAAATAAAAGTGAAATCATTAATGAAATACAATTAAATAAACATTACATAATTGAAAAATTATTTTAAATTCTACATAAATATTCAACTTTCAAAATCACTACGGTGCTCCCATAAATGTTCTACTAATGCATTACGTAGTTCAAAATGAGCTTATTTGTCCTTTATTTTTTTTATTTCGAGCTAGAAATTGTTGAAATTGATAATTTTCATCTATTGCCATTTCTACGGTCGGAGTTGAACCTTTCCGACGCATCTTGAATTGGTGCATTAAGATCACACTCATCCTCAATTATCACGTTGTGCATTATAATACATGAAGTTAATATATCATGTAGCACTTCTTTTTAAAATTACTATGTATTTTATATTTCAATTTTGATGTATGTCAATTACTACTTTGTTGAACGTTTATTATTTTCGGTTATTTTTAAGTACATTGTATTATTTGTTTAAAAATTTATATGTTTGCATTTTTAATTTTTGTGAAGGTTAATTGTAATTTATAGTAGAATTAACATAAATTTCATTTTTTTTAAAAAGTCATATATAAAAAAAAAATTTATAAAAAAGCAAAATTTTATATCTAAAATTAATATTATAAAAATATTACGTAAAAAATAATTAAATATACAAGAGATTTAATTAAAACATACAATTTATATAATGTTTAATTAAAAGTTTATATAATGAAATAATATTAAGATATTCAAAAAATGAATTGGTGTAAAAATTAGTGTGGATTGGAGCTTAAAACACCAAATTTTACATCAAATATAAGATATGGGGTAAGATTTGGTGTTGGGTTGGAGATGGTCTAAGTGGATTGCATGCCCTACCAATTTAAAACTTTTAAAATGTCTCTTCATCTTCTCTAAATGGTTATATTTGTTTTTGCTAAAAGTAGTCATATGTACCTTTGATATTATTATATCTCAAAATGGATAATATCTTATCTGATATCCACTTTTAACAAGTCTTTTCAATGTTCTTAATGGCCAAAATTTGATGCATCCCACACAGAACACTCTTTGCAGAAGCTTGTGTTTTTTTATCCCAACTACTAATGAAGCATGAAGTGAGCGTTTTGTGTAGCTGATTAGAGTTATGCAAGTAATAATAATATAGTATATAGTGATGAATTAATTTATGTATTATTTTATGCAAATATTAGTTATGTAAGGGTTAGTTATTCATAATTTATATATGTATTAGTTATGTGGTTTTCTAAATTGTTAACCAAATATCGTATTAATTTTATGCACATGAATACTTTATTTCCGATATACCTATCAAACATCATACAAGTTATGTAGAAATTAATACACAAATAACTTGTTTCTTATCCAGCTACCAAACAATCCCTTAGAAATAGAGACTTTTCTCACCATGAATTATATTAGTGAAAAAACTGTGTTATAAAACAAGAATTTTTTCATCCATTTTTTACTGAATGATCTCATTGGAAAAAACGCATGGTGAAAAATATATTTCCATTAAAATATTGAAAAACTTTCTAATTTTTTCATGTGAAAATACTACTATTAATCTTTTCTCATTAATTCAATTAAAATATCTACAATAATAATCGATATACATTTTCTACAAGAAATTTCAATGGGTAAATATTGATCTTTTAGTAGTGGTAATTAATTCTCAATATTTAGCTAGAACCACTATAACAAATAAAGGATTTAATGTCAATAATATAGTTGTCACTATATCATATTTTATTTTTTATGATAATAATAAATATGAATATTTAAACCAACATTCTAGCAACTCTGAATATAACGACATTAACTTAAATAATACCGCTAGAGAAAAATATATTGCGACCTCTATTAGGGATACTATAACCTAAATTGACCTATCATGAAGATTTCTATGAGTGATAATATTGCAAAAAACAATGTCTCCTTTTTTAGATGATCTTCACGTGAAATTTGATTACGGGTCCTATCCTGTCTGATACACAATAATACATATATTTCTATTTACATTTATAGATAAGGAAAGGTAAGAAAAAGAGGGGATGGAAAATTGGTAATGGCACCAAAAGTCTTCAAAAAAATCACCCAAAATTCTAGCATATTGTACCCAAAAAGAGGGCATCAAATCCAATCATATAGGTCTTGTGAGAAAACACTAAGTTATAATCAACAGCATCCTTAGTTTTTTGGTATAATAATTATCTGGTATATGTCCATATCCACTGACCTGACTAATACATATTTTATGTCGTATAAAGTTCATTAAGGAAGAAACGCTCTTTATATATATAAAAAAAAGTATCATTTTCAAGTTTAGAATTAAAGATCACCTCTAATTTAGATCCACATCGTATAAAGTTCATTATGGAGAAACTCTCCCTATTAAAAACCAGTTTCATTTTCAAGTTTTGAATCCGAAACTTCTGAATAAGTGATCCCGTGGTGGTAATTATTAGTAACCCTATATAGTTTGCCAGCATCTTGAGTTGCTTTCACTATAAAAGTTTTCTTGATATGCTTTTTTATGTGGGGTACATAAATCTCTTAGTAGTTCCCTCCACCAATTTATTGTAAATGAATTAATGATGATGATGGCATATATTATATTATAATAATTTACAAGTTGTAAAACCATGAAGAAAAACGTTTAATTCGTGATATTATAATATTTTTTAAATTTGCATCAGCCTAAGGCCATTCAAGAAATACTAACCCCATTTAATAGAAATATAAAACATAAAAAAAGAAGAATGAAATTATTAATACTATGCTTCATCTTCAAACGATATATTTTTCCTATCTTAATGTAGGAACGATAAAAAAACTATATGTATGTGATGTTTATATCGATCAAACTAATGAATACAAGATTACCTATGGATATTCTTTTGATGGCGAGATGATATGAAAAATATTTATATCAACGATAGATATAATTTAATTCTTTAAGAATTTATAAATATTTGGTGCGAATAAATTGTGACAATCGACATATATAGAAATATATATTCAGAATCTTTCTGACCAAATTGCCAACCGTGGATACACTTCTTGATAATGGAATCCGGGGACAACCAATGAGGGACGGTCATAATAAAGTTTACAAGTCATTTTCTAATGTAATTGAAGGCAAAGAGGGAAGATTTCGTGAGACTCTGCTTGATAAATGAGTCGATTATTCAGGACGTTCTGTCATTATCGTGGGTCCTTCACTTTCATTACATCGATGTGGACTTGATTTCCAAACACTAAGAGAATGGAAGGCAGAAATAAACCCTAGAAAACACTTTCAATCTCAACCATCAGCATATGTTGACTACCTCAACAAGTGGAACCAATTAGTGTTGCTACTTGCTTAGCTAGTGTGAATAAAATCTCGTATTAATAGTTGAAAAAATCAATATACAAAATTATAACATAATATAATAGTGTTCGGAGTATGAATAAAATCTCAAATTGATAGCTAAAGAGAATACAAAGCTATATACATATAATAAGGTGAATCAATGTTTTAGTGGTGTGTGAGGCTCTTTGAAGAAATAACACGCTTGATCTAAGAAGAAAAATCATATTATTAAAAGTATTTTTCGATTGATTTCATTCAACAATTAATAATTCAACAAGATGAGTTTGGAGATGGAGGAAATCATGCAGATGACACACAATGAATCTCCAGATGAATTAATTATTTTTTTTGGAAAAAAATCATATGGATTAAAAGCAGACAATATCATATTGTGGAAATTAACTTGACAAGGAGATTCTTGAGTGACCTGATAAAATATAATACTAGTAATAGTCAAAAAGAAAAAAAAATACCTATATATTTTTTATAATCAGTATTGTTTTAATTTATTGTCTCCTTTTTAACAGCATAAGCAATAATGTAACTCCATATTTTTTTTTGGGAAAAAAATCTGAAAAATATCCTAACTTTGATCGAAATTATTGTTACGATATCAAACTTTATAAAGAACCTTTTACCCCCTGCACTATTTAATAATGTATTTTAAAGTTATATATGTGTCCATGTGGATACGTTACTATTTATAATGATGCAATATTTATGATGTCCACGTGGACACATATATACCTTTAAAATACACTATTAAATAGTGCAGGGGGTAAAAGATCCTCCATAAAGTTTGGTATCATAACAACAATTTTGACCAAAGTTGAAGTAATTTTTAAACATTTTTTCCTATTTTTTTTAAAAAAAAATATTTGATGTTTTTGCTCCTTAATTCCATAGGTTCTTACAAAATTATAATTCATTTGCTTCCTTTAGTGCCACAGAAAATAAATACTTCAATCATTAATGGATTGTAGAGTTTTTTTAAAAAATAAATAAATTGTGATGTTCAGATCAATTTAGGTAAACTTTAATTGATTGCACGAGATATTTGCTATCCACTACCAGCATAAATATTATTCCTTTTGTCCCTAATTACTTGTCCACTTTTATATTGACACACCTATTAAGAAAATAATAATTGATATAGTAAATTTACCATTTTATCCCTATTAATTATGAAGTGGATGAATTAAAAACTAGTTTTACTATTTTCAAAGTAATTAATTAAGGGTATAATGGGTAAAAAAGATTTTGTCTTTTCTTGATTTGTCAAAATGGACAAGTAATTAGGGACAACTAAAAAAGAAAATGTGAACAAGTAATTAGGGACAGAGAAAGTACTAAACGTTCTCTATATAGGGCTTGGGCATAAACACCAGAAAATCGAAACACCGAACCTAACCGAATTATTTCGGTTTTCGATTGGATATTCGGTATATATTTTGTATTTTTTGATATTTTGATTCGATTTTCAGTATGTAATTTTGTATTATTCGATATTTCGATTACCAAAATATATTATATTATATTTATAATATTATTAATATTGTATTAATTAGTAATATTAAATAATAAAAATATAGACAAAATTAGGTCAAACTTTTCACTTTTCAGCTTTTAGCCTTTTACTTTTCAAACTTTTCACTTTTCAGATTTTTGTTTTCAATCTTTTCTTAGCAAGTTAGCCGCATAGCCGCACAACAGTCACTTTATTTTCCCACTTTCCAGTTCCACTTCCCACTTCCGGCGATCGGCCGATCAGCAACAAGCCAACGATGGGCCGACCAGCACGCTGCAAGCCAACACGCAGGCAACACCCAGCAGGCAGGCAGCACGCAGCAGCCGACCGGCGATAACGATCAAACTAACAAAAATCGAACCAAAATAATATAAATCGAATCAAAATAATAAAAATCGAATCGAACTGAAATAATTTGGTTATATATTCGATACACGTGGTACAAAAATCAAAAATCAAACCGAATTACTGAATAAGATATCATAGTCACAATGATGTTGTCTATGAGAAAAAATATAAACCGGTCTTTATATATTATGCTGATGAGGCAATTAGTGGATTACAGGCAATTTTTTCTAAAAGTATCCTCTGACCTAGAAATAGAATTCAACCAAATCAAGAAACCAACCATTTTATATTCATTATTCAAGAAATGGAAATGATTTCTTCCAAGAAATATAAATCAGTCTTATTTATATATCGTGTAATTTTTTACTGATCTTTCTGGATTCATCTCTACTCTTAACATTATGGTATATATCAAAAATTATATAAGACTCTACAAGATGAGTTCAATTTCAGCTAGGGTTCTTGGATGCTACTTTACCCTAAATTTAAATGTGTGCCTATAAAGTAATATATATTTCCTTGAAGAGACATCTCGAAAATAATATAAATTCATGCGATATTCATCAAGAGATCATATGTAGCCTCCTACATTTGAAAAACAACATTTATCGATAGAATATTCTTTTTTCTTCATATATTTTTGTGATTGCAATTTATTTTTATCACTTTAAAATTTGTTGAAAACAATTATATTATTGAATCCCATTTCTCTACTTACTCATCCTACTCCTTTAACATACGATCCTCCTACTTAGTCTTTTTACATTATATTTTTTGGCTCACTCCGATCAAGTTCAATAGGTCAACGATCTCCTTAGCTCTAAGCTAAGACAAATAGAAGATTTAAATTTTATAGGTTTAGAATTTTAGATAGTGACATCAAGTGCACTTGATTAACTTGATTTGTAATTTAATATTTATATATATTTATTAATTAAATTTCTTAAACATACATATATATAGGATCTAGGCCAAAAAAGGTAGAGTATTAATATTCTTCCTTTTAGAGTGTGATGGATTTTGGACACGATTTGTACTGAAAATGTCACATATGTAATCATATTGTCTCTTAGAGTAACACTTATCATAACTTTGGGTGTTTATCTTATAGTCGTGGCGGAGCTAGTTTGCTAATTGTACAATTTAGTAAAATTCAAATAGTTTTGATGCAGATTTTGTATTAACGTTCAAAAAATTCACTTAATATGTATGATTAATTTATCATGAATCTAATAACTTTATCTTTTTAAAATTTAACACTTATAAACTCAAAATTCTAATTCCGCTTTGACAGTTATAGCCGCAACAGACCATTTATTACATCATTGAGGCCATTTGCCAATTCATACAACTTTAGGCCGGCTATCTTTTTTTTTTGTTGTTGTTGTCACATGGAGGGTGACTAAAACCTAACCTATTGAGCATGGCTGGATCCAGATAAGATTGAGGGGGTTTATTTGATTTTTTTTGATAGAAAATTATATAGTTTATATATGGTTAAAATTATGTTTAATGTATAAATAGTATATCGATAATGAATTCTTCATTTTAATTAGTTTTTCATATATTTACTTTTTCATGTTTTTTGAACCTCGAAGTGAAAATCCTAACTTCGCGACTACTTTTGAATTTTTAAAACAATAGTGAACTTTGTTCATCTTATACAATTTGATATATTCAAAATATGAAACAAGTGAAACTAAGAAACTATATATAATATATTCCTCCTATATGTACAAGTTGAGCTTCCAAGAAAATAGACTAGTAAGTGTTACGTCTCAATTTATGCGACACTTTTCATTTTTGGAGAGTCAAACAGTTGAAGTTTGATCGGAAATTTGCACATGAAATATTCATTTTTTTGAAATGAAATCTATATATTTATAAACTATTAAAAAGTACTATAAGTCACAATAATTGACAATTCAAAATACTTAAAAATCTATTAAAAACTTACAATAAAAATAGATTTGTTTGAATCTCAAAATCTGAAGTGTGCCACATAAATAAATTGAAATGAAAGGAGTAGAATTTAAGTGCTTAGTGTAAATTGTGGTAGTTGGGCCTTTTAGCTCTAAATGATGGAATGTGTTGCTTGTCTAGTTTGTAGGCTCCTTATATAGCTCTCGAAAAAAATTGTGAAGTCCCACTTATGGTAGACTGACAAGCACATATAATTATGATTTTTATGGTTTAGTCAAAAAATGATTGAAATTAATTGAACAAAGAGAAGTATAAAAAAACACCCTCAAATTTGGGGCAGAGCGAACTACTGACAAACTTAAAAACCTTTATACTTGATGAATTAGGCTTAAATACTCGCCTTCCGTGTTACATGGCATAGCAAGTGATTACACTTCTTTTTTAGTGCGTGAAAAAGGTTAGAAAAATGCCACATCAGACTTTTTTGTTTTGTTTTTTTAATTCTATTTTGTCCTTCAATTTTTAGTTTCCAATGGCTACAATACTCTTTTTCTTCCTATTTTGGTCGGGAAGAGAGGTGAGATGCTGAACTATACCAAACGCCTCTAATTTTTATTTCTTTATGTTAATTTTTTATTAAATTAAAGAAATAAAAAAATCCTTTTATTTTTATTTTTTCAATTTTATATATATATATACTACATCAGTATAAGAAAATCCACATGTAGCGTGTGAATGACACATTTTTGTGTATGGAATGGGAGGGGTGTATTTAAGCTTAGTTCGTCAAATATTATAGAGGTATTTTTAAGTCTATTAATATTTCGGAGATGAAACCAATAATCTGCGCCAAGTTTGAAGGTGTTTTTAATACTTCTCTCTTGAACAAATTGATATTTATTTGAATTTTTCGATACAATTTTTTTTTTTGAATTGGTTATTTGATATTTAGGCCCATCAATCCCTTAACTATTAAAGACTAGAAAATTAATCAAAAGTTCTATTTATTGAGTAGTTTTTTTTTAAAAAAAAAAAATCCCAAAATAATAATAATAATAATGTGTTTCCCAAATAGATAAATATTATGGAAGGTGGGCTAATGGTAGCGATATGAGATGATGGGGTGGGGGATACACATAATTATTGTAGAATTTTATTTATAAAACTTATTTTTCCGATTTTCACTGGGAATAAAAAAATTGAAAATTATTACTGAACCGAACACACCATTAGTCTTTTTCAAGCAAATTGCTGTGCTTCCTTATGGTGCCAGGCCCCCACATAAACAGTATCAACACAGGTTGCTCTTTAACCTTGTAAGCATAAGGCTGTCAAAATTAGTCCATATGATTTGTCATGTCCAATCCGTTTAAGTTTGGACGGGTAAGTTAATGACCCTTCTCAAATTCAGCGTATCAAAAAATTAGATCAATTTAGACTAAATATGTAGTTCAAATTAACTAATCAGAGGTCTCATTAGATTCGAGCCTAGGAATAATGTATTAGGGAAAGCTAATTATATATATACCCTTTCAATATCGTGAATTCAATTTAAATATTAGATGGTCAATAGATTTCAAATAATGTGTATTTAGATTAGTTAGGCCAATAAATTTCAATAATGATCAATGCTTGAAGGACTTAAAAACTAAAATAGCATGCATATTCAAAGAAAAGTATCATGAAATCCTAATAATAGATAAACTATGGTTTTGTTAAAAATAATCTATTGGATGTCACAATATATACTAACGTCAAATCCATTTTCATGTTTTCCTAAGAATCATAATTATATTAATTTTTAAATCCATTATATCTAAAAACCTTACATAAGTTGTTTATGCTTCTTACATAATGACAAGATCAAAGCGGAAGTCTTAGCGTAACTGATAAAATTAATCATTGTCATGTGATTAGGAGATTATGAGTTCGAATTACGAAAACAGTCTTCTACAGAAATGTACACTACTTGCAATAGACCCTTTTGAATCAAAAACTTAGTGCATCGAACTGCCTTTTTACGGAACGACATGATCAGGACCACCACTACACTAACTCTAAAATCAAAATGAACTTAGTAGGGGCCTCCCTATTTTTAGGCTCTCAAATAACCACTAAAATCCATCAAACATCTCTATATATCTGACATAATACTAGTGGATGAATGACTATATATATAAAAAAGGTCATCTTGAAGATGACACAATATATTAAACAGTAGTACACATCCATGTGAAGAGAAATTTCAAAATTTTAGATCTAGTAACTTGAGAATGAGAAAATAACTGTAGCCATAATAGATAGGTCTATGATACATAGTATGATTCATTGAACATAATGTAAAGGCTTAAGTTATCTGCGGCTAGGAGTGTACAAGTCAAATCGTAAAGTCAAACCGAATCGATGAACCAAATCAAACCGGAAAAAAAATTTGATTTGTGGTTAGGTTTGTGAGAAAATAACTGTAGCCATAATATATAAGTCTATGATACATAGTATGATTCATTGAACATAATGTAAAGGCTTAAGTCATCTGCGGTTAGGGGTGTACAAGCCAATCATAAAGTCAAATCGAATCAACGAACCAAATCAAACCGAAAAAAAAAATCGATTTGTGGTTTGTTTTGGTTGGTTTGGCGGTTGAAAAAAAAACCGACCACTCTTGGTTTGGTTTGGTATTAAAAGAAAAAAAGTCAAATCGAACCCAAACCAAACCGACATAATATATATATATATATAAAAAAAAAAAATATTTATAGATAAAAATATTATTTATAATCTACTTTGTTGATATATTTTTAGTTAGTTTATAGTTTTCAATGTTTATATATTTTATTTCAAATTTGGGCTTGTAAAATTTTGTAAATATTATTATATATAATTTTATTTTATTTATAGATAAAAAAATTATTTATAATCTACTTTGTTAATATTTTTAGTTAGTTTATAGTTTTCAATGTTTATATATTTTATTTCAAATTTGGGATTGTAAAAATTGTAAATATTTTATTTTATATTAAGATCCGAAGTTACAATTATATTGTTATAGTTTTTCAAATTCAAAGTTAACAATTTACTTTGTAAATATTTTGTTTTGTTTTCAGTTTGCCTCTAGCCTTTAATCTTATTAATTTAACATAATGAACGTTAATATTTCAAAAAAAACATTTTGTACTCATATGAATTTTACCATCTTTTCAAAAATTTATATTCATTTAACATTTTTTAAATTTAGCTTATCACACATGTAAGTGAAAAAATATTTGATCTCTTTTTCAAATACCGTATAGTTGTAAAAAACCGAAAAAAACCTAAAGAACTGTTTAAAACCAAAACCGAAAAACCCAAGTTTATGTTGTTTGATTTGATTTTTAGATTTAATAAACCGACATAACTAATTCAAGTTTTTTTAATGAAAAAACAAACTAAATCGATCTATGTACACCCTATAAAACCCACCCACCAAACACTCTTCCCTTGTTCCCCATCAGAACCAATCCACCCGCCATTTCTTTTTCTTCTTCTTTTGTATGAACAATGGCAAAATATTGAGATTCAAAAGTAAACAAAAAAAAACTTTAATAGTAACATTGTAAATCAACTATGAAAGATTTAGATTAAAAAATAATTAAAAAAGAAATAAATTTTGAGAGTAAAATAATGCTTCATAGATCGGAACATTAATTGTAGAAATGATGGCGGCGACGATGGCAACGGCCGGAGAAAGTGGTGGTAACCAACGCAAGGAAGAAGAAAGAGATTTTTTTAATTTAAAAAATGTCTGATTATATGTTTTCATGTGCTCATCAGCGGTGAATCACACTCAAAGTGCCAGGTAGGCAAAAAGTGCTCAAGTGGTATCAATTCAATATTACATAGGTGTTCAATAGGTACAAGTCTCAGTTAAAGTATTCAAGTGAAATATGCAGACAACTTTAAGGGACCGCAGATAACTTAAGCCTAATGGAAAATACAACTTATCAATTTCATATAGAAATGACTTTCTATAAATGAAATGGTGTCATATCATCACCTAATTTGGAAAGATTCTTAGTTGCAGATATAATTTTGCTCAAAAGAGAAATAAGACAGTAAACTGTTAAATGGTAGTTGATACAATGGAAAGTACTAATAATAGAGGTCAACTAGACCCTAAGAACTAGGTAGCTCACGAGGCGACTATTGTGCAAGTCCATATAAGAAGAGAACTGAACACTGTGGTGCTTGTACTAATAATAGGTGTTAAATCAACCTCAAGGACTAGGTAATTAGTTCATGAGGCGAGAATTGTGCAAAGTCATATAAGGAGACAATAATTCACTACATGAACAAATGTTATGTAGGATAATGTAACACTCTCGGACCCACGCACCCAACTTTTGATATAGTGATAACTCATAGGGCGAGTACTGCACAAGGCCATAAAAGGAGACAATAGCTTATCAACTCAACCAATATAGGACAATCTAACACTCTCTGCCCCACACACCCAACTCTTGATATAGTGATAACTCATAGGGCGAGTACTACACAATGCCATATAAGGAGACAATAACTTACCACCTCAACCAATATAGGACAATCTAACACTCTCGGCACCGCACACCCAATGCTTGATATAGTGGAAAGTACTAATATATTAGTATATGTTAATTAAATCAACTCCAAAAACTAGATAGCTCATGAGGTGAGAATCGTAGAAGGTCATATAATGAGACAATACCTTAACCAATGTAGGACAATCTAACACTCTCAGCCCCGACATCTAAAGAGTGGGCCCAAATATCAGATAAATCAAGAACACATATAAGTTCAACTTTGATACAATGTTAAGAACATCGACATTGAGCCTAACTCAATCTCAAATCTAACTCATAACAATAGGTGAAATTTTCCTCTTCAATAAATAAAAAAAAGCCAATATTTGATCATATATTTTCCATTTGCAAACAATAAAAACATGATAATCCTTGACCACAAATGCCCAACATTGACAATGACATCTCAAATATTCCTCTATATATTCTCTTCACCACCTTATTTCTTAATCCACTCAAACAACTCTCTATACTATCACAAAAAAAAGAAGGCAAAAACATCTTTCTCTTTGTTCCCTCAACTACCATTTTTTTTTCTCAATACATATATTGATAAAAAAAATGAAGTCACCAACCCAATTTTTCTTTATTCAAAAGCATATACTTCTAAAATTGCTTATATTCATACTCTTCATTTGTTCAAACAATAAAAGTAACATATGTTGTAATCATCATTTTACTAACACTTCAAGTCTATCATTGAAACAACTAAAACTTGAAGGGTACCTTAGTTTTGAAAAACTAAATCATGCAGCTAAAGACTTTGGCAATAGATGTCATTTCCTTCCATTGGCAATTTTGTATCCAAAATCTGTTCTTGATATATCATCCACCTTAAAACATGTCTTCGAAATCGGTACTAGAACAGACTTAACTGTTGCTGCTAGAGGCAATGGACACTCTTTAGAAGGACAAGCTCAAGCTTATCAAGGACTTGTTATTAACATGAAATCACTTCAAGAACTAGAAATGAAGTTCAAGATTGAGGAATTGTCTTATGTTGATGTTTCTGCTGGAGAGCTTTGGATAAATGTCCTGCATGAAAGTCTTAAACTTGGGCTTGCACCTAAATCTTGGACTGATTATCTTCACCTCACTGTTGGTGGAACTTTGTCTAATGCTGGAATCAGTGGACAAGCTTTTAAGCACGGACCGCAGATCAATAACGTCTACCAACTCGAGGTTGTCACTGGTATGTTCGTGAACAAACGTTTGGATAAGCTTATAAGTCGATCAAACTAGCTTATAAACACCTTTTTTTTGGCTTATCTACGCGTCTGGTGTGCTTATAAACTAATCTTATGTTCTTTAGATTTCTAGCTAATTTGTGTGTCTTGCCTCCCCCGAATGATTGGTGCAATAGTTAGACATCCTCAGACGAAAAAATGGTCTTTCAAGATTGGTCGTTGTGTGTCACCTTTGACATCTGTCTTGTTGTAGGTAAAGGAGAGGTGATTACTTGTTCAGAGGAGCAGAATGCAGACTTGTTCCATGGTGTACTAGGAGGATTAGGGCAGTTTGGTATTATAACCAAGGCAAGAATTGCTCTTGAAACAGCACCAAAGCAGGTAGACATTGAACTCCCAAAACCAAAGAAGTAACATTACTTTAGGCCAAATAAGGACAATACCTATAGAACACTCCAACCTCATCCGTCATGTAACTTTCTGAGGTTGGAGCGTTCAATATGTACTGTCCTTAATCGAAATGAAAACTGGTGCCAACTTTGAGGCACCGTCAATAGAGGTTGGCTCCAATTTTCATTTTGACATATCAACTAACGTCAGTACCTATCAAACACTTCAACCTCATCCCCTGTGTGACTTTATCTAAGGTTGTGAGTGCTCGATAGGTACTAACCTTAGTTAAAGTGTCCGAAATGAAAACTGGTGCCAACTTTGAGGACCAAATGAAAAGAAAAGCAAGCTCATTCAGCATTGCTATAACTATTTTCTTCACAGGTCAAGTGGATCAGAGTGTTGTATTCAGATTTTGCTACATTTTCGAATGATCAAGAGAACTTGATATCATCTCAGAATACATTTGACTATATCGAAGGATTCGTCATCATAAACAGCACTGGATTATTGAATAACTGGAGGTCTACTTTCAATCCTAAAGATCCACTTCTAGCTAGCAGTTTTAGTTCAGAAGGCAGAGTTTTATTCTGTTTAGAAGTTGCCAAATACTTCAATCCAGAGGACACATACAGTCCTGATCAGGTAAAAAAAAAACATTAAAATCAGTAAACTTTTCCAAGTTTTGATAACTCAGTAAAATATTGACCTTGTTTGCTAAATATTACCACAGGACATTGATATACTCTTATCAAAGTTGCATTATATTCGATCAACGTTGTTCCTATCAGAAGTCTCCTACGTTGAGTTCCTCGATAGAGTTCATGTCTCCGAGATGAAGCTACAAGAAAAGGGGTTGTGGGATGTTCCTCATCCATGGCTAAATCTTCTAATACCAAAAAGCAGGATTCTTGAATTTGCACAAGAAGTTTTCGGGAAGATTCTTACTGATACAAGCAATGGTCCTATACTCATCTACCCTGTCAACAAATCAAAGTACTACATTCTTCACAACTAACAAATCTCTTGATAATACGCGTTTTCCTAACAATTATATATCTTGGATGATACAGGTGGAGAAAAGGAACATCAATGGTTACACCTGATGAAGATGTTTTCTATCTCATCGCGTTCCTGTCATCTGCTATGCCTTTTTCAACAGGAAAGGATGGAATAGAACATATTATGAATCAGAACAAAAGGGTATTAAGTTTTTGTGAAAAAACGCGTATTGGAATGAAACAATATTTACCAAATCACAAGACTCAAGAAGAGTGGAAACATCATTTTGGTTCTCAATGGGAAGCATTTACTAGGAGGAAATCTACATATGACCCTTTGGCAATACTTGCTCCAGGACAGAGGATTTTCAAAAGGAGAGCAGCCTGTGAACAACAATGACTTGGTACATATGAGTTTTTAGCTTAAGATGAATGACCACAAATGTACATTCTTGAGTGGGACGGGACGGGTTAAAATTTTGAGGTTTTAAGTTCTGCCACGTCCTATTGTCATCCCTAAATTACATGTTATGAAAAACTGGTTTTTAGGTGAAGAATTAGATAATCAAATGCACATTCTTAAGTGGTCAGGTGGTACTTCTATTTTTTATGACTAAATGAGAAGCAGTTTGTTTTCGATATTTCAATAATTCCATGCAAGGTACAACTGAAATATCGCCTCCGTTCTTGCTAAGTCATAATATGAGTGCTTATGTTCGAAAGGTACAACTGAAAAATCGGTTTGGTTCGGTTTTATGTGTTATTGGTTCGATTTATTGGTTTTTGATTTGTAACTACGTCAAACCGATAACCAAACCAATAACATATTTCTTATCGGTTTTTGGTTAATCGGTTTATGGTACTTAACGGTTCAATTTTCGATTTAACCAATAAGAAAATACTCATATATATTATATACCCGATAAGAAAAATTTCATATAAACCATATGATTTTTCCAGCATTTGGCATGAAAGTAATAATCATAAAAGTAACAATCATTTTTCTTGCAAGTTTAGACACTAGACACATT
The DNA here is from genome assembly GCF_900185275.1 of Solanum verrucosum. Taxonomy (NCBI): domain Eukaryota; kingdom Viridiplantae; phylum Streptophyta; class Magnoliopsida; order Solanales; family Solanaceae; genus Solanum; species Solanum verrucosum. The sequence continues at coordinate 665,951 of NW_026020420.1, forward strand.
CAAAGGAAAAAGTGTGAAAGTAACAATCGTTTAACCATTAACAAAAAAGTGTGAAAGTAACAATCGTTTAACCATTAACATTAAGACTAGTAAATTTAGTATAGTCTTATTGGGTTATCGGTTTAACCATTAACAAAAATCATAAAATCAAAAACCGAACCAATAACCCAATAAAAAAATTTGCAAAACCGTTGGCCCAATAAACCCAATGTCAATAAATCAATAGTGTTTTTTTCAGTTCGATTTATTGGTTAAATCGATTTTTGCACACCCCTATCTAATATGAATACTATAGGAGAGTAGGGGTGTGGTAGAAAATAGGGCTACTCGGTAGAGGCAAAGATGAGATGTGTTGAAGGGTAGGAAGATGATCAATATGAAACGTCACTTGTAAACTTCTTTCCACATTTTTTGAACTTGTTTACTAGATGAAATGTTTTCCAAAATATTGAACCAAAAATAATGCATGCACATCTCCTTGTTAAGCACACTAGATTCTCTGTGTTGTCAACACCTTCAGAAAACCTATGGGGCTCTAAGCTATCACGAGTGGAAGAGTAAAGCATCACATGAAACATAATGTCTGGAAAACTCCAGCTAAAAACAAATTTGCTCGGGGCAAAACGAGTATAAAAATGCAGAGGCGTTCCACTTCCAATGGAGACAACACAAGATAGTGAAGAAATAGTTATACGAAACGATGTATAATTCATCATGTATATCAAAATTTCCTCCAAGGGAAATCCAGGCATTAAAAAAAACAAACATTCTTGAATATAAAGGTGTTAATCAGGTACGGGAGCAATGCAAAATTGGCACGAGCTTAATGTCTTCAACCAAACTATCTAGCAAGTTGTGTTTGTGCATGTTCGAGAAGCTGGCTGACTAATTTGTAAGTGCGTCCAGAAAGGGGCTTGGTGTGATCGATGAGCTGCTCATACCTGAACATGACAAGGCTCATAAACATCAGGTGTATGCTAAAATGGGTCAAAAACAAATTTGCATTGAACATTTCGATAAGGTACATCTGCATATAAACTTACACATTAGGCTGATTTGGTTCCATTGTAACTGTCCCAGTTTCAGTGTCGATCTTGGCATCAAGCTTTGAGGTCCTGATAAGATTCACTATCCATCGCTCTGCCTCCTCAAGGTTCAAGTTAAGTTTCTCAGCTAGAACCCTGCCATTTATGAAATGGAAGAAAATGGTTATTAAATGGGCACAACTCTGCTTTCTTAAGCAAAACTGCCCTGACAACATCCCCTCTCAATGGGTAACAAACAAAAGGGGTATACCTAATATTACAAAAAACTATGGGCAAGGGGAGTGGGAAGGAACCCCAAAATAGATCTTAGAAAGTGACTTTGAAGAATTAGCTACATACCCCATGTCAATGCGTTGGTGAATGCGGCAGTAGGTCTCAGAGATAAAAAGGCGAGCATTTTCAAGGAATTCATCTCTCAATAGCACAGAGGAAAAACTGCCATCTTCAGCTCTTTTTCCAAGGAATGGGTCATTCAATATTAGCTGCATATAGCATCCGTGTTAAAATGAGTAAAAAGAGCTGCATTTAACGGGAAGAGCTCTGTGGCTATACTAAAGATAAGGCTACGAGTATCAGAAACTAGTATGTCCAAGATCTACAAAACTTACATATATTTGCAAAGAGTCCTGCACCTCTACTTTCAAAACACATTCCTCACTTCATATATCATCTTAAAGCCAATTACAACTTATTTACAGAAAAGTTTAGTTTCTACTTCTGATATGCAAGAAATGAATCATAAAACTATGATGTGAGCATGCATCAAAGCAGATAAACTAGGGCGCAGAAGCTTACCTCTTCGCACTCCTTCATCTTCTCCTGTGCTCCATCAAAATCATAGTTGACGTAAATACATGCCAAAAACTCTGTGATGGGATCTTTGCAAGAGTGTTGCTCCTGCTGAATAACCTTTATAAAGTCCTTAAATTGAGGTCTTCTTCTCTTGTTGACAATAAATGCAATAGCCAAGTATCGCAGCAAGTGGGGAGCACTTGTTTGAATGGCATTCAAGTATCTGCAAGACTTCAATGATTTAGAAAAGCTCAAAGGGAAGAAGTAAATCCATTGCATACCAACAAAAGGAAAAATAACCGCTACTTTAATCGAGACGCATCAAGAAGAAATACCATCTTAATGTATGTTACCACAAAAGAAGAGCAATATAAATTTCAAACATTTTGAAATAAGAAAATTATATTTCAAACATAACTCTGCTGTATGAAAACATAAAATACAGTGTGTTTCTGACCCTCCAGATCATGTTTCCTTCCTTTTCATTTAGTTTTCAGGGCTCCATTTTCCCACTAAGGGAAAGAACCAGGTAATCGGAGCTTCCTAAAATATTTCTCTACATAATACTCTGAGGTGATGGTATCGGAAAAGATGCCTAGCTGAAACAAGATGGGGAAAGCTAAAATGAAGCAGCAACTGAAAACAATCATCTATAAGCAATAGCAACAAAAGTACAGTTGGCATACTTGTCCTGGTTAAATAGGTCAATGATCAGTGTCCTGCCATTGTCATGGTTGAAGAAGATGAATAGACTCCAATGCATTAGCCATATTCTATTCTGAACTTGATTCAACGGAGTAGAGAAACTCTGCAAGACAAGTGACACTCTTAGTACACTTGGTAAACTGAGGATCATTCAATTTTTCCTACTGGATACTCAAATAGACAGAAAGTCAACTCAACATATGCAAAATATTACCTTTGAGTCAATAATTTCCTTCAAGCGGTTGAGTTCCTCGAGTGCAATATCCCAATTCTGCATTAGTATCTCCGCTGCAAGCTTTCCCCACAATGCACTGACGCTCCTGTCACTGTTTGTGCACAATGCTCGGTACTGGTAAAGATAATCTGCAGCACCAGAGTAGTTTCCACATTCAAACTGGAATTTGGCATATTGATACAATGCCTCTATCTGGTCCGGACCAATCTGGACAGGTTCGTAAAATTAGCTAGAGACCAACTTCTGTTGGTGATCCCTTTAACAAGTATATTATTAATTATATAACAGAAAGTACTAAAGAAGTAGGAACTCTATATCATGTAAACCAACCTAGATCTACGCACCTGGTACCGCTCCTGGAGCAACTGAAGATTGTGCTGTTTGTCAGCTCTCAACTCCTGCACAGCACTGGAATTCTGCAAAAAAGTGATCAATGGGGCTGCAGCTTCCTCAAGTGCTTTCAACCTTGCCACAACCTCAGCTCTCCTCTCCATCATTTCTGAACAGTCAAACAGCAATTATAAAGACAGTGCAGAATTAAACATGTAAAGGAACTCCCAAAATCACTTCTGCTCAAACTAAACTTTTTTAATAACCCAGGAATCCCTGAGGGCAAGTGGCAAATGGTTAGAGACTCTGTACCAACAAATACGTGTACCAACAGCTTATCTAATCTAAGTACACCAAGAAAACTAGGTTTTAATCTCCATACATCGCATGCATAAACTGTAAAGCTCAAACAGAACATCCAGACGACCACGTCAAAATTAACTCCCATACCAAATCAACATCTGATCACACAACTATACAGATTCCCCTAGGGACAACTCCAAAAAAGACCTATGGAGACCACACCAACAGAATTACAACACCCCCACCCAAAAAAAACTTATATGCTAAAAAAGACACCGCTAAGTCTCCGGATTTTTTACTCTTATACCTCAACTGTACAGACATCCCCTCTGAATAAATTATAAACAACTTCTACAGACCATATCCATCAAAATTACAACCACCACCATCATCACCATCCCAAAAAAGAACCCCTTTTGCTAAAAGTGCACAAGCATTAAGACTAGTAAAGCAACAAATCAATTGGCATTCACCAATACGTGGACCCATATGTAAACATACACCAATATGAAGGGAAACAGGAGATACCTTGAAGGACAACAGTTCTACAACTTCTATAGAGACCATATCCATTAAAATTAACAACCCCACCTCACACACACACAAACACAGAAAAAAAAACCTTTATGCTGAAACGGGGATAAGGTATTTCGATCAGTAAGGGCACAAATCAATGGACATTCATATCAAAGGGAAAAAAAGAGATACCTTGACGGACAACACTTAAACAACTTCTCTAGAGACCATATCCATTAACAACCCCCCCACACACTAAAAAACACCTTTATGCTGAAAGGGGCATAAGGTATTTCAATCAGTACGGGCACAAATCAATGGGTATTCACTATTAGAAAGGGGAAAAAGAGATGCCTTGAGGAACAACACATAGACAACTTCTATAGACCATATCTATAAAATTCACAACCCCAACCCCCCAAAAAAGAACCCTTTTTGCTAAAAGAGCACAAGTATTAAGATTAGTAAACAAACAAATCAATTGGAAACACGAAGCGAAAAAAAAAATGATACCTTGAGGTACATCGTCGGTATGATAGAGAGACTTATGAATATCCATAGCATAATCAACCATGTTAGTGTGATTAAGCAGCTCAATCTTCGCCTTGAGTATATATTCATCTGGGTATAGTCCCTGCTCTTGCAAAAACTCCAGTAACGGGAAAATCAAGTGAATGTCCAATTGCTGCGCTATACGTGGCGTCAAGTCGTACTTCGACGCCATGATTGCTGCTGTCGGAAGAGATAGCTACCAGAAAACTCGCCGCTTTGCAGAACCAGATAAACTGAAAAGAGGAGAAGCAGATCGGTAGAAGAAAGATTTCTAGGGTTTTGTTTTTCCTGTAAGTAATAAATAATGTTGAAACTCACCCTTGGGTTTTGAATATTGTTACCTTTAACCCATCTTAAATAGAACTACTTTTCCTTTTTGGTTTTAGTTTTGGTTTTTATGATAAATTTGCTATATCTCGCAATAGTAGTTTGTTTGACAAAATTTATTTATTTTTAAAAAGTGAGGTGTATGACCAAGTTTTGGAGAGAAAAAAAGTGTTATCATAATAATCTTGTTACTTGTTACGCTAACTGTCATCATCATCAGTAATTATTAGCGGTCAATCGACTTCCATCGGACGACCACCACCAATCATTTTTACTATCAAATAACCTTAGTATCTCCAATTGCAACCGTCAACCATTATTATCATTCACTTATACTATGCCACTAACCACCTCCAATAACAGTCTATATCATTTTTACTAATATGTCGTCAATTACTACCTTCATTGTTAACAATTACCATCAACCACTTATAGTCATCACTCACGATCATCATTACTTAACTATCACCATCTTCGTTAACCTTTGGAACATGCTTCATCAAAAACTGCACTCGAATATGTTATTTTTATAACGGAAAAGGGTCATATTTGCCCTTGTACTTTCAGAAAAGAGTTATATTTGCCCTTCGTCATACTTTTTTGACATATTTGCCCATGCCATCCAACTTTAGGCTCATATTATCTAACATATATACATATACAATTCACCTCTCTTGCTCGCCTCTCTCCTGTCTCTCCCAATCTCGCTTGCCATATATACAAATACATATGTATAATATACAATTATCTAACCTATATACATATACAATTCACATTTCTCCAACTCTTTTCCCCCTCTCTCTCTCCTCTCTCCTCCTTATAACATGTAGCTATGAATTGTAATTATCAAACTGTAGCTATGGAGAGTAATTGGGCTATTTTTGAGTGGCTATATGTGAAAGTTTCCCTATATAAAAGGCTTGTCAGGTAGGATGATAAAAGTAAAGACATGAGATTTAACGGTCAAAGGGCAAATATGTGCCTAAAGTTGGATGACAGGGATAAATATATCAAAAAAGTATGACGAAGGGCAAATATAACCCTTTTCTGAAAGTACAAGGGCAAATATGTCCCTTTTCTATTTTTATAATATTCAATTATCATTTTTTTAAATCTATATACTACTCCTAGGAGTAGTTTTAAAATAAAGATAAGTTCCATACATTCATATGCTAAAATAAAAAGAATAAACAACTTATATTAATTAATTTTTTGGTAACTAAATACATTTTATTACCAAAGTAGCAAAGTACAGCTCAAAAAAGAAATATAACACCAGACCTTACTCCAACTCCGCGGACAGGCCTAGTAAATCACTATGCATAAATTTGATAATCAAATTGGAAGACAATATCTTAACAATTGAATGAATATGCATTCAAATCTAATAGCGTTATCATTCTTGTCGTTCTTCCAGCTTTATGTTGTTTTTAATTCATAGGGCTACATTATTCTGAAAAGGCTTATATTGTAATTCAATACCAAATAAACTCCACATAAATAAAGCACAACCCTTTAACCTTAAAATAAAGATATATTAGCCTTTTTGGGTTCCTTAAAATTGATTATTTTTTTTTAAAAATAAATAAAATAAGTCGATCCACAGACTCTTTTAAGTCGTCAACATTATGATTGAATAGTAAACACATCAAAAGAAACACAAAGGATTTAGTTTTGATAATATCCCATTAACTGATGTAAAACACACTAGACTTCTACAAGTCATTCAACTTCACCCTGAAAACTGTTTACAAAAACTAACAGAAGCAAACATCTCTCCTGAAAACAAACGAAAACGAAGCTGGTAAGTCATAGTAAGACCACCCGTAATTGTGAAATTCATATGCCTCGTCTCTAAGCGATCAGGAAAGGCAAAACTGTTAGCATGAAGGACTCATAAGTGAACGTAGCAGAGCCGGAATATGAAGTATCCTTCTCCTTGAATTTCTCAGTAAGCCCCTGCAAAAGAAATGAAAGCGTATGTGAGAAAAGCACCTATCTGAATAAATAGAATGGTATATGAATGCCAGAATAGACGAAGATACTGTAAGCTTACTTTAACAGTGAGGCAGCACCTGCATCAAGCAAAGAAAACGAAAGCACAAAAGGAACAAATTAGCAAAGCATAGAAAAAAAGAGAAGATATAAAGATATGAGAACAATACGAAGAAAGATTTGCATTGATGCAGAAACATACTCGATGAAGTTATCATATTCAATGGCTCTATTCTTTCCACCAGTTTTGTCAAACTTGGAGACCAGCAAATCCAGGATAGAAGGTGATACAGCATATCCCAGGCTAAGTAGTGCGTCCCTCAATTCAGATGAATCAATTTTTCCACTCCTATCCCTGTCAAATCTCTCGAAAATTCCCTGCATTACACAGGAAGTTCCAATCAACTGCCATAGAAAGAAAAAAAAAATTCCAAGAAAAATGGAGAACACAAAGAAGTGCAAAGGTGGCCGTAAAAGATTCTTTAACTTACCCTCCATTCTTGAAGACTGTAAAACACTGAAGTGAATTCTTTGGGGCCTGCTTACAGGGCAGAAAATAGGTCAACAGGTAGAAAAAAGAAAAAGGGAAAGATATATATATGCTCAACAAAGAAAAAAGCTTCATAAAGGTATATCTCCAACTCAAATTCGATCAACATTATTAAATGATGCTCTTGATTAACTTCAAAAACCAAAAACATTTGGAATAAAGAATAAAAGGGAATAGTTCTGCATTCATCTTTCCTCTTGAAAAAACGTAGAGGAAAAAGGAAGTCTAGACTCTAAAGCACACGTTAGCACATAATCATTTACTATCAGATGCTGAAACTAAAATTTCTAAGTAGAATTATCAATATACAAAGTTGCATCTTATGTAGGCAGTTATTTTGCCACCCTAATGGCTCAACACATGTTCTAAAGAGATTCTAACTTCAAATGGAAGGAGAAAGGAAGAGAGGGGAAAAAAGAGAGAAGTATAAATGGAAGTTCGGCCACTATCACCATATTGTCACAGACTTGCTTCTGTTCCTTTCAAAGAGAACTAATAGTACAAGACAGTGTTAAATTAAGCAAGATAATGCTCAATTGAGAACACGACTTCCATAAGTAATAGGAACATCCAATCAGCTTTGTGTAAGATCTCCATGCTGAAAAAATGTTATTTCTCTTTTTATATGGAAACCCCACCCTGAATTCCCCCATCAATGGACCAAGAGGGTCTTTTCACACTTCTCCCCCTTGACGACGTTGGTTCATTACATGGCCAATTCAGAATACGTAAAATGGCCAGGCAGTCATCAACTCAAGGAACATCAAACTCAATAAATTCCACGTAATCCTGGACAAGGACATAAAAAGCAATTCATACAGGAATTTCAATGGCCATACCAAAGCCTTATAGGCCTGTTCTAGGTCATATCATCCTGGCCAACATACCCTTAAGGATGACCCACCAATACAACTATAAGGGGTTGTTTGGTATAAGATATGGGATACACAAAGTTTCTGCCATATATTTATCCGTGGGACTAACTAATACTCCTAAGCGAATGCAGGATAAAATAATCACAGAACTGTTATCCCTCATCCCTCATACCAGCAACCCCTTAAGTCTTAATCAAAATTACTTCTTTATTACAAATAATTACTCCAAATGACCTTTTTCAACCACCCTCAGTCACAAATCAACTGTATACTGCATATAGTTATTAATAATTGTACACAACCTAACATTTTCAGCACGAAATTCATCATCAATTCAATCGTTTTCTACTACTATAGATGGCAAAAATTGAAACATTTCATCAGTGAATTTTGAGCTCAATTATTTGGAATTAAGATTATTACCGATTTTTCTAGTGTTGGTATTGGTGAAGAGATACATAAGCAGATGAACAGTCCTCAAGCTGAAGCTCTGATTATACGAAGAAAGCGCCTTCTGCAGCTCCTTATCATCAATTAGCCCACTCCCATCCTGATCCGCGAGCTGGAAACATGCTATAACATTCGGATCGGTTCCCGGTGGAAAAGCAGAGGGCACGAGAGATGCAAAAGGGCTACTAGCTCCATAAGGCCCAGCAGGAGGTGGCGCGTGGTATCCACCATAAGGAGCAGACGGTTGTGAATGGCTATCCTTCGGTGGTTTGTTCGGATCACCGTAAGGAGCCGAAGGAGGTGGGGCAGGGTACCCTGCTCCTGCCCCACCGTAAGGCGATGAAGACTGTGGTTTATTCTCTTTTGGGGGTTTATGCGGATCACCGTAAGGCGGTGCTCCGGCGCCGTAGGGAGACGGAACGGGAGCGTAAGGGGAGTGAGATTGAGGAGGTGGAGCACCGTAGGGTGATGATGAATGCGGTGGTGGAGCACCGTAAGGTGATGGTGAAGCACCGTAGGGTGATGATGAAGACGGTGGTGGAGCACCATAAGGTGAGGCTGAAGACGGCGGTGGAGCGCCGTATGGGGTGGAGGAGTACGGCTGAGATGACGGTGGCTGGCCGTAACCGTAGCCGGGAACATTGTGCTGGTAACCGGACATTTTTGGAAAAGTAGAGAGAGAAAATTAAAAAGATAATTTTTTGTAAATTAGAAAAAAATAATATAAAATCTGTGGTTTTATAGATAGACAAATCATATAAATTAGAAATATTTGAAAGGTCCTGGAATTGGGTATTATTTACGCGGTTGCCACTTCTCTTCTTCGATAAGTTACCGCGGATTTTGCAAATCCAAAGACTACACAAAACAATACTATTCCCTCCGTTTCACAAAGAATGACCTGATTTGACTTGGCACGGAGATTAAGTAAATAAAGAAGATTTTTGAATCTTGTGGTCCTAAAGTAAAGTTATGTCAAATGTACAAAATTGCCCTTAATCTTGTGGTCTTAAACATGTCACGTGGAAAGCAAAAAGTAAAATGTTACCAAAAAAGGAAAGAGGTCATTCTTTTTGAAACTGACTAAAAAAGAAATGAGGTCATTCTTTGTGAAACGGAGGGAGTACTATTCTTCCCTTTTATATACCATGTGTTTTTCGCGAGTTTGATATCTCAGCTATTAGAGTAAAAATACTTTAATATAAATAGTTCAGATATGAAACTCGTATATCAAAAAATATTATCGTAATTGCTTGCATGTGGAGGGGTAGAGAAGTAAATAGATATTTGTAATTGACAGACATAGCTATAAATTCGACTACGACAGAAGCGCACCTAAAGTGGACACGCACTGGATATTTTTATTTTGACTTTAGCACTAAGACCAAAAAGATTAGGTGAGTAAGAGAGAAAAGAAATGATATAATTAAGAAATAATAAACAAAAACATACTTGTTTTTTTTTTAGTTTCATGTATGAATTATTATATGTTTGTATGTGTTTTATTTGAATTATCACTTGTAATTAGTTATTAAAATATCTTTCAAACTTGACTAAATCAAGTATTTGAATATAACTACTTAAAGGTGCATAATAACTTAGTTTGTTCATAAAAAATTGTTTACATGTTAGCTGGTTCATTAATTAATTTCGAGACGTCTTCTAATAAATAATTGGTGACAATCTAAATAGCAACACCAAGACACATGATAGTTCATATAAAAAACTCAGAAAAACTGATATTTCATGTGTGTATTTTTAACTATTATCTCTTCAAAACTCTTTTCTTATAAAAGAAAAATGAAATCCAGATAATCCCTTTAACTAATTGCATGGAGCATCATTTCAAATCATTTTAAACAAAAAAGAAGAGATTGTATATCATGCATCATGAGATACTAGTCAAGATATATTTTGATAAATAATTGATGATGATTTTTTTTAAAACACGTCAGATATATTTTTGACAGTTATCTCAATATAACGAACTAATAAAAAAGGAATTCCAATGGATTGTAATTCAAGATTTAGTCTAGTGGAGTAGACGAGAATTGATCAAGTCCGATTTGTTTGGTTTTAAATTTTTCTAAATTGAATTAAATAATTTAGTCATGCATATTGGTAGAGTACTCTTATTATCAAGGAGGGGAAAAAATGGATAAGTTAATGAAAATATTTAGTCAAATTATCCTTTTATAGTAATGATGTGTTTAATATTGTTTTACACCTAACTACTTTTTAAAAGTTTCAATCATGCTACTCTAAACTTAAGCATATGATCGAATTTCATATCATTCCTAAAATTAAGTGATTTGATATATAAGAATTAGTTACTATTATTAATTTGATTTTTTTAATGATCGTGATGCTTGAGTTAATTTTCGACACCTCGATTAGTTCAACGGGGTGTCAATCAGCTCCCTCCAACAATATTATCAAGTTATTATGTCGATCTAGGCTAGGACAGATAGGAAGAATCACCTAGTACTTTTTTGTCCTCATAACTCTCAACCACTTCATCGACTATTATAATGCCTAACTTGACTTGTTTGCTATTTTTATGGAATTTTTTGATTGAGTGCAAATTTGTTGCTTGATTTGTTTTGATCTTGTGAATATTCAGTATCATTAATAACTTGATATGAACATGCATCTAACTTGATATAAAAGGTAAGTACGAATAATTTTTTACAATATACAACCATGTTGTAGGTTCGGCAAGATACGTTATATTATTTTATCTATTTAGTAGTAAAGTAATAAAAAACCAAATACTTCATCTCTATAAAGCTCCACTTGACTACAAAAAGGACCTTAAGTTCATTGAAGAGTAGACAAGCAATGTTGATGAGGTCCAAAAAAAGTTCTTGCTGAAATCCTCTCACAAAATGCTCATGTTGAGTACTTGCAGGTAGATTGGGGTGTTAAATGGGTGGGTTGAATTGAATTTGAGCAGATTAAAATAGGTTAAGTTAATAATAGATTAATAGACGGGTGAATAATCAGGCTAACTCCTTTCATACTAGTAGTCATAGTATTGTTCATGTCATTTCTTCATGTTATTCACAGATTGAGTTGAATTTGAGCAGATTAAAATAAGTTGAGTTAATAAATGAGCAATGTCAGTAATCAGGCTAAATACTTTCATACTAGTAGTCGTAGTGTTACTCATGTCTTTTCTTGTTATTCCATCTCTGTTACTAGTTAATGTTTCTTGTAGTTCGACTATCGTATTATTTTGTTGTAGTTATGCTCTTTTTTTTTCTTTTCTATGCTTTGTCATGTTTTCTTTAGTATTTCGTCTCGGCATCTTTGCTCCTATTGTTGTCTTTTTTCTATTCGCTTGGTAATGCTCTTATTGTTGTCTTTTTTCTATTCGCTTGGTAATGCTTTTACTTGAACTGAAAATCTATCGAAAACAACATCTCTATTTTTCAAGGTACGGATAAAGTCAGTAGGTTGATGTCAATATACCGCCCAAAAGTTACTTGAGTTGAAATAAGTTAGGCTCAAATGAGCTTTGAAGAGAGTAATTATAACCCAATCCGTTCAATTCTTAACGAATCATATTTTCATAGACTAATTTTGCCGCCTCTGCTTGTAGGGTCATGGTCTCAATGGTCACACTGATAGAGACACATTCAAGAAACTCATACCTGACACTTCAGTCCCATGTGTCCAAAATGGGTTCCTCGCTACAAAAATGGAACAACACGAACTGAAATCTAGCTTGCACGAGCTCTGACTTTGTTCTCCTGTACTAAAAAAACTGGTAAACAATCCTCTGCATATTTCATATAATAAATTGCAATAAAAAGAATAGACAATTGCTATCATGACCAATCTTTTAGCCTGCAGCTATATAGAGAAAAAGTTATTGCTGCTCATTTGATAGTTTACGTTTTATCTTTAGCATAGTGCTCTATTGATCCTTGTTCTCCTTCACAAAAGAATTCGGAAACCATCCTATGTTTACTTCATATAAGACTGAAAATTAAAAGAATAGAGAGATTGTTGTCATGACCAATCTTGAGCTTGCAGCTTAGAGCGAAGCAGTTGTTGCAGGTCAGCCTTCCGAGTTTTGGACACCCCAACTATATTGAGTTGATTAGCCAAGGCCTTGAGTTGAACCAGTGACATATTATCGATATATGCCATACGAGAAGCTGGGGTAATAGACCGCATGGGAAAAACAACTTCAACATTATGAACATTTCGAGGCGCTTGACTTGTTCTGTCATGTGATCTTACCAACATATTTTGAACATTCCTCTGATTGTTATTCTCTTGGACGACTGGTACACAAAAACTTGTTTCGCTCCTCCTTCTAAAGTGGAACTGAGAAATTGCACTAATGCCTGCAAAACCACCAGCTCTGGCTCCTGCCAGTTGTTGTTGAGTTCCCTTGATGGTGTTGTCACCGTAGTACTCACCTCCACCCATTAACTTTCTTTGTGGATTGTTTCTGTCACCTCTTATAGAATTCAATAGACGCGGTCGTGTGCCTTCTATAGTACGAACAGTTCCAGCATGCACCACTTCTTGTCCCTTCATTCCAGATAGATCATTAATCTGAACAGCCTTCACTCCATTCACTGTTGATTTGCTGCTATATTCTTTGGTTGCTTGTTGTACAGCATGTCTCTCCTCTAGAGTTGTTCCTGCAAGCTGTCAAAGAACATTTTCGTTGTTTTTCATTCAAATATCGCAAAAATAAGCAACGAAAGACATCATGTTAAAGTAGTTTGTGCTTGGACTTTAACTAAGAACTTCTAAACAATGCAAGTATTTTAGGTTCTGCAGGCTGTTGTTTTTAAAATAAAAGTTGACAAAATAGTATATCAGGAGGTTCAGGCAGTGGCAGAGCCAGGATTGTCACTAAAAAGATTCAAATATACAAAAGTGAACACACAAAGAAGGCGGGGGGATTCAATATCTACTATACATCATAACAAATGTTGTCGCACCTATGTCAAATCCTTCTAAAAGTGCACTACTTTTGGAGAATCTGACACTCACCCTGCGACATTTTTAAAGAGCCTGAGAAACATAGGTGTTACCTAAAGAACATGTATCGACTAAAGTGAACAAATAAAAACATGTGAGTATTGCCGCACACGTGTTGGATCCTCCAAAAATACACTACTTTTGGAGGATCTGTCACACACCCAGCGACAGTTTTGAAGAGTCCTAGCAACATAGGTATTACCTAAAGAGCATGTAGCGACTAAAGTCGACAAATAAGAACATGTGACAGTTTCAAAAAGCAAACCTGCTGATTCTCATTCTTTAAAGGCTTTAGCATGCTCTCCAGGTTATTCAATGCAGCAAAACCCATATTATCTTCACAGCCAAGTTGTCTCTGGAGCATAAGTTTATCATCTTCAAGTTCTCCAATTTCTGAATCAGCTTTGTTTGCCTGTATCTTCAACACTTGCAGACATGATTTCTTGTTTAAAGCATCTGCCTCGATCACGTCTATGACATAGAATCAATTCAAACAGATGAGGTATGTCGGTCAAAATTGACACTAAAAGATCTATATATGTGAATATTATGAACTTACCAAGCCTCGGATCGAAATACAAGTTATACTCCCAACTTGGATAGCTGCTTTCATCTGTGAAGACTAAACAAATCATCTACTTCAACACTTTCACTACCAAAAGATCTTGAAAATCCAATTAAGGTAACAACAGAATATCAAACCTTGATTTTCAGGTGGATCCCAAAGAGATAAATCCATCTTCTCAAGAAAGTTCATTCTGACTAGTAGAAAAAAAGGGGAAAAAAAAGAGAGATTACATCTCTGGTTTAAGAGATAAAAAGAAAAACAGTATACAACAACGCATACCCAATGTAGTCCCACAAAGTGGAGTCTGTGGAGGGTAGAGTGTACGCGGACCTTACCTCTACCTCAGAGATAGAGAAGATGTTTCCAATAGACCCCCCGGCTCAAGGAAAAACAGTCTAAAACTTCAAAAGTAAAATTTTTAAACATCTCCTAGGCTGATGATTGTAACACTATCAAGCTTCAAAAGGTCCTAATGAAAAATCAATGTTCCTATTTACTAGTAAAACAAAAATAAGAACCTCTAGGTGTCTTTTTTAAATAAACATGGTGTTCAAGTCAGCTTGCGCATACCTCGATTATTTTCACGAGTTCCTACTACCTCTCACCAGCACAAGTACCATGTAACTTTGTGGTAATCTGCATTTTTTAATTTATTTTTTGATAACTATAGTGTCCAAGCCAGCTTGCGCACACCTCAACTAATTTCACACGATACGTATCACCTCCCACCAACAACAAATACCGGGTAATATATGATTTAATTTTAGGAATATTGGTTTTTGAAGATGCCTGAGCCCATTATTAACATTTGCTTTGATACCAATAGAGTACCCCTACCCCTACCCCTACCCCCACCCCCACTCTCACCACCACAAGTACCATGTAACTTTGTGGTAGTCTGCATTTTTTAACTTCTTTTTTGATAATCATAGTGTACAGGCTAGCTTGCGCACACCTCAATTAATTCCACACAATACGTATCACTTCACACCAGCAACAAATACTAGGTAATCTATGTTTTAATTATAGAAATATTGGTTTTTGAAGATTCCTGAGCCCATTATTAACCTTTGCTTTGATACCAATAGAGTACCCCCCTACCCTCAACCCCACCCCTGCTCTTATACCAATACAAGTACCATATAACTTTGTGGTAGTCTGCATTTTTTAACTTCTTTTTTGATAATCATAGTGTCCGGTCAGCTTTCGCACACTTCAACTAATTCCACACGACATGTGTCACCTTCCACCAGCAACAAATATCAGGTAATCTATGTTTAATTTTTGAAATATTGGTTTTTGAAGATTCTTGAGCCTATTATTAACCTTTGCTTTGATACCAATAAAGTACCCCCTACCCTACCCAAACCCTACCCCACCCCACCCCCACCCCCACCCCACTCTCACTGGCACAAATACCATGTAACTTTGTGGTAGTCTGCATTTTTTAACTTCTTTTTTGATAATCGTAATGTCCAGGCCAGCTTGCGCACATCTCAATTAATTCCTCACGATACGTGCCACCTCCCACCAACAACAAATACCAGGTAATCTATGTTTTAATTATAGAAATATTGGTTCTTAAAGATTCCTGAGCCCATTAATAACCTATTTGCATTGATACCAATTGAGTAGCCCCACCACCACCCCACTTGGCCATTGTGTACTGAACTTGTACATTTGAAAAATTAATGAAAATTCCCACATGATGATCAAAAATCAACCAAATTTACACATGATTAACTACTTCTACAACATATACACATGCAAAGATTGATTAATAAATAACAAAAAAGTAAAAATACTTCAAATTTTCAAGAATTATCAAATTAAAATTGGATATACCATCTAAATTTTTTTCTTGTTCTACTGTTGTAGAAGTTAAAAGGGTTACATAAAGTTCAAAACTTGATCCAAAATTAACATGAACAGATTAAAAAAAATAATCTTGAATTTTTAGTTTAACTCTAAGAAAAGTTAAATTAAATAAAATGTACCTAAAAAAGCTCTTGAAATTCCTTTGAATTGTTGAAGAAAATGACGAAATCAATTTAGGGTTTTGAAAACCCTAGAAAAATAATGGCAGTTTGCAGTATAATTTGCTAAAATAAAAATAAAAATAAAAATAAAAATGGTGATTTTCAGTTGCTGAGACAAGAGTGATGGGTTAAAGTATAATAATTGGAATTTGAAGGGTTGACTAATGTAAATAAGAAGAATATTCTCTTTTATCTTATGTGGAAAAAGATTCAGGGCCCACTAACCCGGTTCATTTTAAAATGGACATGGACCGGAGATTTGCATAAATAGACACCTTTTGAGTTGTGGCCATTGTTTAAGTTTTGTCCACATTTAAAAGAATTTGTGCAAAAATGACCTTGTTGTTAAAAGACACGTGTTTCGTGAATTCGATAAGACTTGTGAATAATTTAATAAAATAAGGAAATAAAGATTGTATTAGAATTGTGATGTGCTCGTTATGACGGGTGACAATAAGGTTACTTTGTAAATAATCACTTGATTTGAGACTTGTGAACAATTGAATAAAATAAAAAAATAAAGATTTATTAAAATTATGACGCGCTTGTTACTTTGTAAATAACCACTTAGTTCAACGTTTTTTGAGAGCATTCGAAACATATTGAAATAAATTTCATTTCATAAAAGAAAAACTACTGCAAGGTCCAATTAAAGCCAATTATATTAGTAGCAAGGAACGGGTTGCAAATATTCTTAACTAAAGGATCAAGAACAAAGGGTGGTCTGGCACAAACCATTTCATATTAGTATGGTTCAAGGAAGGATTAGACTTCAAGGGTAGGTTGTCTTGTCAACAAGATGTACGTAAGTCGACATAGTTCAATGCAAGTATTAGTGATTGCTTTCGAAATTCGAGTTCATGACCTATAAAACTTTATCTTTACTCTAAAACTCTGGAGTTAATGTCCAAGTTGGATTAGGGAAACAACTATAATTGGAGCTAGTGATAAATATGGTAGGAGTTGGCAGAGAAAATGATCAAAATAGTCCTTTATGTATATGAATAAAATAAGAAAATAAAAATTTATTAAAATTATGATGTGCTTGTTACTTTGTAAATAACCACTTAGTTCAACGTTTTTTGAGATCATTCGAAACATATTGAAATAAATTATCATTTCATAAAAGAAAAAACTAGTGCAAGGTCCGATTGAAGCCATTTCATATTAGTATGGTTCAAGGAAGGATCAGACTTCAAGGGATAGGTTGCCTTGTCAACAAGACGTGTAAGACGACATAGCTCATACAAGTATTAGTGTTGCTTCCGGAATTCGAGTTCATGACCCATAAAACTTCATCTTTACTCTAAAAACTCCGGAGTTAATGTCCAAGTTGGATTAGGGAAACAACTATAATTGGAGCTAGTGATAGATATGGTAGGAGTTGGCACTTTGATTTTCTGCATTGAGGAATTGTACATTTTAGATAGGAGGCTAGAGTGTAAGTAGGAGAAATTAAAATTTATCATCATGGTACTTGATGATAAATCAACACAATCTTTACATGTGGAAAATAGTGAATGTATATGCAATTTTAAAAAAAAATTCACTCAGTGTCCAATACAAGCACTATATCTGTCCATATCGCCTTTGTAGTCCTCTTCATGACGATAACTTTACCTAACCGCACCTTGACAAAAAAAGTTTCATCTGAGAGTAAAACGCTCTCAACGAAAGCTACTCCAAATCAAGAATTCAAATCCAAAACACCACTAATTCACAACTAAAAGATATTTACCATCCCATCACAATTAAATACTAATAAAAACATTTTTTTCCCTCTTCACTCAGACTTTACTTTCTTTTTCACAAGCCTCTTTCATAGCTAAAGGACCTAGCTATAGATTAATTAAGAACTTCTGACTTGTGAGCTTCTAATTGCTCATGCAATTTGTATTCTGAATTTCATTTCAACATAAATTAGTAACAAAAAGTTAAATATCTTATCAAATAGAAAACTTACCTAACTAACTCATGCCAAATTAGATTCATAAAGTTTGTTAAGAAGTTAAAATATTATAGCAATAAAAAATTTCATAATATCAAATGTTTTCCTTAACATAACACATGCATGTACTAATTAGCTTGGTAACTTTTTTCTATCTAAAACGTTAGGCTCACTATCTTCTAGTGAGTTAGACAATTACTTATTGCTCTCAGTCATTACAAAATATAAATGAGTTAGGTTAAAAACACACCATGAAACAATTATTTTTTTCACAAGTTTCATACTTAAACTATTCATTATTTCTTTTGTCTATTTAAATCATTACTTTTTTGATATTAAAACACACCTCGATGGTGAGTTGATCAAATATTGTTCTCAATTGATAACAAGCATATGTAGGCCAAGTCACCATCGAAATGTGTATACAAAGAGAGTGATCGCTTAAGTAAATAAATGGAACAATGAATAATTAAAAGATCAAACTCACCAAAAGATGATAATTAGATAGGTAAATGGAACAATACATAATTATGAGACAGAACTCATGAAAAGAAAATGATAATTGATGTATTCTTTTTACCATATACTTTAAATATCATAAGCTCAAACATTTCAATAGATATGAGCAAACTTCTACAAATGAAAAATAATAAGAAACAAAATTCATAAATAACTAACAAATCATAATGTTTGAATACTAAGGTATTATCAAAACTCTCTATTGATAAATTTATCACCTTATTTTGCCTTCCAACAGTAAAAACGTAATATGATGTGTGAGTTAGACGCACAACATAGAAACAAACTAACATAACATTTAAGCAAACAAATATATAAAACAATTCATTATCCGTCAAATTTTGAATCGTACACCACTAATCCTTTCTCCATTAAAAAAAATTACTATCTCCCAATTTTATAATTGCATGATCCAACAAACATTCAGTTCAATAACATGGAAGTTCACCACACAAAATATGTGAATTACCACACTATGTATTAAAATTTTAAAATTAAACTATTTTTTTTCTTTCACCTTCAAAAATTATAAATTTTAAAAAGGGTCGAAAAAATTGGATCACCCTATATTTCAACTTTAATTAGATCTTCTCTTTATCTTAAAAATATCTAAATACTTGGAACTTTTTTTTTTCTCTATATATACAAGTTCACAAAAATAAAATAATCTCCAAAATTTGGGTCTTGTGGGGAAGAAAAAGGAAGAAGAGAGGCACAAAAATAACACATTTCCTTCTCTTTCTTCCACTTTCATACATTCCCCACAAAAAAAGTTCCCGAAAACACACACACTGAAAATCAAATTTTTTTCAAGAAATATATCTTGAAAATCTGTTGAGAAAAGGGTGGATTAATCAATTAATGAGTTTTTTTCTTGTAGTTTCAACAAAAGGGTACCTTAAAAATTGAATCTTTTTGCCATTCTTGACAAAATCAAGAACCAAAAAAAAAAAAATGTTGTCTGGACAATTCGAGAAGAAGGGTTTTTTCATAGCTACACTTATAATATTTTGGTATTCCTCAAATATTGGAGTTCTTCTTTTGAACAAATTATTGCTGTCAAATTATGGATTTAGATTCCCAATTTTTCTTACAATGTGTCATATGACAGCTTGTGCTGTTCTTAGCTATGTTTCTATTGTTTTCTTAAAGATTGCACCTTTTCAGAGGATTAAATCAAGGTCTCAATTTTTGAGGATCTCTACACTTAGTGTTGTCTTTTGTGGTTCTGTTGTTGGTGGAAACATTTCTTTAAGGTACTTGCCTGTGTCGTTTAATCAGGCTGTGGGTGCAACAACACCCTTTTTTACTGCATTGTTTGCTTATTTGATGACAAGGAAGCAAGAAGCTTGGGCTACTTATGGCTGCCTTGTTCCTGTTGTTACTGGGGTTATTATTGCAAGTGGGGTATGTTTGCAATCTTTCTAACTTGTTCTTTTTCTTGAATGAATAGTTAACTGCTTGTATTTATTGGTTTCCGTGTGTCTTTATTCATTGTGGAGCCCGATTAATTTGGATTCAATTCCACCTTGGGGATAAAACGCACTAGAGTTTGAACTCGAGACCTTTGGATAGCTCCACCACGACCTTTGGTGGTGAATAGTTAATTGCTTTTTTTTTGGTTTCCGTGTTCTTGACCCATTCTTTGGGGATAAAACGTATGTAAGGCTCGAACTCAAGACTTTTGGTTAAAGATGGAGGAATACTTACAGCTCAACCGCGACCTTTGGTGGTGAATAGTTAATTGCTGGTTTTCTTTTTTTGGTTTCCGGTGTCTTGTCCCATTTTGGGGTGTGACTAATCTAGATTTAGGAGGTTCCACTTTGGGGATAAAACATGCCCAGGGATCGAACCCGAGCTCTTTGGTTAAAGATGGAGGAATACTTATAACTTCACCACGACCTTCGGTAATGAATATTAATTGCTTGTTTTTTTTGGTTTCCATTTTCTGCACTCATTTTGGGCCCGACTCTAGATTTAGGAGGTCCCACTTTGGGGATGAGCTCGAACCGAAGACCTTTGGTTAAAGATAAAGGAGTACTTACTGCTCACCATGACTTTTGGTGGTGAATAGTTAATTGCTTGTTTTTTGTTCTATACCCTATTTTGGGGCTTGACTAATTTGGATTCCAGAGGTCCACTTTGGAGGTTAAATGCACCTAGGATTCGAACCTGAGACTTATGGTTAAAGATGAAGGAGTACTTATAGCTCCACCATGACCTTTAACGTTGAATATTTAATTGCTTGTTACTTTGTATTATATTTAGTAGATCAGATTGTGGTATGTTTTGTGTAGAAAAATTGGATCTTTTTTTCTTAAATTTTCCAACCTTTTTGGCTGTTTAATTTCATTCCTTTTAAACTTGATCTATGTTTTTTTAACAATGGTAGTAGTTCTTTTAGAAGTCTAGATTAACTGATTGAGATCAGATATGAGAATTTTTATGGATGCTCATATACATTATAACGCCTCGACAATCTGTTGCCAGGCAGATCTAGAATTTAAATTTAATGTGTTCAATACTTCATAAGTTTTTATCGGGCCCATTATACAATCAATTTCGAATCTTCTTAGTAATCTTCCACCTGTATATTGATGCCCCCTGTCAAAAATACTTTCCTCTGTGGACAATTCTTACCA
Organism: Solanum verrucosum; assembly: GCF_900185275.1. Classification (NCBI taxonomy): domain Eukaryota; kingdom Viridiplantae; phylum Streptophyta; class Magnoliopsida; order Solanales; family Solanaceae; genus Solanum; species Solanum verrucosum. The sequence continues at coordinate 687,350 of NW_026020420.1, forward strand.
TTTCTGTGTTTTGCAGTAGTTTGCTTTTCTTTCCAATGGAAATTAAGTTATTTGCACATTCTATTTCAATGTTCATAAGGATCACTTCTTTTTTCAAATGATAGTATCTTCCTTGACGATGTTTCCATTGGAGATATTCAAAGAAATTGACTTTGTGTGGCGTTTCCTCAGTAGAATGTGTTTTTTTCTTTTGATAATCGTGATGTCCGAGACCCTTCGGGGTGGCCTAGTGGTTTGGGCTTGGGACTTCCATGTTGGAGGTCTCAAGTTCGAAACCCCTTGCCAGCAAAAGCAAGGGATTGTCTTCTGGGTCGAGCTCGTTGCACCAAACTTGCCTAGTGCGGGTTACCTCTCCTATGTGGTTTGCGAGCTATTGCATAGGAGCGGGGGTTCTACCCTGTGCACACCCAAAAGGTAGCGGCTATGGGTTTCCCTTGTCATCCAAAAAAAAAAAAAATTAAAAATTGTGATGTCCGAGATAGCTTATCGGGTAACTCTGTCTACCAAAACTTGGAAAGATAGGAAAAAATCACCTTGTATCTTTGCCTCTCAAGTCTCAGTAGAGTGTGTTTTGATGACATATATACAGAATCAAACACTAGATGATAAATATACTTCGAGCAATTCAGAGATTCTCAATGTCTCATGGTATTAGTTTAAGATTTTATTCAGTAAGAAATTGATAATTAAACAAGTTTACTTACCTTGTCTTTTGTTGTGTTATATTTGAAGTTTATTAAGCCATGACAAGTATCTATCTATTGGTTGTTGAAATAGGTTTTGTTTTCTTGTTGAAAAATTTGTAGCAACTTTTATTAACTATTAATCTACCTCCTAAGGTAGCGGTAAGATTTGCATACACTCAACCCTCCCCAGATTCCACGTGTGGGATTACTCCGGGTATGTTGTTGTTGTTGTTGTTTAATGACTATTAAGTTTCTTGATTGATGATAGGGTGAGCCAAGCTTCCACCTTTATGGATTTATCATGTGTATTGGTGCAACTGCTGCTAGAGCCTTCAAGTCTGTTCTTCAAGGAGTTCTTCTTTCTTCCGAAGGGTAAGTACTTTGTCGTCTAGCCATCTGTGTAAACGCAAAATACTTTTACTATCACGTCATCTAAAAGATAACTAACTACAGGTTACGAGTTTCTGATCTTCTAGTTTCCTCATTTGATTTACATCTGATAGAGATTGGGGTTCCTTTCAAATTCACGACCCTTCATTCGATTTATTTGTCATTCGTTTGTTTTGCTGATACATTTTAACTAGTAGTTTTCTCCTGAACCTGATGTTATCTTTCAGGGAAAAACTGAACTCCATGAATCTCCTGCTCTACATGTCACCAATTGCTGTTGTAGTATTATTGCCTGCTGCACTCGTTATGGAGCCTAATGTTATCGAAGTCACTGCAACAATCGCGACTGAACACAGATACCTTGGCCTGCTTATTTTGATTAATTCTGCAATGGCCTATGGTGCCAATTTATTGAACTTTTTGGTGACTAAGCATACCAGTGCATTGACACTCCAGGTTTGCTCCTCTCATACCCCTCTTTTCTCCCCCTTTAAGTGTAGTGTTATGTGGCAAAAGAAAGACAAAAGCAGAATGATAACCAAGGGGTGTGGTGGAGTGGTTGGAAATATATTATGCTTAATCAGAAGTCTCGGGTTTGAGCCTGAACTTGGGAATAAAGAACCTTATCGTAGATACCATTGGCCACTATAGACCTAAGTTGCTCGGACTCGGGTGCGGGTGTCCGATACGGGTGTGGATCTAGAGGTCGGATCCTTCATGATCTAATTTTTAAGATTCGGGGATATGGATCCATGTATGGATACGGGTGCAGGAATTCACCTAGTATAATTAAAATATCTAAAAATAGAGTTATAAAACCTAAATTATGAGATATTATGTGGAGAACTTGAAGAGAATCTTGGAATGAGATTAAAGGAAAATGAGTGACATAGAAATTTCTATATAAAAGGCATTCCATTTTCTTCAATTTCACATTAGCTTTTGTATTGATTATAGAAATCATTAAAACTGTCTAGACTTCTCCATCGATTTTGGTCAAAGTACCCAAAATTGGTTGACCAAATCGGACACGGATTCCACACCCACTCCTATGTCGTGTCGACACGGGTGCGGCACCAAAAGTGAAGAGTTCGAGCAACTTAGCTATAGACCACTCCTGGATTAGCAAATGTTTTTGTTCTCTAACTTGCCATATGTCCTTAGACTTGAACACGAAAGATCACGCCTAGTCTCAGGCCAAGAAAGGTTAATTTTTTAAATACGTGTTTAAACACATATACTTCCAAATACCCTTTCAACTTCAACCAAATACTTTATTGCTCGGACTCTTCAAAAATGCTACAGAGTGTGTATTAGATCCTCCAAAACTAGTGCATTTTTGGAGGATCTGTCACGGGTGCAATAACATTTTCGGAGAGTATGAGAAACATAGACCAAATATTGTCCAAACGCCTACTATATTTTTCAAGAATGGTACTAAATTTTCATAGTAGCTGCAATGTACATGTTTTTCACCTGTTTGAAACAACTAAACTCTCTATGGACTGGTGCAGGTCCTAGGCAATGCAAAAGGTGCAGTGGCTGTTGTTATCTCCATACTAATTTTCCAAAATCCAGTAACTTTCATCGGAATCGCGGGCTACACGATGACTGTGATGGGAGTTGTTGCTTATGGAGAATCCAAAAGAAGGCACAAATAAGTTTGACATCAAAACCCTTTTTTTCTTGTTCTCATAAAGTACCATACACTTGTGTTTCTTCAAAAGGTGTTAGATGTGTTGTGGTAGAGTTAGGAAGATATAGATTCCATTGCAATTTTGTAGCCCATAGACAGATGAAATGGTTAAAAGGGGTTGATTTCTTTTTACCATTCTTCTGTTGTATTCTTTCTATTAAGAGGGGATCTTTACATTTGTAACTAATTTTTGTGTTGTTACAATAAAGTCAAATAATGTCTTCTTCCTTATGTATTTTCCCTTGTATTTGTTTCCTTTTTGCCTACAAACATTCTTTGAAACTAATACAACATTTATTAGATTCGAATCTAGGATTTAAAATCGATAGATTCTGAATGATTGTTTTATTATATGTATACATTTAAAATCTTTTTTATATATATATACACATAGTTTGAGACGAAAGCAATGAGTTCAATTGAAGCATGTGATATGACCAACTCTTTCATATTCCTTTTTATAATCTCCATCTCCACTTTAGGAAAAAGGGAACCAAATATGTCTGTTTTATAAGTACTTTGAACATCTATAGAATGTTTTTTAGAAACTCTAAAGAGATACAATTCTGAACTATTATATATTTGAAATTTATCAAAATAACTTCATAAATTTTCCCTGACTTTATTTGTTCGACTACTTTTTGCACAATTTCAAAATATTCTTTCTCCAAGATTATTTTTACACCTTAAACTCGTGACATTCAATATACTGATGACTCTTACCGCTGCGCTAAACTCTCCCCTTTAAAAGTTGACCCACAGCTTTTAAGGAAAAAAAGAACTTTTAGCTGTCAATACAGTCTATAATGCTTAAAAAAAGTGTTTTTTTTTCTTTTCTCTTGTCATCCAAAACTATATACAATGACCCTTCTGGTTCGACTCTTCTCCAAATCTCGTGCATAGCGAAAGCTTCAGTGTATCACCTTGTCCTTTTTATCGAAAATAAAGGGAACACTTTCAATTTATATACTTCGAAAATTGTTTGCATTATTTGATATTGTTTAGCTAGTCAATAGAGTTTGTTATTTTAAAACTATTAAGATTCGAGTTTACAGAATTTGCAAGTGACTTGAGTAAAACTTCAGTGTCATTTTGTCTCCAATTTTAGCTTTTTAAATTTTTTTATAACCATGATGTCCAAACCAACTTGGACGCACCTCGACGACTAATTTCACGAGGTATCTGCAAGCTCCCACCAGGGGTAATAGGCTAATCATGACCCCAAAGAGAAGAAGATTAACAAAGACAGCTTTTTTCCTACAATATTTTCAATAATTTCAATGTATATAAGCAAGTCAATTTCAAAATTTTGTGTTCATACCAATTACAAACAACTGAACTGTTGAATTAGGATAAAAAAAATCTTAATGTCTAAATGTCCTAGGATGATTTAGTAGCCTAAATGTCTTCTTCATAAACACTTCCTTCATCAGAAATCTTGGATAGAAGCAAGTATTGAGTGTATGCAAGTTATTTATTTGAAGGAAGCTCGCGATTTTGTGCTCTTAACTTCTGAAGTTCCAGGAAATGCAGAAGCACAAAAGGGCTGAAAATAGCTACACTTTAATAGTGAAAGTATCTTCGTTTGTCATTACTACGAAAACTTATCTCATTCTACTCATGTCAAATGTTTCAAGTAAACAACTTGGAATCAGAAACCTAACCAATTGATAACGATCCTTCGTGAGATTACACAAAAGCTCCATACCTCGTCTGAGCTATGCATGCTTAAAGATCTTCATGCTGAGCCAGTGGAAATATATAGCAACAACAAGGATGGGAAGCGTTAATGGAACCAGAAAGCAATAGTATCTGAAACAGAAATACAAAATAACTCAACACAGGCGCAAAGCACTATTTATACAAACACAAACATGATAATTTGGGAAAAGGGGAAGAAGAATATTTGTAAACAATTGAACATGAGATATTCCAGCTACAAAGCCTACTAAGCATTTAGTAAGATTTTGATCATACCACTGTAATTACATTAGACTAACAACCATCACAAAATTGGAATCACATCTTGTATAATCCTCATTTCACAATAACAATTCCACTCATTCACCTCCATTCACACTCTTGCCATAACCGTTATTTATTGAGTTAAATTCAGTTCATGAAAACTCTTGTACAACTTAAGTATTAAATTAAGATGATCGAATCAACTATTACGAAATCATCATGCCACTATGTGATATTATGTAGCTAATAATGAACGTAAGCATCTAGAATTGAGAATTACTGGTCTGATACTACCAAATCAACGCTTCAAATTGGCACAATGTGATGTAATAAATAAGTAAGAAAATGGAAGTGTTTCTATTCAAAATTGATCTTTCAGGACGAAGAGTATATCTATAAGTATGCATAGCTGGTTGGAAGAGACCCATGTAGTTGTAAACCTCTTAAGCATATTAATTTTTTATTGAAACCACAAACAGTTAGATGTTCGAGTTGTAACTTACTGAAGAACTACCAGTCGTACGGAAAGTATAATACATTCCGACCAGCAGCATCGGCTCCTCAGTAATCTTCTTTATATATCCATGATGATTAAATGCAGAATTCCAAAAAGTACTTTTCCGAGAGAACTAGATAAAATCTCTTTATTTTTCAAAAAGGGAAGACAAGAAAATTCTTAAACACACAGAATTGTCACAAATATGAATGCAAGTTTACTGGAGACGAGATCCTAGTAAAATAATTTCAAATGGGAGTGGGATCAACATCGCAGCAGTTAGAGCATAAATAATCACAAACCGGTAAGTTATGATCGATACAATTTGTGAACAACTATTACCAACAGGCCAATCATACAATTTGTCAAGAGTAACAAACACAATGAGCAGCAAAAGAACATTCATAAAGAGTAAGTGAACAAAGCCATTTATCATCCAAAAACAGTCTAAAATCTCAATACCTCAATTCAGTTTACGATCGACACAATAATGTCGCAGTGTCAAGTTCCTTACAAATCCCTAAATTTAAATATAATCTAAACAATCAGTATCTAAGGTGAAACAGCAACAAATAATCCGGATAAGGCTCAATAACAGTTTGCATTTCACTGAGAAGTACATTATAATATTTCCCAAAAGCTATCAAGACAACCAGGCATAACTAAATTTGTCTAAATACCAGAAACTGAATAAAACTGAACAAAGGGAAAGTCACCTGTCATTCTGAATGGCTGCAAGGATCGGATTATCGAATGGCGGAAGCAACTTGGAGACAATAGCAACATAAACAAATACCAAAAAAGAAATGGACCCAAATGCAAGAAAAGCCAACCCTTGAGCTTTTGAACCATACTTGTAAATAGAACACAGCGCCATTTGATACTTGAAAATTCACAGACTGGAAAAAAAAAGCACATTAATACATCAGACAATTGCATAAAAAAAGACTGCTGATTTGGGTAATTTCATAATCAATAAAGCAACAAAAAGATCCAATCTTTCATGGGATTTTCACTGATAGAAGCAAATTGAGAAACAACATCGAAAAGGGTTCAATACAAACCGTTAAAAATTAGGTCACCAAACTGCTATCTCAGCAGAGCCATATCAGAAAAAGCAGCAAAAAAGAGATTTTGCTGATTTGGGTGATTTCATAATTGACAAAGCAACAAAAAGATCCAATCTTTCATGGGATTTTCACTGATACAAGCAAATTGAGCAAGAAAATCGAAAAGGGTTTAGCACAAACCGTGAAAATTTGGTCACCAAAACTGCTATCTGAGCAGACCCATATCTATTTCCTTCTCTGTTCTTCAAAAAAGCTTCGAGTTTTCAGAATCAAACCCACCAAAAAAAACACTGAGAAGAACAATTGAAGAAATCCCAATACTGTAAAACGTTTACAGAGCACTGTAATTAGGCGTATGGAGTTTGTTCGTATTTGGAAACCGAACTCGCTTGGCTGCCTGCCATGGAGATTTCCTCAAAGGATGTCCAATAATACAAAAATAAAATTTCACTTTTATTACATTTTTAGCATGTAAAAAATCAATTACTTATTTCTAAAATTATTTTTTTAAAAAAATATAAGACTTTACATTATTAATTTAAATATTATAGTAAAATATTTATATGAATAATTATTTAAACTTTAAAGTGCAAAGTTTAAAGTGGACAAACAAAAGTGTACAAAAAAAAATACTATATAAATTTTGAATCTCTAATCATAAGATAAGAAATTAAAATTCACATTAAAATTTTAAGCACTTAAAAGGTAGTTTTGCTCGAAGCTCGTTAAATTGTTGTATTATGTCATATTACCAATTATTATCAATATTACGCCATCAGTACGAGACTTTTTCATCCTCCATCAAAAACCATATAGTACTAATGATGAAATAACATAGCTCATGCATTATTTGCTTACATGAATAAGGGAAAAAACATTAAAACACCGTTAATTTTGAGTCGAATTATTGTAACACAATAACACACTCTATTTTTAGGTTATCTTATTATACCGTGAACTTCTTTATAAATGTAGCCCATCAATAGCCACTTCAAGTTGGCACAACAAACTCCAACGTGAAGTGTTTGAAATGAAAAAGACTTGGTTGAAATATCTAAATGAAAAGTAGCGATAAATTTAGGTGTCTGTCGGTAGGCTCCGCCTTTTATTATCTTGTAATATGGGCAATGAAAGAGGCCATCTCTTTGGCACTGCCACCACCATCCACCACTGATTTGCTCAACTCCATAACCCTCTTCCTCATCTCATCTCCTTCTGCAGATTCCATCAATCTCTTAACACATTCTCCAACTGCAACTGAACTCACCAACTCATCTCTCTTTGCCCAATCCCTCAATTCAACTCCAATTTTCAACACTTCGGTTACCAAAACTGCATTTCTTGGTTGATCTGAATGCATTGGCCAAGCTAAAATTGGCACCCCCATTGATATACTCTCCATACATGAATTCCACCCGCAATGACTCATGAATCCACCCGTCGACTCGTGTCCCAATATCTCCAATTGTGGTGCCCAATCTCTCACTATAACCCCTCTTTTCCCCACTCTCTCTTCATACCCTTCTGGTAACTCAACTTCTCTACTTTCCCCTGTAAAAATGTCACCTTTATCAGCTTCCCTCAATACCCATATGAATCTCTGCTCGCTTTTCTCCAACCCAATAGCTAATTCCTTAATTTGTTCATCAGAAAACGTAGTCGTCGTCCCGAAAGACACGAATATTACAGAATTTGGTTCTTGTTCATCAAGCCAATTCATACATTTATGTGAAATTAATGAATTATTTTTATCATACCGTTTCACCGGGTTTAATGGACCAATAGCCCATTGTTTATTACGCGAACTTTTCTCTTTTGCTAGCCAATCAAGATACAATCCTTCAATTTCATAGCAAGAATTGTATAAATTACCAGAATTAACAAGTTCCCTGAACTCAAATTGTACTCTGGTATACTCTGTAAACTCCGGCGTAACAGAGGATTTATCCCAAGAGTAAATCGAAAAAGCTGAAATGCTACGAAAGCAGTAACACTCAACATTTGATATAGAAGGAGCATCTTGAAGAACCCAAGCTATTAAAGAATCGTAAATAACAATTACTCTTCTGTAATTTCTGGAAAGTTCTTGTAAAAGGGAAGTAATCGGGTGACGAAGATGACTCGTGGCGTGGAAAGAGGGCATCAATTGGGAAGGGAATTTGGTGGTGGAATTTGGATTAGGAGCTGGGGTTTCGTAATTTGGGATTGGGAATTCATGGAATTTGACGGTGGAGGTGGAGAGTGGGTTCCAGCCATGGATGCGATTTTTTGCTTGACGGAGGTGGACGGCGGTTCCGGCGAAGTGGAGTGGGAGGTGATAGGCGGAGATGAGGCGGGAGAGGTGGAGGAGTTGGTTTAAATGGCCTTGTGCTGGTAATGGAACCATTACTATGGCAACTTCATGATTGGTAAGTTTCGCCATGGAAGAACAGAGCTTTTTTGCAGTCTTGTTGGAAAACTGTTGCTTACAATTGGGTATATTTAAAGGTGCAATTGGTAGGCTGCAATTTACTTTTTCTTTTTTTTTCCCTATCATGTCCCGTGTCCACATTGATTTTTTTTTTTCCCACATTGAAACCCGACGAAATTCGAATTCATGTCGAAAAGTTCCACATTAGGTAAAGCATTCCTCTTCGAATTCGTGCCGAGAAGTTCCACATTGGGTAAAGCACTCCCTAACAAAAGAGACTCTGTACCTAAGGGGGCTCGAATCCGAGACCTCCTGATTAAGGACGAAGGAGTACTTACCACTCAACCACAACCGGTTACTATCAATGGTTAATATGAAATTCTAGAAGGATTTTTTTTTTAAAAAAAAAATCAAGTAATTTCTACCAAAGATAAGAGATATTCTTAGCTTTTCTTAAACTACTACTCCATAAATGTAAAAATATGTGTAGATGTGCCACCTACATTAATTTTTTTTTAAAACTTTCTAAATTTTATTATTGTCTCCTTAATTACACGAGTAACTCCAACAAATAATGGATTAAAATATACGTATTTGGTATAATAAACAATATTTTTCAAAAAATAATATTTTTTTAAAAAAAAATTACTTACACCTGACAGCTTTTTGCAATAATTTTTGTTGTGAGACCCGGTCAATATCGTGTAGCTAACCAAATTTTCCTCAAGAAAATGATTTTTACTTTTGAATAATGTGACTACTGACGGCTTGTTTAAATGTGTTGTCTGTTTTATTGCATTACTAGACATAGGCCGTGTCCGTGCTAGCACGAGCCTAATATTTATTGAGTATTTTTTTATTTTAATTTATGTGATATAGATAGAATTTAGAAAATTAGTGAAATTTTAATAGAATTTTTAGATATTTTAAGTTGTTATTTACTTTTTGTTTGAGCAAATTTAATGTGAATAGGTCCATTAAGATATCTATAAATAAAGTATTTTTCATCATCATCATCGATCGTTGATTTTTTACTCAAAGTCTCAAAATAGTTACAAAATATAACCAAAAATTACCGACATTCAAAATAATAAAACTATAACTAAAGAATATGAATTTAGAACTAAATGTCATAGCTAAAAACGAGTCTCATAATTTTGAAAATATTATACACTACTTAAATTAAAGTAGAATAAAAGAAATATTTTTTAAAATTTTTTCTGAAACACGCTGAAGCGGGCACGTCGACGAAGATGTGTCTGCTTCAGCGTGAAGTTAAAACTAAAAGTCATAGCTAAAACGGATCTCATAATTTCAAAAATATTATACAGTAATTAAATTAAAGTAGAACAAAAGAATAATTTTTTTAAATTTTTTCTCCAAAACTGTGTCTGCTTTAGCGTGAAGTCCCATATATAAGAGAATATATTGTTATTTTATAAATGATCTTATATATTTTTTTTAATTATTAGGTAAATTTTATTATATTTATATCGTATTCTTAAATTTATTATTATTTAATGATGAAAAAAATAATTTATATGACAACTGATTTAATAGTTGTTCGTTATCTTATTTTCCCTTTATTATACTTTTCTTCAACATTTATTCTCTTAATTTGAAAGAAATTTTGGAGTAACAATATAATTATTGGTGCGATTTATAAATTTCAAGCATGAACCTTAAAATTACTTATTGATATTTATATTAGAATAAATTACTTACATCTATTATACCTATATAACTCTTCTACAAATTTCGAGTAAATTTGAAATATTTTATATATCAAGCTATCTTTTTTTATTTTCTTATTCTAGGTGTGGAAAAGTAACACCATAGAAAGATAAGCAAGTCAATTAGGAAATGCTTTATCTTTTGGTCGAATTTAAATGTAATCAAACTTCAATATAAATATTGAATATTGAGTGAGAAACCAAAAAAAAGTCAATTAGACTATATTTTCACATAATGCTATTTTTGAAATATTCAATGAAGCTAGAAGGTTGAACGACTATGCAAGATGAGTGATTGATATAATATGTCAAGTGTTAATTGTTCTCTCTTATGTTGTAAACTTATGTCACCACTTACGTTTCAACATGACATTTGGATCCAAATAGGAAAAGAAAAAAGAAAAAAGAAAAAGACAATGGAATGTGATGAGAAGAAGAGAATCATTTTATTATTAATTAGAAATTTCAAGATCAATTTCTAAGTATAAATAAAATCTTAATAGGGAGGACTTAACCTTTAATGATTTTTACCTTATATAAATTCGGATTAATTTGGACCTCAATGTGGATCAGTAATGTAATCATAATTTTCATTAAGAAGAGTTAAAATATATTTAAAAAAATAAAAATGAAGAAAAAGTTAAAGAAAAATCTTATATATATTTACTGCTTGAGTAATAAAGTGGAACCTTCCTTCACGATCAATTAAAAGAAAAGTCGTTCAAAAATATTTGTTCAAATTTAATACTGAAGACAGAATAATTCAACAAATCTAAGGAAACAAGTTCTAGACCTTATTATCTATCAATCAAGAAAGTAAAGAATAGAAGGTTTGATTAAAAATAGTACATCTATACAAATCTGTCATTAACAATTTGACGTGAACACATCTAATTGAAAATTTAATTCCAATCTCTTTGGAATAAGCTTTAAAATTGACTTGACTTGAGTCAACAAAAGAGCTCAAAGCTCATATATTTAACTAAAAAAAATAGACTCAACTTCGAGGAATCTTCCTACAAAGACTTTTATGAGTAGAGATTTTCCATAAGCAACGTTCTTTTTCTATTTCACTTCGTTCTAGAAATTTGATCTCGTCACAAAGAAGAGATGGGTAAAAAAAAAACACATTGCTATGTTCCTAGGAAAATTCCCATAACATTTATACAACTTGTCAATAGCAAATTAGCAACCAACAACTAGCACCATTAAATACCCCAATACTACATACTCATAATTTACCAAAAAATTATAATATGGTCAAACTTAGCAATGTTGAGGTGGCCGTAGTGATGATTCCACTACCAGCACAAGGCCATTTAAACCAACTCCTCCACCTCTCCCGCCTCATCTCCGCCTATCACCGGAACCTCCGCCAAGCGAAAAATCGCGTCCAAGGATGGGACCCACTTTCCACATCCAACGTCAAATTCCACGAATTCTCAATCCCAAGTTACGAAACTCCACCTCCAAATCCAAATTCAACCACCAAATTTCCCTCCCATTTGATGCCCTCTCTTCTCGCCACGTGTCATCTCCGCCACCCAATTTCTTCTCTTTTACATTAACTTTCTAGAAATTACAGAAGAGTAATTGTTATTTATGATTCTTTAATAGCTTGGGTTCTTCAAGATGCTCCTTCTATACCGAATGTTGAGTGCTATAGCTTTCGTAGCATTTCAGGTCAGTCGCGACTCAAACAAATTAGTGGCCTAAAGTCAAATTCAAATAACAGATTCACATTATTAAACTTCTTCTAATAATTCTTTCCAGGTTTTACTATTTACTCATTCATCTGTGATGCTGCTGGAAGATTACCTGCTGATGCTGAAAATGAATTTCTGGAAAAAATTTCATCAATGGAAGGCAGCTTCACATCAGAATTTGCAGAATTCAGCAGAGTACAAACAGAGTTTAGGGAAATGGTTAATTCTGGTGATTTATACAATTCTTGTTATGAAATTGAAGGATTTTATCTTGATTTGCTAGCAAAAGAGAAAAGTGCAGGTAATAAACAATGGGCTGTTGGTCCATTAAACCCGCCGAAACTGTTTGATAAAAGAGATTCAAGAAAACCCCATAAATGTATCAAATGGCTGGATGAACAAGAACCAAACTCCGTCATATTCGTGTCTTTTGGGACAACGACTACACTTTCCGATGAAGAAATTAAAGAATTAGCGATCGGGTTGGAGAAAAGTGAGAAAAAATTCATATGGGTATTGAGAGAAGCAGATAAAGGTGACATTTTTACAGGGGAAAGTAGAGAAGTTGAGTTACCAGAAGGGTATGAAGAAAAAGTGGAGAAAAGAGGGTTAATAGTGAGAGATTGGGTACCACAACTGGAAATATTGAGACACGAGTCGACGGGTGGATTCATGAGTCATTGTGGGTGGAATTCATGTATGGAGAGTATTTCAATGGGAGTGCCAATAGTTGCTTGGCCAATGCATTCCGATCAACCAAGAAATGCAATTTTGGTAACAGAGGTGTTGAAAATTGGAGTTGAATTGAAGGATTGGGCGATGAGAGACGAGTTGGTGAGCTCAGATGCAGTAGCAGAATGCGTTAAGAGATTGATGGATTCTGCAGAAGGAGATAAGATGAGACAGAGGGCTACGGAGTTGAGCAAATCAGTGGTGAATGGTGGTGGTAGCGGCAAAGAGATGGGACTCTTTCATTGCCCATATTACAAGATAAAAAGATCCAGTTTTGTACTAGTTGAGCTTGTTTCATGTTTTGTTACCCTGAATGTCAATTAGAATTTAAAGAAGTTTATATTATATACGGACAACATATTTTTATACCATCGAAACAATTTAATCGATTATAACAGATCATTAGTTCATTACTCAATGTTTAACAACATAAGATATGGTTTAATACGATAGATTTGTTATTGTAGATCAACCTAACCTGATAAATGTGAACTCATCTGGTAATATGAGCAACAAAGGAATCCATCTCCTTGCGAATGGCGCCATTCATCACTGACTTCTTCACAGCACTGCTCAACTCTGTCACTCTCCGCCGCAGCTCCTCTCCTTCTGCAGAACCCATCAAATTTCTCACCGCATTTTCAAATTTCGCAGCACTTACCAATTCATCTCGATTTTCCCAATCTCTCACAATGATCCCGATCTTCAGTACTTTTGTTATCAGCACAGTGTTCCTCGGCTGATCTGAATGGATCGGCCAAGCTGCCATTGGAACTCCCATAGAAATACTCTCGATACATGAATTCCATCCACAATGACTCATGAATCCCCCGATTGACCCGTGTGCCAAGATTTCCAATTGGGGTGCCCAATTTTTCCCTATTAACCCAACCCCCTTATCTTTAATTCTCTCTTCAAATCCTTCTGGCAAATCAAAATTACTTCCACTTTCGATATTTTCAATATTATCCCCACCTTTTTTGTCAGCTCCTCGAAGAACCCAGATGAATTTTTGGCCACTTTGTTCTAATCCAAATGCCAGCTCGTTAATTTGTTCTTTCGATAACGTAGTTGTTGATCCAAATGAAACATAAATCACTGAATTCCGCTCTTGTTTGTCAAACCATGAAAAACATTCATGAGTTTGTTTAGAGCGTTTTTTCTTTGAAATTTCCACTGGATTTAATGGACCAATTGCGCATTGCTTGTTTTCACGTTGTTCTTCCAGCAAATCAATGAAAACACCTTCGATTTCTTTACAAGAATTGTGTAGACCAACTGAGTAAAACTTTCTCGACTCACGCTGCATCTTTATGTATTCTATGGTTTCTGAATCAAATGTGTTTTCCCTTGGAGGAAGCTCTGCAATTATCTCAGCCACCGGAGACGGAAGTGACTTTTTTGTAGTTTCACAGGCGAATGACAGAGCAGTGAACACAGAAATTGTATGGAAACAGTAGCATTCTGTATTGGGCATTGACACTGCATCTTGAACTACCCATGACATGCCTGCAACAATTGTTTTTGAACTCGTAATTTCAAAAGTACAACTACAACTGATAATTAAATGGCTCAACTCCGATCACTCCCTCGCAAATAGAAGGCAATAAGGTCTTCTTGACCACCTCAAAATAAGAAAGACTTATAGCAGAAATCAGAGTTGATTTCTCATATGGTCACTCAGCTAACAAATATTATCTCTGAAAGTTATCTTTGTTCAATGAAGTTGAAACAAAGAAGAAATATAACTTTTTTAGATAATACTCTTAATTGAGTAACCATATGAGATATCAACTCAAGAAATCGAAATGATTGTACCCAAAATAGCTCTGATACCTCGTAAAGTAAAATAGACACGTGCACTGGTAAAATAGCTGTCATTCATGAGATTCTAATAGTCTTTCTCCTAGTGTTGTTGCCATGATGCACTGGTTGTAATAGTTATTTTACTAGATCTTTTTTTGTTGAGTCATTTCTTAATTGTTCATCGTCTACTAATCTAGCTCCTAAAATATATAACATTCTTGATCCTTCCTTTTACTAATATTCTCTTACTGAAATCATAAATAGGCTGTCTTTCTAAAAGAAGTAATGAAAGAGAAGATCAAAATCAAAGCTAAATCCATCAAATTTAAATTTTGAATCCGTCTTTACATACCTGAGTCATTAATAACCACTGTCCTTCTATATGTACTTGAAACTTCCTGCAAAAACTCCCGAATTGGTTCACGAAGCAGCAAAATGGATGTGAAGAATGAGCCTATTTTCTCCATTACTGCTGCAGAAACAGAGGAACAAGAATCAGGAGGAACAGGTACAAGGTCATGAAATCGAATGGTCGGAAAATCAAGAATGTCCCAACCAGATAGCCGGAATTTCGCCTGTCGATTACTAGTACTAGTACCTAGGAAAAATACAGGAAGTTTGTAAGATGAAAGGATACGAGAAAGATTGAGAAGGGGATTGAGATGTCCTTGTTCTAAATATGGAACAATTACTATTGCTACTTGATATGTTTCTTCATTGTTCATTTGGTTGTGTTTTTTCAGATCAAAGAGGTCAGCCATTGAAGAGTTTTGAGGTTTTTGGTACTTTGTGTAATGACTATAAAAATGATCAAAAGTGGACAAAAGTAGTTGTTATATTATATAGGATGAAGCACATGATGTTGGAAGTATGTGTGAACTTAATTGACTGAAATACCCTCACTTCATCATCATTTCTTGGGTCCTCCACTTTAGTCCCTCAACTTGTGATCGTTTTCAAGGAGTGACATACATATGAACATCAAATAGTTGATCAATGATCACATCTGGTAATAATGCTATAGTATGATATCAAGAAAGTCAAGTCAAGCATTGTTTCATCCAATTAAGGATAACAGCCCGCTCAAGGATTTTCCGTTCTCCATCAAATACCAAAATATACTTCATCCATCCACTTTTACTTGTTCATTTTTAACATATCAAGAAAAGATAATTTTTTTCCTCCACATTAATTACTTATTTTGCAAGACCTTACATTAACTAATATGAATATTATTGTAAAATTTATATTAATTATTACTTTCTTAAGAGGAGTGCAAAGTCCAAATAGACCACAAGTAAAAAATGAACAGATGAAGTAATAAAATTTCTTTTGATCTCACAAATTGGACAAATAAATTGAACAATTATTTTTAATATAGGACCAAGTAATATGAAACGAAAACAGAATGAGTATTTGATTTCTATCGTTACGCACCAAAAATGAAAATAATACTCCCTTCATTACATTTTACTTGGCTCCTATATCAAATAATTGTTTCATTTTATTTGCCTATTTTTAAAAAATCAAGAGAGTTTTATTGCTTTTTATCCATACTACACTTGAGATTAAATAACCAAATAAAATAGTAGTAGTCAAATTTAAAGTTTCAACAACAACAACAACAACAACATACCCAGTGAAATCCCACTAGGTGGGGTCTGGGGAGGGTAGAGTGTACGCAGACCTTGTCACTACCTCGTGGAGGTAGAGAGGCTGTTTCCGAAAGACCCTCAGCTCCAAATTTAAAGTTTCAAAACATCAATAATAAAATTAATTTAGTAAAATACACCTCTTATTAAAACTATCTTTTCAACATGAGTCTCGTAATATGAAAGGGGAGTAGTTATAAATTCTTCATCTTTAATCGACGATTTTGAGTTTGAACCCCCAATATAAAGTCGATGTGGAATTTTCTATCCAAATTTAACCCTGATACAAATATCAAATGAGAAAAAGATTAAAAAAAAAACTCCTTCATTTCATATTACTTGATCGTTGTTGATCTGACATATCCTTTAAGAAAGCATTAATTAGAGGTGTATTTTATTAAACTAATATTATTAATGATATTTTGAAAGTTTAAAGTTGACTATGATTACTTTATTATAGTTATTTAATACTAAGAATATGAAGAAAAATAACTCCTAATTTGCTAAAATACAACATAACCCATAAAATCCCACAAGTAAAAAGAGTATTGATTTACCTACCAGTTATCTTGGCACCAACATGCTTGATAATTGACAAATATAATTTAACTTCACAGGTAGATGTAGGGAAAACAGATGGTTGCATCAATTGTGATCCACTAACTTTGCCTTGGATTTTTATTAGAATATTACTATGTTAGGTCCTAATTTTGCTCGGACTCAAGTGCGGATGCCCGATACGGATGTGGATTTATATGTCGGATCCTCTATTATCTAAATTTTTAGATTCAGCGATACGGATCCATGTCTGGATACAGGTGCAAGAATTCAGCTAAAAATAATTCAAATAACTAAAATAGAGTTATATCTGGATACAGGTGCAAGAATTCAGCTAAAAATAATTCAAATAACTAAAATAGAGTTATATAACCTATGTTACGAGATGTTATGTAGAAAACTTGAGGAGAATCCTGGAAGGAGATAAAAGGAAAGGGAGTGACAATAGCAATTTACATATACAAGGTATTCATTTTCTTCAATTTCACCTTAATTTTTGTT
The DNA here is from genome assembly GCF_900185275.1 of Solanum verrucosum. Lineage (NCBI taxonomy): Eukaryota > Viridiplantae > Streptophyta > Magnoliopsida > Solanales > Solanaceae > Solanum > Solanum verrucosum. Next base: position 704,751 of record NW_026020420.1, read on the forward strand.
TTGCGCACAAAAATCATTAAATTTGTCCAAAAATTTCTCCCTTGAATTTGGTCAAAGTACCAAAACTAGTTTGACCAGATTGGATACGAATTCCCACACACACACCACGTCGTGTCGACAAAGGCGCGACACCAAAAGTGAAGAGTCCGAGCAACTTAGGTTAGGTCAATATTAGAGATCACTTGAAGTAAAGAAGGATTTATATATAGTCACAACTTCTGGCTTGAAGAGAAAACCATGTGTTTTGAACAAAGAAATAAGAGGGGGACAGCATCTTTACAGACTAAATTTCATGGGTATAAATTATATGATGCAGTTTCTTCAGATCCTTCCTAAACTTGACATGTTTTCTTCAAATACTTCCCAAACTATCAGTAGTCTTTTTGGTAGCCTTTACCACCTACACTACTGATAGTATAGGGGATCTAAAGAAAACGCCCAAGTTTAGTATGGTCATTAGGTATTGTGCATTCGAAACAATTCCTTTATTCCCCGGCTGCCATCGGAACTAGGATAGTAAATAATTATTCGGTGGCATCAGCTACAACAACATACCCAGTGAAATCCCACAAGTAAGGTTTGGAGAGGGTAGAATGTACGCAAACCTTATGACTACCTCGTGCAGGTAGAGAGGCGTGGCATCGGCTACATAAAAGCAAATAAGAGATTGATCTTTCCCATCCTGTGTAGTATTTTTACAATATCAGAAATGCAGCATATTCACAAGCAGACAACATCAACAACAATTTCCTTGGTTCAAAATAACCAAACTGAAACTTGTAAAGCAGCATGTTAACAACAACCTAACAGCTATGAAATCTTTACTAAGAGGCATCTTGTTTGTCCGACTATTATGATACCACAAAAGTGGTTACTCATCAAGGAACTAAGGGGTCATTTGGTAGCTGTATTGGAGGTGAGTTACCCTTGTATTAAATCCCGCACAAGTAATACTTACCACGTTTGGTAGCTGGTTAAGAGACAAGTTATTTATATATAAAATTAATATAGTATTTGGTTTGCAATTTAGAAACCCTCGTGACTCATACATGTATAGGTTATGAGGGAATTTATGAATTATTTTATGCGGGATAGAAGGTACAATAACTAATACCTGCAAAGAATGATACGTAGATTTCCTCATAACTAATCCCCTGCATTATTAATACCTGCATAACTCTAACCAGCTATCAAACAGCCCTAAGAGAATATGAGTTCTATCTTCTCATCGAATTGGCAGCCTGCCATGCACATACATTTACAGCTAGAGCAAACAATATGAAAATTTGATCATCCATGGGAAGAGAGACTGACTATCAACAGTAGGCTTTTCCACAAGGTTTCCAAAAGCGGTTCCCATGACTTCAACAAAGTCCACTTCTTCAACAAAATAATCCAAATGCCTGCAAGGTGCTTCTCTGTGAACGCAACCATACCTTGGAATAGGGATTCCAAACATTGCAAGACACTCGTATACTTTCCTCCAATCATGAAGAAGGTACTGTGGCTCCAATTCATTCACAAGGAAAGGCCTAAGACAGAGGAGATAATATAGCATCATAAGTTGTCCACGATGGCAAAGGTTTATATAATTGTGTTGGATATTTCTTTCCAACATTTACAGGGGATCAAAAAGAAGGTTCTGTTAAGATACCAAACTCTCATCATTACAAGAGATATTTATCCTTGGAGCTTCACCACTCAACAGCATCAGATCTTCTTGGTCTTGGGACCTTGTCTAAACAAAAGTATTGTGATCAGACAGTGGGCATTATTACGAAAACCAAAACTTCATCTGAGCAGAAAAGATTGTCAAACAGATCAACAATAATTTCTGGAAAATCCAGAATAGAAGGAGATATTGAGGAATACTAAAAAACAACAACGTTAAAGCAAAATGACTGTCACTTCCATTTTTTCTAATTTCGTTTATTCTATCCTGCATTGTTTACTATCCTTGAACTCCTAACAAATGCTTCAGATCTGCCAGCCAATCATTTATCACTTGCCAAAAGAATAAATCACAAACAACAGAGTTTACCCTGACGCATAGTATATGTTGCTATCAAATTTGAGAAGCCAAAAGATCAAAAAGAGAAGGAGATTGACGATCAGTGACATCAAAAACTCTAAGCTTGCTGTTTATACATGTTCAGACAGACAATCTTGTGGTTTTATATGGCTATAGACATTGGCTGGATTATAGCATCGATGTTGCAAGCATGCTAACGAAATCCTCAAATTTACCAAAATCTTGCATAAGCAAATAAAATTTTCAGGACTCTTACAATCTCTAGTGCTAGCAGCTACTTTGGCGATGTCAGTCAAAAGATCATTTATGCATGTCAAAGTAGATATTCAGAGGACAGAGAATGCCACAAAAGAGAAAGCGAGCATGCCTGAAATTGAAACTACATAGTGCAAAGGATGGATGGAGCTTACTTTCTTAATGAAGCATATGCTTCTGCCTTCTTCAAAGGATATCCACTAAAATAGAAGACAATCAAGCAGTTGCATAACGACCAGCTTTCATAAAATATAAGAGTGATACACTGAAATATAGTGACATACAAGTGTATGTTGTATGAATGTAAAGTGTATTGTTGCATGCTTGTAAGTTGTATGTGTGACATTTTTGGGATGACTGTAAAGAGTATTAAATTGTATTTAAGTTGATCTAGCATCCGCGCGATTTTCAGTTAGGCAGAGATATTGTAAGCGCGCAGATACAGTGTATTTCACTTGCGTGCAGTTACAAGATATCCGCTAAATTTGAAACAAATTGTTGCTACGTTTTGTAAATACACAAACTATCACTATGTTTCCTAATTAGGGACAAAACTATCACTATCTATGAAATTTTCTCAACTTATAACCAAGAGCTAACCTCAAAGCTTCATTTGTACAATGTGAACATATTGGTAGAAGAGAACATGACAACAAAAAGGGTAAAAAGAACGCATAACTCAACTGAAAATCATGAAAAGCAGCAAACAAAAGGTATGTGGAGCTATCCATTAGAAGCAACGGCTACATGCAGGCAAAACAATCATTGCCACGGAGTTCACAATAGATAGGACTGCACAGAAGAACAACAATGTTTTTAAAATTAAACGTGTGAAAGCTTATACATTGAAGTGCTACCATGAACCTGTCCTCTAATTCATGGTAGCACTTCAATGTATTAACTTTCAAACGTTTAGTTTTAAAAACATCGTTGTTCTTTTGTGCAGTCCTATCTATTATGAACTACATGGCAATGATTGTTTTGCCTGCGTGTAGCCATTGCTTCTAATGGATAGCTCCACATACCTTTTTCATGTCTATAAACATAAAGGGGGGATGACGAAAATAAAAACAAAACAAGAAAGAAGAAACAATTGATTACTTTGAGATCAAAATGGCAGCATTGAGAAAAAATTCTCTCATTTAATCTCGATAGGGATTATGATACTTAGTAGCATTTATAGCATGAACATAATCCTCATTGTTGCTGGAAGATGATACAAAATACTACAGAATTCAAATTGAGCTGGGTGGATACATTCAGAAAATGTATAAGAAGGCAATGGAGGTTATAGCCGTTGTCAGCAATATTGATACGAGGTTCACTGCATTATTATCAAGGACAGTAAGACCAGATATTCTCTTCACAGTTGGTCCTGGCTTCCCAACCACCTGCAAGGTAAGATATCATGAAGTATGAAGCATCAATAACCTACATGGAAGAAGAATATCAAGTGTCCAAACTCTAAATTGTTGTTTTCTTTTTGTTACTCATTTGCTCATTTGCACAATGAACTCAATATCCTTTTTTTCTCTATATCTTTTCTGCAGGTATGTCTTTGCTTTAAATATCACATACCATGTAAACTCAACAGAAACAGCTTCAATAATTAAAGTCAGCCAAAGAGAACAGCTGTGTGCACAAAATTTTAGAAAAATGATAGGTTCCTGAACATACAGTAGACTGGCTTTATCTCTTCTTTTGGTTAAGCAAGTTATAAAGACCTTTAGTTTAGGTATGCAAAAGAAACTGCTTGTATTTTTACCAAATTCCTTTCAATTGCTAAAAGAATAGTTCGATTGGATATCAGAGCACAAAGAGTATTTACACAACTTCAAGAGCTTCTCAAATACCGATAAAATTATAGCCATGTAAACTCAGATCCGGACGAGAACCATCTTACACAAACATGGCATGGATTGCTTTTATGGTTTTAGGAAACATATTGACAGTCGTCTCCTAATTTTTCAGTTTTCTTTCACAGAGAAGAGGGGGAGGGGTGATCAGTTAATATGTACTATTTCTTGTGTAAACAAATCAACTTAGTTCTTTTAAGAGATAAACTATGGCTGACCTTCTTCCGAACAGAACAGAATCCACTGAATTGTAGTGTTGCTCCCAACAAAGAATCAATAACACTTCCACATACTCCAGCCAATGCAGAAAGTGGTATGACAAAAAGCTGTTTTACAGTCACATCAGATGTGCACTTTGTAGTGAAAAATCCCAGGACTACAAATGTCAATCCAATGACAGTGCCTGCTGCTGCTGCAGCCAAGAGTCCTGCTTTTGTCACTCCACCATTTGTACCCCTTCGAACTGGCTGATTTTAAGTACAACGGAGAAATGAGAAACATAATCTCTTAATCTTGAACCGTCTGATAAAAGTTCAAAAAGGGTCGAGATAAAGAATAATAAATTGATTATCATGAAAATCTTAAGGTAGCTATCATGTTTCCAAGCTTAAGTAGAGAAGCACTTGGCTTATTATGAGATTAGCTCATACTTGACTCTCAATAAACTAATTGAAATTCGCAAGGATGAAATAGATAAAGGGAAAGTTTTATCAGTTTATTTGATTCCTAACGAACACTAAAGATAAAAGACATTCTACAGTGTTTTCTCCTATGTATGAGGTGTCAGAATAAATGAAAAACTAAGGAATTAGCGGATGTCAAAGCTATGAATTCACACCTTGAAGTTTGTAATTAGTCGAGGCTCCTCATTACTAAGTATCCCAAGCTCTGAAGACCATGTGTCCCCATTGCAGCAGCAGTACTGACCAATGATACCACCAATTAAAGATGTTATCATGTGTGACTCTTTTGAATCCAGACATTTGTCCTCTGACCCAATCACTGTCCATACAGTCAGAACCAAAAGGGTTGCGATGCCACCATTGAAAAGGACTTGAATCCTGTAGACACAAATTAAAATACTAATGAGGAAAGCTAAGACCTCTCTCACATTACTTGTGGCATTTCTACAAGGTTACTGTGGTGTCCAATCACAAAGTACAAAATATGTTCAGTGGAAATTACAACCATCTTGAATAAAGCGTCACAATGGTAAAACAAACATATCCAACACATGTTGTACCTCCAAAAAAAATTCTTTTCCTCTATTCATATCCATAATGACTAGGTGAAGTTGTAAATTTATGATGTTAGGATATAATCACTTTTTGACAAATATAAGGGCTACAAAGAGATATTCTGGAAAGTTTGTAACAAATGATGAAATTGATAGAAAATATTGGTTTTATGGAAAGTTTGCAACAAATGACGAAATTGGTTGAAAATATTGGTTTTAATCACAGAGCATATAACGTCCTAATGTAAAAAAAATTCTAAAAATGACTTAATATTCACATTCAAATAACTGTCCTCATGGCTCATCAGCACTCGAAATTTTTGAAGATGAGGTTTATGATTAAGTACCTTGTCATTGAAATGAAACAAAAAGCAAAAATTCTAATAGCAACAAAAAAAGGATAGGAGAAAAGGGAAAGAATTCCAACTTGAATAAACATGAAACAGTGAAAATTAAGATTTTGATTTCACATAATCCCAAGATATAGCCCTTAGCTTTAGAAAACAGGATTTCAAAATTGTCATCAAATTTACGGAGATGCAAAGAGAGCATAACAGCAACAGATCAGTCTGTAGAATTAAAGCAAGTTGATTCTGATGCACAGGTTCACCATCTTAATCTCCCAATTATCCTTCATCAGGTAATTCTTTAAAGAGTTAATATCCAGATCTATTGATCTTTCACTACCACAAACAGAGAACTTATGTTCTGCTACAGTCATTTGATCATTTAGCATCTTAAACAGGATAATGAACAGAACAGACCCTTGTGATAGGATAACAATATTGGCTCAAAAACCTGGAACCATTTCAGTTCTAAATCAAAATCTTTTCATGCGTTTTTTTTTTAACATGAAACTGTTTGGGAAAAAAGAGAATAGTTATATACTTGTATCACATACAACAAATTCATTTGAAGTGCTACTTGCATCACATAGAACACACTCATTTGAAGTGAAGAATCATTTCCTTAGGTCTTAAAAAGCAAAAACTAAAATATAAAAAGAAGAAAGGATAAGCAATCTCCATAGAATAAATCGAAAACTCAGATGGAGGTTTTGATCCAGAAACGAGATACCATCAAGAAAACTTTTCTCTAAGTGCAGAGGTTTAGGTTGCTGAATTTCTCAACACTGTGGACACCTTCAAAGGTGTATTCATAGTTAACAAGCTTACAGGATGATAGATAAACCAAGCCACCATAATCCAAATTGGCCATTGAAGCAAACTTGGAAAAATAGGATACCTTACAAAGTATCATGTTTCATATGGATATTGGCCAAGGAAGCAGCTTTGACTACGGACAAAGAATTCAAAGGTACTAAAACTTATCCCAGGATTATTTTCTCTTATCCATCACACCAAACGACCCTAAGAGACATGTGGGATGAGGTGAAGAACAACTCAAAGAAAAAAGTGGTGAATGGAAGAAAGACCAAGTTTTGGAAGGATGAATGGTATGAAAAGGGCAATTTGGAAGACCCTTCGGAGTGGCCCAGTGGTTTGGGCTTGGGACTTCCATGTTGGAGGTCTCAAGTTTGAAATCCCTTGCCAACGAAAGAAAGGGGTTTGCCTTCTGGGTCGAGCTCGTCGCACCGAGCTTGCCTAGTGCGGGTTACCTCTCCTATGTTGTTTGCGAGCTATTGCATAGGAGCGGGGGTTTTACCCTTTGCGCACCCAAAGGGTAGCGGCTGCGGGTTTCCCTTGTCATCAAAAAAAAAAAAAAGGGCAATTTGGAAGCTCTATTCCCAGATATCTTCAATCTAGCTTTGTTCCAACAAAGGTCCATAGCAGGGCTATCGACACCACATGGGTGGAACTTTCTTTGAAACTGATAGGAAAATCACCTTTAGAAGGTAGCAAAATGACTGGAAAAAAATTATGAGAGTTGCTAAATTTCTTATCACTGTGGACACCTTTAATGTGCTTTCAGATTGGGGAGGATATATTATGGTGGAGTGGTAACAACAAAGGTGTCAAAATTAACAAGCTTACAAGATGATGGATCAACCAAGCCATCATAATCCACATTGGCCATGGAAGCTAACTTGGAAAAATAGGATACCTTACAAAGTATCTTGTTTCATATGGTTATTGGCCAAGGAAGCAGCTTTGACTCAGGACAATGTGATGAAGAGAGGGATAACTTATGCTCTGGATGTTTTCTTTGTAAGGAAACATCTGAGACAGTGAACCATAGGGATGGGAAATGGGTCAGAGCGGGGGGCGGGGCGGGTGCGGGGCAAACCCACATAAACCCGCAAAGATTTCGCCCCACCCCGCATAATTTATTATTAAAAATATACCAGTTATCAACCTACTGCGTTGAAAAAACAAATGCAACTTCATAAAGAAACAAATTCAGTTGTCAATAATAAATTTTCTAAAAGAAAATAATTGGAATTGGACAAGCAAAATTCAACTTCCATTTTGAATCAGGTTGTGCAAAATTCAACTGCATAAAGTACTGTCAACTACTTATAAATCCTTGATACATTAGCTATAACACCAAAAGATACCAACTTTTTGCACAAACTACAACTTCAAAAAAAGAAAAATGTCAATCTATATTAACATTTGATGTAGTCTTGTTGTAGTATTTTAGGTTTTACCCTTTCCTTTAATTAAGTTCAAAAGAAAAATTCACAACCCGTATATCCGCCCCGCCCGCATGAATTTTAAAAAAATATATTTTGTACCCGCCCTGCCCCCACAAAAACTCTTATCTGCCCCGCCCCGCAAACACTATAACCTGCCCTGCCCCATAACCGCTCCACCCCATTGCCATCCCTAGTGAACCATATGTTTCTACCCTGCAATTACACTCAGAAACTATGGAGAATATTTCTAAGTCTCAAAGGCATCTCCTCCCAGGGAATCATAGAGGTTCAGAAGAGCTGGGAGGAAGCAAGAGTACATGCTAAAAACAGAGATAGATGGAGAATTATCTAAGTTAAAAAAAAAAAAAAAAAAAAAAAAAAGTGGAGAACAAACAACAACAAACCCAATGTGTTTCCACAAGTGGGGTCTGAGACCGGGTAGAATGTACACAAACCTTACCCCTACCTTTAAGAAGGTAGAGAGGTTTCCGAAAGACCCTTGGCGGAGCAAAGGGTGAAAAAGTGACAATAGCAACAAACGGAGAAACCAACAAGATAATAAGACACACAAACAATAGGTAGTGATAGTATGAAAAATGAATAATAGTCCGGACAAAAGGAACATTAACTTAAAAAAAAAAAGGCAATCCGAAACACTAAAGCTCTTGCTATGTGCAGAGCCCAGGGAAGGGTCAGACCACAAGGATCTATTATACACAGCATTATCCTGCATTCTACAAGAGGCAAGGATCTATTGTACACAGCATTATCCTGCATTCTACAAGAGGCAACGATCTATTGTACCCAGTATTATCCAGCATTTCTACAAGAGGCTATTCCTACAGCTTAAACATATAACGAGGAGGTCACATAGAGGCATCTTTACCGGTTACTCCAAAGATCCCCTTCAAAAGGGAACATTTACTACAACAAAATAATACGATAATCTAAAGTACAAAAAACACCATATAAATTGATTTTCATGATAGAGCTATATTCAAAGAGTCAAAATCAGAGAAGTACCAATCGCGTTGACCCCCCTCTTTGAATTCAGCATCAATTTTCCTTTTCCTATCTTCTCCAAACTTGGTAAACTTTGAAGAAGTAAAAAAGAACACCAGCAGCATCGCTCCAAATCTAATGAAATCAATCAATGAATCAGAAATCATAAAAACGAAATCAATCAAAAAAACTAAGAATAAAGTATCTAAGCGAATGCAGCAGACCTGTAGTTAACAGCGAGGTGAATAAACATCACAATGACTCCAGCAATGGCTCCGGACAAGCTGAGTGACTTGCGCTTGTAAGATCTAAACGCGATCACCGATGAGAGAAGCGCAGCCACCGCCGGTTGAATCAAATGCTTCTCCATTTTTCACCTGAAATGTTCACCGGCCGGCAACTACTACTTTTTCTGACTGATAGGGAGAGTTTCGTGGGGCGTTTAAAGTGTGTGTTGAGAATTTATATTTGTTGTTGAGTGAGCTTATTTTGACTGATTTTTTTATTATTATTTAATTAGGGGCTCAAAAGGCGGAAAATTAGAAAGGGGATTAAAAAGTAATCTAGTAAGATTTCTTTATTTTGACTCGATTTTTAAAAAATAAAATATTTTACCTTGGGGGTTTGGAAGGCAGAAAATGGGAAATGTGATTACAAGCAATGAAGTTACTAAGATTGTTTTACTTTGACGCGATTCTTTTTTTTAATAATTATTTTAAATTGGGATCAGAAAACGAAAAATGGGAGAGGGGATTAGAAAGCAATCAAAGTAATATGATTGCTCTACTTTGACTGAGTTCTTTTTTATTAATGAGGGGATTGGAAGGCGGAAAATGAGGGAACGGTTATAAAGTGATCGAGATTACTTTACTTTGACTGAATTTATCTTAATTACAATGCGGAATCAAATATTTATGACAAATTTCCTCAATATTTATCATTTCTTGCCGTCAAATATTCTATTACTTCCTTCGTTTAAATGCATTTGTCATATTTTTCTTTATAGTGCGTCAAAATTAATGTTTCTTATTAGTTCGAACCTTCCACTTAATATGTGTAAAACCACAAGATTAATGAATATTTTAGTAAATTTTTTATATCCTTGGTTTAAAACTAAAAGATTTTAAGAACTTTTTTATTTATACGATTTCACATCAAATTAAAATATGATAAATAAATTAAAATAGAAGAAATATCATTTTACTTTCTTTTTGGGTCAACATTTTTTCTATTCTCTTGTTGTGTTCCAATTTTTGTCCGATGTCTGGTCTTTATTTGTGTGCCAATGTTGATTTTATAATACTTCGAAAAGTTGATACATTTTTTAAATAGTTCTTACATAAAGTTTAAAGATGTAATAAGGTCTTTATCTAATCTAATTTAAAAATTCAATTTCAACAAGGTATAAAAAGTAGGTTATTCGATATATCGTATAATAATAAGATAGTAAAATATTTGAACGAGACACACAAAAATATCTTAGTATATTAAAACTAGCAACATATAGAATGAAGGGAAAGGGGTCTGAAAAATACTCTAACTTTGGCCGAAATTTCTGTTACGATACCAAACTTTATGGAGGACTTTTTACCCCTGCACTATTTAATAGTGTATTTTAAAGGTATATATGTGCCCACGTGGACACATTACTATTTATAATGATGCAATATTTATGATGTCCAAGTAAACACATATATACCTTTAAAATATACTATTAAATAGTGCAGAGGGGTAAAAGGTCATTTCCAAAGTTCGGTATCGTAACAACAATTTCGGTTAAAGTTTGAATATATTTCAGACTTTTTTCCCATTATGAGCTATATCCAAGACTATATTTACGAACGAACTAGCAAAATTAATGTCTACTTAATTATATGTATCTTTGAAAAATCTTTATAGTATGATTGATAAAGTCATTAAATTATTACGATCAACCCGCTATAAGGACATGTGAGCAGGGGTGGAGCCAGTATGTTCTTAGGGGTTCATCCGAATCTCCTTCAGCGGAAAATATTACTATATATACATAGTTAAAATTATTTTTTAGGTATATATAATAGATGTCGAATCCCTTTTGACTAGTTCGTGTGTTCACTTCTTCAGATTTTAAACCCTCTTATTGAAAATCCTGACTCCACCACTACATGTGAGGTTGTATTAGGTACGAAGAACAAATCTATTTTCCCTCATCTCAAAATGAAAGTGGAGTTCAGATGCTAGCATTAACATATATTGGTTAATTCAACCATTTTAAATGCCCAATGATGTTGGTAAAATTTTGTGTAACTACATGCAAAGAAAAAAAAAATCTAGGGATGGCATCGGAATAGAGTGGGTTAACAATTTTATGGGTGTGGGGCGGAGCGGTGGATTTAAATATATATTTTTTAATATTTCATGTGGTACGAGGCGGGTCACGGGTTTGAAAAAAACCTTTTAAATTCGTGAATGTATAACAACAGATTATGCTATGGAAGGTGGGTTGAAATCTTGACGGTTGTGCATGGATTTGCCTCGCAACCACCCGCCTCGTCCCATTTTTCATCCCCATTTGCATATACATGCTTATGAACTTTTCATTTGAATCATTTTGAGGTAATACTCGAAAAAAAATGTGAATAGCTTCAACAATAAAGATAGTAACTTCATGGAGATGATCAAAAGATTAAACAATCACACAGAATTGTGGTAGAATGATAAGTATTTTTGCCGAGACAAGGAAAAGGCAAAGAGGAATTTCGCTTAGGAAACCCAGTCTCAAGAGGCAAATTTCCCAATGTTCAAATGTTAATTCCCGAAGGGTTGTGTGTCCATCGAAAATTTTCTTTTTTTTTTTAGTCTTTCCAGCTCGTAATGAATGAAAGGTGAAAGGTAGGACATGATTTCGATCAAGGTTCAATTTAAAATGATATCAAACTCGTAGTAACCCTATTGAGAGGATACCACTTACAAAATAAAAATTAATTTAATACTTATAACATTTAGAAGAGACTAATTAATTTAGAAATGGAATTATTGATCCATGCGAAAAAGTATTTATAGTATAATATCTTATCACTGTAAAACACATAAAATATGCTTCACTTTAATAGGTATTTGCTTCAATTGGTTGATTATCACTAGTCAATCAAATTTTACGAGTTAGAACTTGAAAACTTAAGAATCCTATTAAGACTAGTAATAAGAATATTTAAATATGTCATTTGTTCAATTTTCTCAATAAAAATGATGTGTAACATATCAAATGTTACTTAGTCATCGTAAGGAGAATATGTTGTTTTGCGCATTCATTTTTAATAAAAGATTTTGAGTTTGAATCTTAGAACTCATTTGGTGTTATCATTTCAGAATCAAAATCGATTATATCGTAAAATAGTACCATCGAGTGTGCTAAATCGCTTGACTTTAAAAAAAAAAGTTTTTAAGTTAAAAATAAAAATGTCAAACTTAAATAACTTTTAAATAAAAAAAAAAAGGAAGACCTACTTTTGATTTTTAACTTATTTTAAGTCATTTTAAACGTATTTTAAGTTATTTTTACACTTGTCAAATACTTCCTAACTTATTTTGAGTCATTTTTTATTTATTTTAAGTTATTTTTATATTTGTTAAATATTTGCATAAGTCAAAAACTGACTTAAAAGTATGTTGACCAACCTTTAAGCCAATCTAAACGGACTCTCAAATATAAAGTTATCTTTTTTACAAAAAATGAAATCTTATAATTTGATTTCAAATTAATTAATTCGACTCCTGTACAAATATCGAAAGGGAAAAAAAGTTAAAACAATTCTTTAAAAATTATCAAGTAAGGCAAACAGATGGGATGGCCTCAACCATGTTTGATAATTGACATATTTCATTTAATCACATGTGTACGGATTGAAGATTTGGACATTTGGTCACGCGTGTATAATATTAATATTGATGTTGTACGCATTTCGGATTTTGAGATTTAAATAACTCTATTTTTTATTGTAAATTTTTCAATATATCTTTTGAATATTTTGAATTGTCAATTATTGTGACTTATAGTACTTTTTACGTAGTTTACAAATATATAAATGTAATTTTTAAAAAAATGAAAATTTCATGTGCAAATGTCCGATCAATCTTAATCTGTTTGATAATAAAAAACGAAATATGTTACATGAATTGAGAAAAGGGAGTATTAATTATTAGTGGTAGTGTTCCTTACGTCTCAAAGATGTATCACACATCCATTAACTTTGCTTTTAAAACTTTAATTAAAATATTAAATATGTAAATTAGGTCATTATAGATTACTTAGCTTAGCATAAAGAAAGTTTAAATGATTTAATATAGTCATAGAAAATTCCATATATTTTGAATTTGAACAAAGAAATAAGAGAGTGACAGAGCCTCTTTACCTTCTATTAGGCTTGTGTGCTAATTATGGGTGAGCTGGATATGGTATTGAAAAGTTTGATTCGATAATTTTGGTTTATGGCTTTTAAAAATATTATATTAAATAATTTGGTATGATTTGGTATTATGCGGTATGATAAATTGGTTATCATAGATTGATCAGCTATAACTTACATATATTCGTATTATAAAAAATTATGATTTTGACTTTTCAAAAAGAAAATGTCTCAATTATATCATATTAATACTTTACATATATAAAAATATTAAAAATAAATTAATATTTATATTAATATATATATATTAAATTTAATTGATTTGATTTGATGTTTTAGTTAGATTGAATTTTCACCAAATTGTAAACACCAATAAATGAAAGAGAATTTATCTCTTGGGATGTGTTCAATGGGTAGGGGAAGATAATTTTTTTGATGTAGGTTAAATTTTTTAGAAAATACTTTCTCTAAAAAAATAACTTTTGTAAAAATGAGAAAAAATAACTTTTCTAATATAGAAAAAAATAAATTTCGCTAGTGACATTTAATATTAATTGTGTCTCCACCTTCCAACACACCTGCTCTTCACCCCGCCCTCGTAACCTCCTTCCCCACCCTTCAACACACCTCATCTTTACCCCACCCTCGTAGTCCCTATCCCATCTTCCAGCACACCTGCTCTTTACCCCGCCCTCGTAACCTCCTTCCCCATCCTTCAACACACCTCATCTTTACCCCGCCCTCATAGTCCCTATCCCATCTTTCAGCACACATGCTCTTCACCTCACCCTCATAACCTCCTTCCCCATCCTTCAACACACCTTATCTTTACCCCGCTCTCGTAACCTCCTTCCCCATTCTTCAACACACCTCATCTTTACCCCACCCTCTTAGTCCCTGTCCCCATCCTCCAGCACACCTCATCTTCACCCCGCCCTCGTAATCTCCATCTCCACCCTCTAGCGCACCTCATCTGCGCCACTCAACCCTCGTAGTCCTTATTCCCACCCTCTAGCACACCTCATTTTTAAGTGAGGTTCCTGTTTTTTCTTGTTCTTTCAAGTTTCAACATGTGATTGTACTTCAAATTTTATATTATTATTTACCCTATAAGTTAAATACTTACGTGTGGCTGGCTAGGAATTCTTCTTTATGAGTCATATAAAGTTTATTGACAGACAAAACTATATTAGATATATGTACAATTGGATTTGAATTGATTGACACACATGCTACCAACAGATAATAATTTCCCACACATTTTGCAGTACAATTTTAATCATGGCTTGATGTCAGATAATATACTGAAAAAAATCGTTCGATTCAATAGGGACCATTGCTTTGAGTTCCCGATTAAATCAATTATAATTCAAACTATAGTATCACGAGTTAAAATTTCAATAATAAAATTAAATGTATACTTACTACGTTGTCCTATTATTCACGAGTGTAAATTTCAATAATAAAATTAAATGTGTACATACAAGGCTTTATCACTCGAATTACCTTTATGTCATACTTAAATAGTTACAAATTAGCTATATTCACTCTATTAACTCGAATTTATCCAAGGCCTTACTAATTAGCGATCAATTGTCTCAATGCTACACTTTAACAGTTATAAAATAGTTGTAAGTTGTACCATACAATTTGACGTTTTCTTTTTTTTTTTACTAGATATGAAAATATTTCCTCATGTTCCCTTATATCTGTCAATTTCATTGATAATTTCCTTGATATTTGTAGCACTGACGTTCCAGGGCATATATATTGTCTCCGTCTCAAATTATTTGTCATGGTTCTCTTTATACGCATCTTTAATTAAATAGGAGGAGGTTTTAGTTATTTTATCTTTTACTGATATTTGAATAATCATAACATCGCATAATTGAGATGTTTGTAGTCTTCAAAATAATAACTATTTAGGATAAAATGAGATAATTTTGTCTTAATTACACTTCTCAAACGATTTATAATTTAAGATAATTATTTTTAAAAATCACGACAGATAATTTAAGACGGAGAAAAAATATTCTTTAAGCAAGCACATTAATAATATACTACTCCAATAACCAACCAACCTTGTCCTATACATGAGAACTTTTAGCCTACTTACATTAGTGACATGTGACTCATCCTATTGCAATATATAAGCAAATAATATCTGTCACATCAAATTTGTTTTTTCAATCCAAACTAATCCCTTTGTATATTATTTTTTTCCCGATCGGTATCCAGAGTTAACATTGGAGCTCCGATTAAATTTGAATCGCGTACTATAGGGCCATTTAGGGGTGACGCTCCCAATAGGACTTTCTCCATATCCAGGGATCGAACCCGAGAAATTCCTTTGTATTAATGTATCAAGAAATTACATAATTCAAATATACTCTAGGCCTCGTATACAATTCAAATATAATAATGAGTTTATTCAAGGCCTTATCATCCTAATCATCGGAATATTATACTTTAACAGCTACAAATTAGTTATATCGATCAACTACGTACATCTACTTTATTAACCCTTGCTTATCTAAGATTTTACTATCCAAATCACATCAATGCTACATTATAATCGCTACAAGCTAGCTACATCAACTACCTATATATGTTCACTTTAGTAATTCGAGCTTAACGCAATGTTTTATTACTTGAATTATCTTAATGCTATACTTCAACATCTACAAGATAGTTACATCCACTACCTATATAAATTTTATTAGTTGAAGCTTATGCAAGGCGTTTACCAACTGAACTACCTTAATGATACACTTCGATAGCTACAAACTAACTACATTCACTATAGTAATTCGAGTTTACGTAAAAATTTATCACTTGAACCTTCTTAATCCATACACTTTAACAGCTATAAAGTAGTTATATCCACTACCTATATATATTATTTGTCGGAGCTTATACAAGGCTTTACCACCAAACTGCTTTAATGCTACACTTCGATAGCTACAAGCTAGCTACATCAACTACCTACATTTAATGTAATAATTCGTGCTTAATTAAGATTTTATTGCTTGAATCATCTTAATGCTACACTTTAACAAACTAGTAATATCCCTTAGATATGTTCACTTTATTATACTTGAATCATCTTAATGCTACACTTTAACAGCTACGAACTAGTAACATCCCCTACCTACGTTCACTCTATTAATAGCCAGAGCTTATAATACAAGATCACTTTACCAACTGAACCACCTTAATACTACACATCAATAGCTACAAGCTAGCTATGTCAACTTTTTATATTCAATATAATAATTCAAGCTTAATCAAAATCTTTTTACTTAAATCATCTTAATGCTACCCTTTAACAACTACAAACTAGCTACATCCACTATCTACGTACGTTCACTCTATTAGTCAGTATTTATATAAAACTTTACCAACCGAACCTCCTTAATGCTACACTTCGACAACTACAAACCTACAAGCTAGCTACACCAACCACGTACTTTAATTCCACCAACCGTTGCTTATCCAAAACTTTGTTACCACCCTAGCTAACAAAATTTAGGAAGGGGGATTGTTTAATTTCCCTCCACCCACAACTTTATCAAAGTTCACCAATTTTTTATTGATATCTCCAAGTAAATAATCTATTTTCTCTTTGTCCTTACTACTAACATGAAACACTGTGAATTATTATTTGTATATATAATTGGAATTTGCATTCCACTAATAATTTAACTAGACATGAAAATAAATTCTAATTATGACCTTTTATATCTATCAGTTTCATTTATATATATTTTCCTTTGAAGTTTTGTAGCACTGATGTGACCAGTCAGATATTACACCAAACTCTCTTCTTTATGCAAGTACATTTATTATATGATAACTACTAATCAACAATGTCCTATAATTATAAGAAGGCCTAATCCATCGGTGACTACTTAAAATTGGTACAAATTTTCACTTAAACACCTTAATTAGACTTTGTTCATTCTAGACACCTCATGTCATGTCCCGCTGTGTAAGTTTGACACTTTTTACTGACATGACATAATGAGTGAGATACACTTACTACCAACACGTAAAAAGCTTATTAAATTCATTTTTATTTTATTTTTTTCATCCTCTTCCCCATTTTTTAACCACCATCTCCCAAAACTTAAATGACTTCCATGGAGAAGTAGATTTGATGGTGCTAATTAGTTAACAAAAACAACCAACATTTTAGTAGATCAAGCTATAATTAATTTGATTTATGAAAAAACATAGAACCAATGGAGAAAAACAATTAAGAAAGATTGAACAAGAAAGTTTTGCGTCTTAAGTGAGGAACTAACATATACTTGAAAGAAAAAAGTTCACTGAGAAAACGATTTGGGCGGGGGAAGACGATTTGGATGGGGGAGGGATTTAGGGATTGGGTGGGTGGGAAAGGGGTCTGGGGGTGGGGTTGCTGGAGAAGATAATTATTATAGGTTGTGTTTTTTTTTTAAAAAAAAAAGGGTTTTAAAATGACACTTGTCATTGAGTGATTGACCATTTTTTCTATACAAATTTCATTATTTAAAAATTATTTTTGACATATATGCCACGTGTCTTTATTTAATTTATCACTTTGACATGTCCTCGCGAGTGTGTCACACACACCTTACACATTTGGCTGATTGTCAAAAAAGTGTCAAAAAGACATAACGAGGCATGACATGAGGTGTCTAAAATGAACAAATCCTAGTTAAAGTGTCTAAGTGAAAATTTGTGTCAACTTTAGATGGTCACCGATGGATTAGGCCTTAAAAGAACTTTATGTCTACCTATGTCCTACAATAAAAACTTTATGTCTACTAGAAATAAGTAGATTTAGAATTTAGAATTTATATTTTTTAATTGAATTAATAATTAAAAATATATTTGAGCTATCACTTTTTGCGATTTTAATTATTAGTTGTTCTTTTTTTTTCTATTAGAATTTTTGAACTATTATTATCTACAGGGCCGGCTCTATGCTTATTTGAATAAGGCATTGGCCTTAGGCCCCTCAATTTTAGGGGGCCTCAATTTTTTACCAATAATAAATTATGTGCTAAATTTTTATAGAAAAGATTGATTATTTATGATAATATATATTTTTTAAAATATATATATTTTTTATTCTCTTTAATCCCATTTAAATAGAAGAAATCAAGAAAAAATGTTTTATTTTCTTACACTCACTACACTAATATTCACATTATTTTATTCTTTTAACTCCTTTTACACTCTCTTCTTTAAATTTTTGATAAGTTAGAGTAATATTCTATCAAAAATATGAATCAATAGTCGAAAAGTGTTGAGTGAATTGTAAATTCTTTTTCTATTTCTTCTTAGATTTTCAAGCATTACAACAAGCATAGTAAAATGTGGGGTATATAAAATTATCAACTTGTTGAATCAAATTCTATGTTAACAATTCATATAATAATTGCCCGAGTAAGAAATGTTTTTCAACGTTGAATTGATAAAATCTTATCTAAAGCTAATAATTGTAAAAGAAATCGAATAAATCATTTATAAAAAAATAATATTAAGTATACTTTGCATTTAAAAATGTAAGTTTTTTTTTTAAAAAAAAAATTAATGCATATGAAGTTTATTTAGATTTTAGACCTCTAATTGAAATTTCGCTTTAGGCCTCAGATTGCGTTGAGCCGCCCCTGATTATCTACCCTTTTTTTCAACTTGAACTATTGTCATCTATGTATTAAAAGCACACCTAGTTAGTTAAGTAGATGAAGATAGTTCAAATAGAAAAGGAAAATAGTTGGCCTAATCAACTTTGATGTATTGATTATAATAGTTGAGGTAGAAAAAGAAATCGACTGATAATTGAGTATGGAACTTACAAATACGATAGTTTATGATGGTTTTTTTATCATTAATTCTTTTTAATAAAAAAAAAGGAACAAAAAAAGAGTTTTTAATATAAATATAAAATTTTCATCATTTTATTAAACTCGCAATTAAAACTCTTAACTTCACGTACCTACTTTTATTGCCGTGTTACTCAATATAAGCAAATTATATCTCTGTATATATCACATGATCAGTTATTCACGTGCTCTCACCCTCTCCACACATATTCTCACCCTCTCCAAATTAAATAATAAATAGGGGGTAGAGTTGTGAGAAAGTTTGTACCAAAAATTTTAGCCAAGAAAAAAAAAACAAGTTCATATTTTCTCATACAAAGTTAAAAATATTCATTGGGAATTTATTTCTTCAATGGCTTCTAATCTTCATATTTGCAAAAATAACCAAAAAGGTCAAAAAATTGTTGTAGTAATAGTCCCTTTTCTAGCACAAGGTCATCTTAATCAACTTCTACAACTCTCTTGCCTTATAGCATCTTACAACAACATAAAAGTCCACTATGTTAGTACAAAAACACATAATCTTCAAGCAAAAGTTAGAGTTATTAATAGTTTTGACTCTTTTTCCAAAATTCATTTCCATGAATTTCCTACTCCAAGTTTCATCTCTCCAAATCCAAATCCAAATTCGCGAATTAAATTTCCATCTCATCTTCAATCTTCATTTGAATCATCGTCTTATCTGAGGAATCCTGTGAAAAGGTTAATCCAAACGCTTTCATCCAAGTATGAGAGAGTCGTTATCATAAACGACTCTCTGATGGGATCAGTTGTTCAAGATTATGTGTCAATACCAAATGCTGAGGCATACACTTTCCATAGTGTGTCAGCTTTTACTCTGCTCCTATTTATATGGGAGCGGAAAAAGAAGCCGTTTCTTATAGACTCTGAAATGTTGATTGACCTTCCTTCCCTCGAAGGTTGTTTTAGTCCAGAATTTGAGAAACTTATGAAAAGAGAATATGAATGCATGAAGTTTAACTCGGGAAAGATTTTCAACACGTGTAGAGTCATGGAAAGTCCATTTCTTGATTTGTTGTCGAAAGAAGTGACCAATAACAACGAAAAACAATGGGCCCTCGGCCCGTTTAACCCAATCACATTTCCCAAGAACGGGCCCAATACCAAAAGTCACACGTGTTTGTTATGGCTCGACAAACAAGAACCAAACTCGGTGATATTAGTGTCATTTGGTACCACGACTTCATTTTCTGACGAACAAATCAAGGAAATCGCAATTGGACTAGAGCAGAGCGAACAAAAGTTCATTTGGGTGTTGAGAGACGCGGATAAAGGGAATGTTTTTACTAAAGACTCATCAAGAAAGATTGAATTGCCAAAAGGGTTCGAGGAGAGAGTTAAAGAAAAGGGGATTTTGGTAAGAGATTGGGCACCTCAATTGGAGATTTTGTCACATTGTTCGACTGGTGGATTCTTGAGTCATTGTGGATGGAATTCCTGCATGGAAAGTATCTCGATGGGCGTGCCAATAGCTGCATGGCCAATGCATTCTGATCAACCAAGAAACGCTGTACTAATTACCAAGATGCTTAAAATTGGAATTGTTGTTAGAGAATGGGCTAATAGGAATGAATTGGTAAAATCAAATGTGGTGAAAAAATGTGTGGAAAAATTAATGGCATCAAAAGGAGGAGATGAAATGAGGAACAAAGCAAAATATTTGAGTGTAGAAATTAGAAAATCAGTGGCAGAGGGTGGAATTAAACGTATAGAATTGGATTCATACATATCTCATATAACAAGATAACTAGTTCTGGCGATGTTGTTCAGACTCCTGAAAAATATTATCGCACAAATACATTTCTAAAGAATCCGAGCAACCTGGGGTATTGAATAAATTCAAGGATATTCATGCATGATGCATTTGAAGTCAATGTATCAAAATTCCATTTGGATTTAACTTCTATATGTTGAGAGTGTTATAAAAAAGTATAATTGTTGCTTGATGTATTTTCTGATAACTACTTTCCTTTATTATGAACAGTAACATTGTTATTTTTCGTTTATTTGTATGTGTCATTTTTTTTTATAAAAGCAATTTTGCCAAGATTAAAGGTTTTAAATTTATGGATATATACTTATATTAACTTCAAATTCATTTTATAATAATAATTGAATTCACGTGCATCAATAAACAACTCTCTAGCTTCGCGTTGAGGCATGCTAATCCTTTTTGTACCATTTTGATTATATCGAATGTGTGAAGGATTTACTCTATATTTTATCAGGTATCCGACAGTTATTTTGTGGCTTGAAGTAATTATTTATTTGTATCGAGGATGTTTATACCAAACTATGTAAATCCACCATATATAAGTACTAGAAGTGTATGTACAAACAAACATCATGCATTATAAACTTGATCTAAATATCGAGTACGACTAAATTTTTACCTTCACTAATTTAGATTCATACCACAAAATTTAATTTGAAGGGTAAATTACTCCAACTTAAAATAACTTTAGTCTCTAACTAAAACTTTTAATAAAAATTGAACATATTATCTATCATTTCATTGTAATCTTTAATAATCTATTTTTTGACAACAATAATGTATCAATTTTAATCTCACAAATAAAATTTAAAAAAGATAATAGGTATACGGCCTTATCTCATCATTGATGATAAGTATAAATGTGTAGTCCATTAATATGTCGACAACGCAAAAAAGAGATCAGGTCCCATAGACAAAGATCCAAAGGTGATGGAAACAAAAAACAAAAATGCTTTCAACACTTGAAGTGTCGACAACTAAGCTCTAAAATGAATATTTGAAAAGATGGAAAATAAAATTTAATAATGAGAAGAAGTATGGAAAAAAATATAATTTAATAATGAGAAAAAGTATGAAAAACACCTTTAAATTTGATGCAAATTATCAATTTCATTTCTAAATTATTGACAACCTTAAAAACGTCAATTTATTTAGATTTAGTTAGTCATGTAAATTAGTGTTTTTAAGACTATCAATAATATGGAAATGAAGTTGATAATTTGTGTCGAATTTAGAGATAAAAATTAAGCTGCTGAAAAAAAAAACTTATTATGTTTGGATAATGGTGTACATTCAAGATAAAAGCGATTGATCATTATTGAAACCACTTTTATTGTGTGGAAGAAAATTCAGACCTCACTAATATTGATATTGATTGCTCGTAGCATTTTTATATTATGATACTCATCTCATACCATGGATTTATTCTAATGTATATAAATATTTTAGTTGAAATGGATAATTATTAATTACTTTTGTTTATTTATTATTTGAAGGTATTTGCATTTGGATAGCTCTTACCTTACTCGGACCGTGGCAACAAGACTTTGATGCATGGCTGGACATGGGTCTGCAAGTTTACAAGTCTCCCATGCCCAAATATTTTTCCTCTCTTACTCAAGTTATTTGGAAATATTTTTTTGGTCTCATGGACCCTTTTTCATTTCATCATTTTATTGTATTGTACTGTGGGTCACTAGCCTCAAAAAAATTCGGAAAAACCTTCCGATAAATAGTCTGAAAAGGGTAAAATGTACATAGGCCTTACCCTTTATATACGTCTATGAAAAAATGTACCTTAAGAAGGTAGATCGATTGTTTTCTATTAACCCTCAACTGAACAAACAATGAAAAAATGTTGCCAATGACAATTGATAACCATAAAAAAGAAATAGACAACCAAAGGCCTTATCATATACATCAAATAGATTATGAAATTAATTAGCCTATCTGTATTGTGGGAGGGAAGAAAAGTGGAAATGAAAAAGATTCTGATTACTAAGGGGATCAACATATTATAGTACACTACCCTTATAACTTCAATATATCTATCTAATTGTCTCTATTCTGGGCACTTTCTTGAAGATTTAGGCCTTTCTAGCAGCAAATTCGCGTACTGCTAAAAACTAATCTAAACTACACAGGCTCTTTAGGTCCTTCAACCGACATGCCCTTAAGCGCTGCCATACATAACATAGAAATCACACTTGGAAACGATTAGTGAGAGCAGCAGGTGCTGTAAAAATCGAACTCTATGCCTTGGGACTGCTTAGGCTCTTAATGTCCTTATCCTTGAGATACCATTGAGGTATAATTTTGGAAGCATGTGGATAGAGATCCTTATATGCATTCTTTATAGTCCCTTCTGCAACTGTGGTTGCAATTGAGATATCTGCATGTACACCCTATCAGTCAAGCAACAGAGCTGGAATAAAAGTATCTTCAGTATATCTGCAACCAATAGTCGACTTGGAAACAATAGAAGTATAGCATTGGAGGCCTTAAAAGTATAGCGCGGTAAAACATAGTATATTGCCCAGGCTTACAAAAAGAAGGTAATGCCCAAACCTCGCAGGGGTTTCCTTGAATCTGTAAGCTGTGTTAGCATGTATATTATTGCTGCAGCAATCGAAATAGGACTCCTCCTGCAAAATCAGGAATAAACATTTATGTTATTTGACCAATGAGATAGTCACATACAAATTTGTGGCTAGTGATCAAAGTGACGAAACCCATTTTCCTTCGGTTGTTTAAAGCTCTAATCTTTTCATATCCACAATCTACTTGATTGCTAGACTAAAATTACTTGTGGTTAAGGCACAAATAATTAATATTTGATGACTTAATTAGACGATAACTGCAACCAAAAACATTTCTGTACCTTATATCAAACTCTTCTGACTTTTTGACAGTTTCCTGGACAGCCTTAATCTCTTCATGGTTCATTCCAATGTTAGAACAGAAACGTCTCTGACATTCATGCATGGTCCGTGTCAGATAATACACAAATATTCATATTGTACTGAATGTGCTCACAAAGAGGAGCAGACCACAAAACTTGCTCTCACTCACCAGATAGTCTCCAGCATGTATAGTTCCCATCTCCATTGAGTCTCCCATTTCAACCTTCAATTGTTTCACAATGAACTCTTTTGCTCGGCCAATTTCCTTCTTTGTAGCTCCATTGGCGATTGAGCATATTTCTAGTTAACACCCAAAGGTTCAGAGAAGTTCATACAGAGGACTAAACCATTAATCTACATAATAAGATATCATGGTAGTACCTTTTACAGTGCGTGCTTTGCCTTCTTGCCGACACGCAATGTAAATACAAGCAGCCACCAAGGCATCCAGATTCCTTCCTCTCGTACACTTCTGGTCTTCCAGCCTTTTGTATATCTCACTTGCTCGGTCCTGCAGAAGATTAAGGGAAAGATGCATGTTAAAAAAAGACACGGGTAAGACTTGTTCTTACGTAATGAAGGAGCAAATTTGTCCCAATACCCTAGGGTTTGATAAGGATAAAGTTAAAGGTTGATTCCCATAGAATGGATTAAAAGAGTACTTCCTTGATCATTAATCCGATGCTGATGGTCGTTGTCAAGGAAAGATAGCTGGCAGCGGTGGATACATAGGCTGTGTAGCCTTTGTGTTATGATTTCAAACTATAACATGAAAGATAATAGCACGCATGGGCAGAGATCATCACAATGTGATGCGAAAGTCATCTTCTTCAAACAAGAAGATAACTCTAGACTAGAGAGAGGAATATAGCAGTATGGCATCCAGAATTTCAGTAAAAGATTTTGAACGACTTGGATTACCAGAATAAGAATCACCGACACCTTAGAGAGTATCGTGTTCAAGGTGAAGCTCGTTTAGTAAATTGAAGATATATTCTTAGCAAAACTAGTTAAAAAACAGAGATTTAAAACAAGCAAGCAACAGCAATTCGAAAATCTGCTCCATTTTGTATGCGAAAAAAGAAGAAGAGAAACAAGAAACATCTAACAAAACAGGAGGACAAACCTTTATGGTGGAAACAAGGCTCAACCTGCAAAGAAGGAAAAAGACAATTAATTTAACTAATGCACACAATAATGGGGGACACACTTGATTAACCCAACAAAAATAACTCCATTCTTAATCTTAAACTTCTCAGCATGTAAGACATGCAAAAAGGACAAAACACAACTGTCTAAGATCATTAGTCATGGTGTCATACAAATCACAACAATATGCATCTGAAACCAACATAATCACTTAGCTAGCCGTTCAAAAACAGTAAGAACATAAGGCGCACATAATCATTGTCTCAATTCATCGACAGCCAAGGATAAATGAAATAATTGTTATGATAACATCTCACAAAGGACTTATCTCCAAAACCTAAAAAGCAGAAAAAAGGTTAGCTGCTCCTCTGTTAAGTATTGCTATAGTGTTCTGGTTAGAACTGGAAGAAAAAAGCAGTGGCGTTGGAGTATTCTATAAAAAAAAAAAAAAAACGAGGTGGCACGAAGGTGGTCCGTATAACTTGGATTGCTATGCAAAGATCATGTCTTACTGTTGCAGCAAATGTACATTTGTGAAAAGCATTGCTCTGTATCCTAGCAGATTCGGTGTATGCTTTACAAATCTTTTTGGAGTAAATGGATAACGTCAAGTAACTAAAAAGGAGCAATCAGTAGCTGGAGAGGACAAAGGATGAATCCATAGCTCAAAGTTCTGTGGAGCACCATCCCAATGTGCGTACTATGTAGAGTGTAGACAGGAAGGAAGTCTAAAAGTTTTGAGGGAAGAGCAGCAAACCAATGTGATACCTTGTTGGACTTTACTAACTCCTTGCAAAATAGCAGGCTTCAATCACACAACTGGCTTTGGCAATAAAAAATACTTACAAATAAACTAAGAGATAAGGGTAAAAAACACACCTAAATTTCATACCTAAACTATTGACAGTGTGAGTTTCATACCTAAACTCACACTACTATTTCCATTACATACTTCAAACCACCCTTCTAAGTAACATTCAAATTCATTATCAGTTCTCCTCGGCTAATACATATTCGGTCTAAATAGTCAATATCACACAACACTGAACTCAATAAACCACCATATTACTCCCTCCATTTCAATTTATTTGTCTTACTTTCCTTTTTAGTCCGTTTCAGAAGAAACATCACTTCCCTTTTTTGGCGACTTCTAATTCTAACCATCCACGTGACAACTAACATGTTTATAATCATGCATTTTGATACATTTTATATATCTTTGGTTTAACACCACGAAATTCAAGTCTCTTTGACTTTCCTAAACTCCGTGCCAAGTCAAAATGAACTAGACAAACAAATTGAAACCGAGCTAGTAATATTTTCTTAAATGAAAGTACTCCCTCACTCCCAATTTTTCAGGACTAGCTCAAAATTCAAATATCCCAAACTAAATACTAGTAAAAAAGGGAACTTTTTAAAACACTGGTTGAAGTTCGATAAGTTTTACCTATCAGCCATATTAGCAATAGCTTTAAAAGCCATAACTAGGGCACGTTCAGGATCACCACCTCGATTCTGCAACCTAGCTAGAGATGAATCTCCATTACTTCCATTAGGACCTTTAGAAATGACAGTAGAAAGACCGACATCACCAAGCAACGGGTTAACGGGTCCTCCAACACGGTTCGGGTCATGATCACCGGATTCATCAGCAAACGTACGCCACTCAGAAGTCTCATCAATTGACCTCGATTCCAGCACAAGTCCACAGTCCGAACAAACTGTATCACCGGCGGCATGGTCAAATACCACCTCCGTGTTCCGTTTGCAGTCCGAACAGTATGAGTCACCCATCCTAGCTGACCCGACCCGAACCGAATTTATGTGAACCCGAAATTGAGAAAATTGACTTGAGGTTCTTCGTCAGAAGCTGTGAATTGAGCTAGAGAGAGAAGGATTATGTGTTGTTAATGGAGTTTTATCTCTCTAAAAAATCTTTATTGATAACCGTGGAGAACTGAAATATGGTCAACCGGGTATTTATAAACCGATAAAGCTGAAGCGGGTCGGTCGAAAAGATCGAGAGTAGGGACCACATTTCGTTCATACATAAAACGTGGAAATATGTAAACCTGGTGAACAATGACGAAACTAGAATTTTAAATTAATGGAGTTCGATCGAATTTGCATGCGAGTGATTAGCTTTGTCCCTCAGGATGACAATCACATATTGAGTGTAATTTTACAAGTCAGATTTCTTCGATGGTCGTTTCCTTTGCTAGTGCTTCGTGGGGTTACTGTTAAAAAATTAGTCATGTTTTGTTCTGACTATAATTACAACCTATTTATAGTTGTGGTGTATATTCCTATTTTAAATATATAGAGATATTGTTTTCACTTATTTGAAAGAGAAAAAGCTTAATGTGTAGTAACAATTCATGTAAATTGTTTTTTCCTTCTACGTTACATATTACATTCAATATTCAATTGTTCGATTAAACATAAAATTATACAAAATGATAAACGCTATGGAGAATAAATTATTTTCCTTCTATTGATGTTAGTATTACTGTTTATAAACTATTGAATTTGACACGAATTTTACAAAGAAAACATTTTTAAAAATATAACATATTAATTTTGACATGTCCCCCCCCCCCCGTCTCCCCAAATTAACATCGATTAGATCACTCAAAATAGTGTTCAAAGTTTTGGCCCATTAAACCCCCAGCCCTATCAAAGTTGGGCTTACAAAAGAGCTTAGATTGTAAGCCCAAAGAAGCCCGTCCTCATTACGGCGTGCTTTGTTTGGAAATTCTAATTCTCTTTCTTTTAATTTATGTGGTATTATTCGGATTTCAAAAGTTAAACAAATTAATTTTGACTGTTAAATCAAACATGCTATCCTTAAGTTTTTGAAATACAAAATTATGTAAAATGTACTATAAGACCTATTGTGATAATTTAATATATTTAAGATATATAAGAAAAAAATTGTTAGAAAAATATTTATTTGAATCTCGAAATTCAAAAGTTGTCATACAAATTGAGGTGGAGGTAGTATTTATCATGTATTTTATTTTGGGAAACTTCAAAAAAAAATGTGATGTTTCCTCCTCATCTTCACTTTAAAATATTGGATGAGTTACCATATAATAAGGTACCATGAATACAATGAAAGATATTTAAGGTAAAATGAATAAAATATCACTGGTGAAAAGGATGTACCGTGTACGTGAGTGAAATATAATGCATGTATCACTGCAAAATATAATATTAGTAAAACGAAATTAATAAATCATCAAAGTTGATAATTGAGATATACGTTCAAGCTTAAATTCTGATGAATTATTTTAAAATATTTAAAATTTCAAACTTTTATAAACTTAAGCATGAGTTAAAAAAACGATTCAAAATCGGATATCTATGCACTTGCCGCTATCAAACTTTGAGTGTTATAGTTCAACAATATAATTTGAATTTCTAAATTTGTTGATTGTCGATAGATAGTTTGAGCTACTCGTGATATAAAAGGGGTAGGCGTTGGTGTGTTGCATGTTGATTGAGGGATGGAATGAGATAGATTCAATTGTTATATATCGTGATGGAGTCAAAATTTTCACTGAGGGGGTTAAAAAAACATGCTAAATAGTGCTGACAAATGAACTGTACTTTCAAGTTAAAATATTAAAAAAAATTGCTAGCCAATTTTGAACTCGCACGTCTACTAGTTTTTGAACCCCATAACCGTTGAATCAATCCCCTTACTCGTGTTGAGGGGGTTAATATTAAATATATAAATATAAAACACAAATTTGATCCTATATATTTTGTATAATTTTTCGATTGAAGAGATTCAAGTGAACCCTGAACACCATGTAAATCCACCCCTGATTTTATATATATATATCGCTCCTAATATTTTTCATTGTAACAGAAATAGAAAACATTTAGATAGTCAAACTTTGGTCCAATAGGATTAAACTTCTTCCAGGCTAAGACAATATTTTATCCAATTTTCAAACTTTGGTCTTAGACTGCGATTTGCGCCGAACTTTTATCTAATAGAGCTAAGCTAATCTTTAAAAGTTTATTGATTTATCACTCGGCATTCAATAAATATATTTAATTTCGATAAACTTATAGAGAGCAAGACATTTCTAATTAACTATAAGATAACTCTCTATCTATCGAAGCTTAAACCCAAAATTAACAATTAAATAAAAATAAATATTTATCACTTCACCTCGAAGACTTTTTATAGGGTCATCCACCCTAATAAAATTACACAACAAATTGAACAACAACAACAACCAAAAAAAAACAAAAAAACACTAGATTTAATTATGCAATTAATAAACCATATCTCCCTTTCTCTTTCTTTTTATATTTTCTCTTTTCCTTTTTTACTATAACCTTTTATGACTCCCTTTTTTTTTAAACATGATTGATTTTTGAAATTTTATTTTATAAAAGTTAACTCAAAGTAACAAACCGTGCCCGCCCAAAAAAAATTGTCGTTGAAAATGTAGGAAAAAAGGTTAATAATCTTAATCCGTGAGCATATAATTCAATATTAATTAAAGCCGTAATCCAGGGGTTATCTTAATTCCATCAAATTGTATGTTTCCGGCGATATTTCAGGATGTCTTTTTCCTCAAAATTCTACAACTAATTCTCTTGTCATATCTAGAATTGTTTTCTCCGTCTCAAAATACTTTAGTTATTCAAAATCAAGAATTAAATTATATAAATTTTAATAATATATATGTTATTATATTGATATAAGAAAATAATATAATCTATGATACTTTTATATTCGACTCTCAAAAAGTAACATGTGCTAAATATTTTAGTACGAGGCTGCACTTTTGATTTCTCTTTCAACCTTTTTTTTTATGTTTAATCCAACTTTAAAAATAAGGTTTTATTATTATTTTTTGTATTCGATACACAACAAATATTATAATAATATTTTAAAATGTAAACATACACTATAAAGATTGACAAAAATATATGTGTAGGGGATTATATTGATGGGGTGGGGTGGGGGATTAGAGGGATGAGGATAATAAATAAACTTGAAATATTAGTTGTGAAACTTATTTTTTACATTTTATTAGAAACATTATTTTTCTTACTTTTTTAAAGAAATCACTTTTTTCTTAAGAAAAATATATTTTAAAATACTTTGATCAATCAAACGTAACAAAAAATTAGAAATCTCTTATTTAACGCACCCCATTATTATTCAAAACTAGAGCCTAAACTAGAACCGTTTATATACTACTCTAGTACGTAGGTTAACATAAATAAAATAAATAAATATTATGGGGTGGCTGGAAAAGCAAACTACTTTAGCTGAAGAGAGCAAAATAACTAATTATTGACTTTTTTTTCAGTTAAAGAAACAATATAATACAGCAGTATATTGTTACAAATATTATCAAAATTATTCATAATTTTAGATAAAATTAATATGATTTGTAAAGGAAGTAATTAAAGACTGAAAAAATTCGTTGGCTTATAAAACTACTAACGATTCCTTTATTCTTAATCATATGTCTCAAATTTTAATTTTATAAAAAACGTCTTTTCTTAAATAGATCTTATATGATATAAATTCAAATTAACCGGATAAAAAAATTTGTAATGTGCCCCATATGGAATGTGCAGTAGTACCATAGCCCATAACTTTTGTCTGTCCCAATCACTACTGTATTTGCTTTTCTTCTAAAAAGTTTTAGGGAAGTGTTTAAATTTAGTTATTTAATTCTTGTAGGAGAATCATTCACATTATATTCCCAGATATGTAATAAAGGTATTTAACTTTTAATTAATTAAAAAAATATTTTTTTAAACTTTTATTATTTAATATAGGGGTATGTTAAGGAATCATACTATGAGAAATTATACATTCATTAATAAAGTGAAAGTTCATATAACTAATTCACTGAGTTACTAAAATTCTAAAAATGTATTTTTTTGGTCTCTTATGTAAGAAATAATATATTTTAATTATTTTCCGAACTATATTTTTTGTCCAATCTGAAGTAACAATATATCATATATGCGTAAAATATACATATAAGTCTTTAAATGCTTCAATTATATAAATAAAACTTAACTATTTGAAAAAATAGAAAGTCAAATTAAGTTGCGTTGGAAGTTGCAATTTACACGCATAGAATGGTTAGTACTAGTATTGTTCTGTACAAGAAGAAGCCAACCTTGGCCTTTTCAATTTTAAAAATTTTGAATTTTATTTATTTTTAAAAAACTAATTCTTTTTAAAAGTATCAAAATCTTGATAAGCACATGACTACACCTAAACCAGATGATTAAAATATCAAAAGCATACTATTTTAATTGGTTATTCATCATTTTATTCGTTCATCTTATCAATGATTAAATATATTCACTATTATCGATGAATAAATTGAAAGGTTATACAGTTGTTTGTGAGTCTATAAATTTTTTTGATCTTTGTTAGTTCGTCCGGTGTAATAAATGTCATACAACTTATTTTCTGATGAACGAAAAATAGAGCTTTCAATTTTTTCTTTTTTTTTTTGAATTTGGAAATATGTTTGGAAAATAATTTACAAATAATCACCAAACGCCACATAAAAATATTTCCTTGCGATGGAACTAATAATTAGTCAATAATAATCAGCTAATCAATTATTTCGAAGTCTTCAAAAAAAAAATTCCTGTTTTTCTGCATATTATAATTATAACTCTTGAAGAAGTCAACATTACTCGATTATTATTCTTTTTCTCCCCTTTTATTTATAAATTAATAATTAGGTACATATATTTGCTTTGAATAACATAGTAATAAAACTTGATTTTAATGAAAAAAATATGTGTCAACAATAATACACGAAACATGCAACTTCATGGGATGTAAAAAAAAAACAAGAAAAAGAGTAAACTAAAGAGAATTAGGTAAGTGTCTTTGTTTTTTCAAATTGCTATTTTTTTTTATAATTTAAAGCATATTATGTTTGTCATGATTAGTCGAAAAAAGAAAAGAAGTTGTATGGCCTAAATGATAGTAACTCTTTAAACTTGGTAATACGTTTCATTTAGACATTCGAACACGATTTGTTTTAATTAAGTAGTTAAAAATAAAATATTTTTATTAGATATTTTCGATTTAAATTTCTATTTTTTTTGCGCATGTTCAACACACACTTAATTAAATTGTTGATGTAATTTATACACATTACCCTTGTTGTAAAACCTTATACGTGTGTATAATTAAATGAATTGACATATTTTCATGCAATTAACTTAATTTTCTAATAGCCGTTTGAGAGTATATATACATTTTTTTCTCCAAAATTTGAAATTGAAAATATTTAAGAAAATATTTTATCACATGTTTAGATGCTAAATCAAAAATAAATCATAGTTCAAATATTTAAATAAAATTTATTGACAAATTTAAGATATGTTGTGTATTAAGCCATTATGCTTCCATACAACCAACCAACTACTTTTTTCTGTTTCAATTTATGTGATATTTTTTCTTTTTAATTCGTCTAAAAAAGGACGTAGCATTTCCTTATCTGACAACTATTAATCTATAGCAAACATCATTCCTATAATATCCATATTGGATTTTACTTAACATTTTATTATGAAGAAGAGTCATGAAAAAATAAATACTAGCATGACTTTAATAAGAACAATATGATAAACATAATAACGTCTTGTCTTACTTTTTAAACTTCTTCCCCCTGAACAAAGTTAGTAAGGGTCCAAAGGTTCATACGAACTCCCTTCAATAAAAAATTATATTATTTATATATGATTAAAATTACACACACACACACATATATATATATATATAAAATAGATGTTAAACTCCCTCAACTTCTTTATATGTTTACTTTTTCATATTTTAAATTCTTTAATAATTTTTTTTTTGACTCTATCCCTATTCAAAGTGTGCATCATAAATTGAGATAGAAGGAATATCGTACTCCCTCCGTTCCTTTTTATATGTCACCCTTTTCTATAAATAGTTGGACCATAATACTTGTCATTTTATTAGATCAATGCATAAATTACTATATTCTTCCTATTATACTCTTGATAGAATAGTTAATTAGTCTTGAAAATATATATACTTTGACCAACCTAAGAAAACTAATAAGTAATTAATATTCATTGGAATACTTCATGCATTGATTAATTACTCTCTCCATTCACTATTCTATAAAATCTGATTTTGAAAATAAACTCAAAAATTTAAATAGTCATCCAAATACATTACAATTTTTGAAATCTAACATGTTCATCATTTATTGAAAAATTGATTTAAAAAAACATTAAATAAGGGTAGAAGGGTAAAATTACTTAATTTCTTAATGCAAAGGCAATCTAAAAAGGTGACATAAAAAAGAACGAAGGGAGTATTTTTTTTTTGGTTTTCCACCCAGCGTTCGGAGCCCACATTAGAGCTCCAATTAAATTTGGATCGCGCTCTGCAGGGCTCATTCGAGGGTTGCGCTCCCAACAAAATTTTCTCCATATCCAAAGCTCGAATTCGAAACCTCTTGTTAAGGGTGAAACACGGGTGAGTATTTGCACAAAAGCGCAGCCTCATAGGCACACAAACACACGCCTATTTTCCAAGTTGTAACATGTTAAGAACCCGTCTAACGGTCTAAGCCAGCCAGAAAAAAAAATTCCTTTACCAATTGTACACGCCTTTGACTGTGAACAAAAAAAATAAAACATACCATACTACTCGTTTAATTTTTATTATTTTCTTCCTTCACCTTAAATTGACAGCTCCCATTTTCAAGATTCCAATTAGTACAGCAAACCTTGAACCCCAGAAAAACCTTTCCTCAAGCACACTTTTCAAAGTTATAAACATCAAAAAGTTTCTTCCTTTACTCTGTTTTATTCACAAAGTTCATATTTTTCTTCCTGTTTAAGCTGTTTATGTTCAAGAAAATGGTGTATTACCAGAGATATCATCAATGGAGAAAAGGGGATGTTCCTTTTGTTTGTGAAAACAGCAAAAGAGTAGCAAGACCTAAGCTTTTGTTTCTTGTTCTTCTATCTTTTATCTCTTTTAGCTTTATTTTAGCTCCCCTTTTCTTCACATCTGCTCCTACTCTTTCTCTTTTATGTAAGTTTCTTTCTTTCTTCTCTCTGTTTTCAACTCTTTTTTCTGCTTTGTTTCTCTTTTTCTAACTCTTTTTTATGTACTGTGGTGTATTTTGCAGATTCATTTGGTTTTGAAGATGAAGGGGTTGTTTCTAAATCAGATGTATATGCTTCTGTTTGTTCCTCTGTCTCTAATGGTTAGTACTTAGTTGCTTTTATGTTCATCTGTTTTTTTTTTGTTGTATAGTATTTGTTACAGCAAAAAGGGTGCTTTTTTTTCCTCTCTAAAGATTCCCAATATTTTTGATAAACCATTTTTGGAATTTTTCATATTATCACCATAAGTTTATAGGCTCTAGGCCTTTGATTGCTTTTGTAGAGGAAAGTAAGTTCCTTTCCTATTACTTTTATAACATCTATTACTCCGTCTGTTTTGATTCGGTACGGAGTTTAAGAAAGTAAAGAAGCTTTTGAATCGTGTGGTCGTAAATAGGTAGAATGTACCAAATGTGATCTTAAACATGTTACGGGGAGCGTTCATATTAAAGAGTTGCCATGAAACTGACTAAAAGGAAAAGTAAGTCAAACAAATTGAAATAGAGTGAGGAGTAGGGTTATTTAGTTTGATGATTATAGAAAATGAGCTTATATGAAGAACTGGGGATTCATACCACCGACCCCGACTTGTTTGGGATTGAGGCGTAGTTATTGATGTTGTTTTCTTCTTGTTGTTGTGTGTGTCTGTTGTAATCTAATCTTGTTTTGAAATGCATAATTAGAGCACAATATCAACCTTAATGCTTGCTTTTTTGTTTTACCAACTTCTCTTTTTCAATTGTTGAGAGATTTTTTTTATCATAATGTAGGGTCAATATGCTGTGATAGAAGTAGCATTCGTTCCGATATCTGTGTACTGAAAGGAGATGTAAGAACAGATTCTGCTTCCTCCAGAATTACCCTCTACAGAAGCAATGTTTATGGCAGTCAAGTTATTGGGGCCTCTGGTGAAAATGATGAGATATTCCAACACGAAAAGATTAAGCCGTATACTCGGAAATGGGAAAAGAGTGTAATGGACACCATTGATGAGTTGGACCTTGTTACAAAGGGAGAGAATTCTGCTATTCATCAGAAGTGTGATGTGCAACATGATGTGCCTGCTGTGTTCTTCTCTACTGGAGGTTACACTGGTAATCTTTACCACGAATTCAACGATGGGATTATGCCTCTTTACATAACTTCTCAGCATTTCAACAAGAAAGTTGTGTTTGTAATCCTTGAGTATCATGATTGGTGGATTTCTAAGTACGAGAACATACTTCCTCACCTCACTGAATATCCTATTATCGATTTTAGAGGTGATAACAGGACTCATTGCTTCCCTGATGCCGTAGTTGGTTTAAAGATCCATGATGAGCTAACTATCGATGCATCATTGATGGGAAGAAACAAGACCATTAGGGATTTCCGAGACATGCTAGACCGAGCTTATTTGCCTCGAATTAGAGGTTTGATCCAAGAAGAGGAACATGAAACACAATTGGATATGAATATATCTGCTTTGTCACCGTCAGCCAAGACAAAGATAGAGACGACTGAAGAAAAGCGGGACGTGAAGAAACCTAAAGTGGTCATCATAGCTAGAAATGATTCAAGAGCTATACTCAATGAAGATTCATTAGTTAAAATGGCAGAAGGTATTGGGTTCCAAGTGGAAGTTTTGAGGCCTCAACGAACGACTGAGCTAGCAAGAATCTATCGGGCTCTTAATTCCAGTGATGTTATGATTGGAGTTCACGGTGCTGCTATGACTCATTTCCTCTTCATGAGGCCTGATTCTGCTTTCATCCAAATCATTCCGCTAGGAACAGATTGGGCAGCAGATACTTACTATGGACTACCCGCAAGGAAGTTAGGTCTCAGGTACATTGGCTACAAAATCCTTCCACAAGAAAGCTCTTTGTACAACGAGTACGAGAAAAGTGATCCTGTTCTTACAGACCCCGACAGTGTGAACAACAGAGGATGGGAGTTCACGAAAAAGATCTACCTTGATCGTCAAAATGTGAGGTTGAACCTTCGAAGGTTCCATAAGAGATTGCTTCGTGCCTATTACTATTCTATGGCAAAGAAGAATGGTCGTCTTCATCATCAAAATCAGTAATCTTTTTCCATCTTTGCGGTTACTGGAGTGGACGGGAATAATCTCAGTAGTTAATAGTTCTTAGAGTTGTACATCAATACTCACAAGAAAAAAATTAGTAATTTTTTTTTTATAGATCATTTTGCATTTGTTGTAAATCAAGTAGGAAAAATACACTCTTTGGTATATACTGCATTCACTTCATTCTTTTTCTCTTTCTTCTGATTTCTGTAGTTGTGATTCTTTTGCAAATTATATGTCAATGTGATTCTTATTCTGGATATCTACTAGTACTTGAAGCACGAGCCTTGTCATAACTGGTAAAGTTGTTGTTATGTGATCAGGAGGTCATTAGATTCAATCAGTAGAGATAGGTCTTCTTGTAGAAATGCAAGATAAAACTGCTTATAATAGACCCTTTATGGTCCGACACTTCCCCGGACCCTGAAATTGGAAGTTCACACTCAACACAATGTAAAGTGCTTATACTCTCTCTGAGCCCTCCATAGAATGGCACATCACCAGCCTTGCTTTAGTTCTCTTCTCGTTCAATGTTGTCTTTTTAGCGCGATGGTGAACTTGACAATCTGAGCTAGAGTAACTGCGAAAGCTTGGTGCATCAGACTGCCCTTTTTGATTATTATTAGCTTCTATATAGAATGGAGAAACATACATACATCCTGACAAATGAACAGTGACCTTAATATTTTTAAAATTCATGGCGCGTAGGACTCATTAAAATGCTGGAAATCTTTTTCCAACAATAAAATGGAAAGACGCCTTAATCATTGACTAATTAGTATTTAGAACACAAATCCAACAGTGTATTTGCACTTCAGCAGGCTATAGATCAATTTTTTTTTTTTATTTCCTATTGACAAGCTTTATTTGTTTATATCTTTTCTATCTACTTTGCCAACCTCATCCCACTATACCATTCAGTTTTTAAAGAATTGGCAAAGTCTTGCTGTACTGAAAATGGTTGTGTAAACAATTGCACAAAACAGAATATGGTATCCAACAAGGGCCTAGCTTATGTTGTAGAAGATTCTGCCAAAACATTACAATTAAGTATGAGAATGACCAACATGGATTATAGGTAGGATAATTGAAATTTCTCCATCCTTGACCAACTGTCTCAAATTTGAGCTTTCAATTAGGAATGTCGCCCTTAGAAATAAGACCCAATATGCGCATTCAAATTAATCGACTCCTGAGTAAGAAATATCTGATACTTAAGCTCATCACAACTTATTTACCCTAGAAAAGAAGAGCCCTGACAATTGCATTTTGCTTTCAAGATGCCAAGAAAATAAAAAGAATTAAGCTTATAAGTAACTTATACTCTCCATAATTAAGTATTTTAAAAATGTTTCAAAATAAAACAAGAATTTTATATTATATTTCTTTCACAAAAGAGAAAAGTAAAACACACCTAATTATCACTTTTTTTTAAACTAGTTTTATACTTAAATTATTTATTGTTTTATTACCTATTTAAATTCACTTTTTATTTTATATTAAAACACGTCTTGATATTGAGTTAGCTAGATATTTTTTTCCAAATCAATAACATGTAGGCTAATTCAATATCAATATGTGTTCTAATACAATAAAGTGATAATCGAGATATAGAACTTGTTAAATATAATACTTGTCTAGATATAGAATAATGAATAATTGACGTATAAAACTCGGAAAAAAATATAATTAACGTGTGTTTTTTGTCTTCAACTTCACAAAAATGATTCAAGACATTTCTTTGACGACCTTTAGTACTTTTTACCAACAGTTGGGGATTTCCCGCTGATTACCACCGACTCAAAGACGCGACGGTGGAGTTCGAAATTCAATTCCCGACCACCGTGAAATGGCGGAACTGAGGCAGAGAGCGGCGGTGGAGATGGAGGCAACGATTGATTCAATCGGTGACGACCTTCTCCATAACATCCTCTCTCGTCTTCCAGCCTTAGCCTGTGCAAACGCCGCTTGTGTTAACCGCTCATGGAACCTCATTATCACTAGCCTCCTCTCTCTCCCTAACCTCTCGTCTTCTCTATCTATCAATCCTTCTCTCCAGGTTCTCGTCTGAACTTATAATCGAGTTCATCTAAATTCAGTACTTTCAACGCCTAATATAAATTTATGTATAGAAATTCAGTAAATTTGCAACAATTAGGTCTAAATTCGTAACTTTCAAAATGTAATAAGTTGAAACTGTTTAGTTTAAATCCTGAATCCGTCAATGCTTACGAAGAATTGTTCTTTTTGCTTGAATTTCTCTAGAATGAGTGACTTATAAATTCAATTCTGATGTAGGATGCTGTACATGAGGCTGTTGACAAGGTTTTGTCGAAACCTGTTCGACCTCAGTTCGCCATTGCTTCCATTGGTCCTACTTTTAGCTTGCAACAAGCTCACCAGCTCGTATGTGCTCTTCTATCTTTTTAATTGATTAAAGATCATATATATAGTTTCTTTTAAATCTATTTACATTTTCAAATGTTATATGTTGCTGTCTTTTGCAAAAGTTTTGTTCTTGATTACATTAGAAATAAGCTCTATATGCAGTTGTATGATTGATGGATGTTATTATTTTGCAGATAACTGGAAAATTAGGGTCCAGAATTCCAATTATTACTCTGATATCTCAAGGAATTTTCGGTTGCAATGCTGTTAATGATGAATTTGAAGAGGTCAGTTAAGAGGCCAAGACTAAAAATAATTTTTTGGGTCAAATTTGTATGCTTTTGTTATGAGAATTGAAGAAGATATTTCTCCAGGTTCAATGGCAATTTATTGAGAATGACGAGGCTCATCCTGATCATGGGAATGAGAACCATGGCGTTTTACTTACAGTTGGTTTCTTTCCAGGATTGAAAGTGAGTTTGATCCCATTGTTATCGAAAACTCAGGTAACATTTTACTTTAAATACTACCCTAACATATTTTAGAAATAAATCTGTGATATTGAGAGGATGCTGAACTTTTACTGTGGGAATTGATTTCAAATTATGGAATTCAGTTTTATGAACTTCCTACATGGGATATGAAACAAACTACTAGTTTCGATCTAAATGGAAATTGTACTAACATAATTTGTAATGGGCTAAATTAATTCGGTGAGCACAAATGTCAGGGAACTCAAGCACTCATGATTGATGAACTTGTGCGAAATATCAGGGAATGCTCGTCCTCTGTTTCTGGTTCCGCATCACCGGTGGCTATTCTGTTATTTTCTGTAAGTCGGTTGTCTCATTGTCTTTATTTTTTTTCTTTCTATCTAAAAGAAAGAAGCTTTCATATTTACACGTCAAATCAATGACACATTGTGGATATAGCAATAAATGTAGCCTAATGCCAATGGAATCAGGACATGTACAACACGCACGCTAATCAGTTCACACTGGATTGTGTTAAAAGTTAGAAACACTTTTGGAATATGCTGCTTTCTGCTCTCTATTTGTAATTTAGCTGTTCTTTTGGGTTCATTTTAAATCTCATAAAAGTCATTTACATGTTGGTGGTAGGATCACGAAACTGACATGAAACCGGTTCTTCAAAAGTTGGGCAAGCTTTTACTTTCTAATCAACAAGCTTTCTTGCTTTCCTTTCATGATAAACTTTATTTTCTTAAATTTACTGTTACCATAAATCACCAATGTTTTAAGACAAAAAGGAGGCAGTGTTGTCTACTCAATTCTGTGATAAACATTACGATAACTCAAATTATATTTCCGTGCATTCTTTACTTTTTGTAGATTATGCCTTTTGCCCAGAGACTGTAATTGTGGGTGAAGGAGGTTCACAGTTCTTATACCAAGGGGAAGCCACAGTAAACCATTGTAATGACGCAGAATACAGTTCCGCTGCTGTTGCTCTTTCCTTTCTTAGGGATACTGGCAATCCTCCTGGTATGCATTGCTTCTCAGCTGAAACTTTGCAATTGAGCTTTAAATTGTGAACTGCTTTTGTTTCCAGAGAGATTAGTTTCTTTAATTAATGAATTTATAATTTTACCTTAACAATAAAAAAATTAAAGAAGATAATAGTTTATTGAAGTGATGAGAAAACCTGTGTACACTGTACAAGGTGTATACAAAAGTAAACAATACTACAAAAAGACATGAGTAGGCTTCAAGTGGAAAAGAATTGACTTATGCTGTTGTGGTCTGTTGAGTTGTGATGCCGGCAAAGGCGAACCTAAGATTTGAAGACTGCGAGAGCATCTAGCAGAACTTTCAATGACGATTAACGATAATGTTGTATTCGATTGTTCACTAATGGCTTGAACAATACGGAAAATATTAAACATAAATATGAGTTCTAAGCTAATACTTGAACTTCACTTTGTTATAATAAGAGTATTGGATGGTCATGAGTTCGAATCTCTGATCTAGCAATTTTAATTAATGTTATAAATAAGCGTTTTAAATAAAAAATTTATAAAAAACAATGAAATGGAGTTCTAGACAGAATCAATCCCTAGTCGTGCGGGTGGGTGCTTTGGCTTACACCAACAGCCCAAGGTGCACTTTTGATCTCTCTATGGGTGCACTGTTAGTTATAAGTTTTTCAAGATATATATACATATATACACATGTTTTTCCCCTTAAAAACTTTGAAGGACTTGACATCAAACTTGTCTTGGTGCTAGCATCTTTGAAGTTCCCAATTCCATCAAATTTTTTCTTTTGATAAAACATCAAATTACCCATTGAATTACAAAGAAAGCGATAAATTTGACTCAACTTTTCAGATCGGATTAATTCCTTAACTAATAATTAACAAAAGAGTAGAAAGCAGACAACATCTCACTTATCCTTGTACATGTGCATAAAAATATGACGTGCTAATAAGTATTAAAGGACGAGAAAGGGATAAAAGACAATTTCCCAGCTACACTGAATGGGTATCACCTAGGGACTATGTTGTCTGATTTGGGTGCGGTTGCGAGAGTCGGATTTGGCAAAATCCAAATTTTAAGATTTGAGGGGACGTATCCGAGTATGGATACGGGTGCGGGGATTTGGCTAAATAAAATTCAACATTACAAAAATAGAGTTATAAAGATATTCTAAGTTTGAGAGATATTTTGTGATAAACTTACATGTATAATGTAAAATTCAATCTTTCATTCTTCAAGATGGCATTACTCTTCCATTCCTCCTATGAAGACAACAAAATAAAAACTAAGCATTAAAAACATATTACAATAGAATAAATATAACTAAAAGAATAAAAAATATATTGAAAGAAAAGAACTAACCTCATAACAAGGACAATAACTCTTGAAATAAAAAATATAACTTGAAATAAGATCCCTTAAACAAAGTGACAGTGGAAAACTAGAGTTATTAAAATTTAAGATATAAACAAAGATATTAATCCACGATTTAGCTATTCATAATTAGTGAATCACATGACTAATCAGTATTCAGTACTCCAAGTAAAAATTCACTAACAAAAAACAAGAGAGCATCTCAAGTTAAGTCATAACTCATAACTAACAGAACAACAAAGTATTGTCAACTAGCAAGTTATTTAAGTTGGCTACTCTACCGCATCTTCTTCAACTTAAAAAATACCATGAATAGTATCAAAAAAGTCTGATTGGCGGAAATGAGATCTTTCCCCTCATGCTCAAAGATTATTGTCTTAACCTTCTGGAAGAATTAAATGCTCAAAGATTATTTTCTTAACCGGAAATCAAAGATTCTTTTTTCTGGCATTTATATCCATAGCTGTAATTGACAGTCTGTAGACCTTTTCTCTATTTATCATTGCCTTGCTTTCTGATTACTCTGTCAAATTTCTGGGATGTTTATTATTGCTGCCATTTCTTTGGACTTGTAAGCAGGTGTAGGGGAAACTCAATTTCATGTAGTGCTAGCCCCTGGCATTGCCCAAATTGGGCCTACCTACAAGGCTGTTGCGGTCAAGGAGAGACCTGGAGACTTTTCTACTTGGCTCACGGCGAAAAGAGAAGCACAAGTTGAAAGTCTTGATGGTCTGACTATGTTAGATCAGATCTATGATGAGGTAAGATAGAATAAAACTTAAAACTCGCTAGAATGCTATGTAAGGGTTACGACGGATGGGACCTTAACAAGGCAATTTCTAAGATAAGATGGACTCGGCTGCCTTCCCCGCTAAAAATCTTTCCCGACGGTCGCTCAAGCACTTTCACGCAACAAGAGAGCAAAGCGTATCG
The DNA here is from genome assembly GCF_900185275.1 of Solanum verrucosum. Classification (NCBI taxonomy): domain Eukaryota; kingdom Viridiplantae; phylum Streptophyta; class Magnoliopsida; order Solanales; family Solanaceae; genus Solanum; species Solanum verrucosum. Next base: position 747,269 of record NW_026020420.1, read on the forward strand.
TATCTTGCGCCATCCGAATAGGTTTCAAAGCAAGCAGTACGGCGCAACAGAGGAAACAACTTGTAATGTAGATTGTAGTCAGTTAATTAGATCCAACTATTTAAGTAGCTAGTTATAGAAAGAAGTAATTCACAGTTGGTTTTTCCCTAATGAAAGGAGAGGAAAGGAAAGAGTAGTGTATTTGAACACCGCCTCATAGTAATATGTTATCTTCCGTTTCCCTTTGATACTTCCATCACAGCTAATTAACTAAGTCTTGAAGTTGAGATAGTGCTGGGTCACTAAATCTTAAAACTCCATCTCTCTATTTGACCCCCCAACACACACATAGAGGCACTGGCATTAGGCTAAAGAGCATGAGAAAAGAGGGCTGGTGGGTTTAGCAAGATGCACATTTACATATTGGTCTTAGACACACCAGAATTTTCCACGTGTTAAATTCATATCCCTTCGGGGAAAGCGTTATCCCCTTCCCACCCTCAAATACCCCCACCCACAAAATCCCAGACCATTCCACTGTGCCAGTTGGTACAAATCGAAGATGGCAATATCTTTTGACTCTTGGTCGCATGGAAAAGGTATATTCTAAGTGAAGCAATGATAATCTAATTATATTTCTGATTGTAGGACATCCCTAAATGGTTTAGAAAGTTATTATGTGCGAAGCCTAGTATTTTGTGAAGGTACTACCTAGTTGGAGATAGTTGTCTTGTTTGCTTAAACATGATTAGGTTGAAGTTTGAAAAGGAGTAGTTGAATTGAAGTGACATACTTTATTTTTATTTTTCAAAATTGTTTAGTTAAGTAGCTTCAATTCACTGCATATCGAAGCAATGAAGATAATTCTCACTTTTCTTTCTGATTTCACTTCCACCAGTTTGGAGGTGATCTTTATTGTTCTGCTCTCTATATTGGAGTCTCTAAAAGAAGAAAGTGCTCAATTGGGAAGGAAAGAGCAAGTTGGATATATTTGCAGGAATTCCATGAGGTTTTAAGGTAAGTTATAGTGCTCAGGCTTGATCCTTTTTTCAACGTGCAACTCGTGATATTGAAATCTTTTAGATTACATTCATGGAGAAGGTCGTCTTAACTTTTTAATGCTCAAGCATTATTTGTTTTTGAAAGTTCAAACACACTTCTTGTGGTTTTACTGGAAATGATATTTTTCTTTTATTAAGTATATTGTAAAATTATATCATTTCAGCCTTGTGTTCAGTTCTAGTCTTAATTTTCGTCACATTATTTGTTTGGGAGGTGGATAATGTGTAGAGCATGCTGGCCGTGAATAGAAGCATGGAGCCCTCCTATTCTTCGGTTTTACTTCTTTATACCCGTGGATATGCTTGTCAACACTTTTTAGTTGAAATCAAACAATGTTGAAGACCTATTTATGCTTTATTTTCCCTTCATTTTGTAATTCAACATAAAATCTTGCAGAGGGGATGAGGAGTATCTGTATGTTAACGGTGTTGGAATCAGAAGTGGAGACTCCTTCCAATTCTACCTTGCGAATGCTAATGCTACACGTGATTCTTGCAACAATGCATCAAACAACTTAACATGTTTGAAGCGAGATCTCGACCACCAAAATGCTGGTCGTTCTACTAGTAACAATGTAAATAGCAAGAAGTCAGTTTTTGGTTGTATCATGTTCTCTTGCTGTGGTCGTGGCGAGTTTTTTCTTCAACCTATTCTTGATTGCTCACCGTTCATGGAGAACTTCCCTGAGATTACTTTTTCTGGAACTTTTTCTGCTGCAGAAGTTGCACGTGGAGATTTAAGCCCATATGGACCGGTGTCTGAAGAACACAGTTCTCTACGCTGCTGTTTGCACGTGTATAGCACTGTCTACCTGATTATGTCATACACCGCTGCATCGCCATCGACATGATAGGTGCTGGCACCATTATAATTTACATCTGTAGTTGCTAAAGATCATGCTGCCATTGACATTATATGAAAGCACCATGGGTTACTTCAGCAAAGCCATTGGAGCCTGTTGCCAAATTTGGCCTTCTACTTAGATTAATCCTTTTGTTGTAACTTGATATTTATGTAAATTAAGCTCCCGTTTGCACATAAATGTTGAAGTTGAAACTTGAAAATGTCGAGTTTTAGAAGTTGTATTTGGACATGCATTGTGTTTGCAATTTTTTCTTTTGAAGATCTGTGCGTGGAAGTCCCAAAAATAGGCTGTCCTAATTTTTGGAGTTTGAAAATATTTGAAGATCAAAATTTTAAAATTTATGGTCAAACTCTAGCTAAGTTTTGCGAATTGTTCCTCTACGTTGGTTTGTTTTGTGCAAGCAAAGAATTGGTCATAAAAAGAAGATAATTTCCTTGCATTTTTAAACTTTCCTTGATTTTCATCTCTTTCCTTTTCTCTTTACTTTAACAAAACAAGAAAGAAACTGCAAAATTTTCCTTTACTTTCCACTTTCCATAGTTACCACTTACCAAACACGTTAAGAAACCAAAGTAAAAGGCTTTCTCACTAAAAGAGGAAAGAAGAATTAACCTAAATTATCACCTACCCAACCACTTAAACTAAAAATAATCGGCAAATGTATAATATATGTATGCTTCACGTATAATATGTGTATAATCAAAGTATAATTTATGTATACTAGTTTTAACAAAAGTAAACAGTGAATCTGACTGGCTATTTGTGTAAAGATTCCTTCACTCTTGAAAATGAAAAGTTGGCAAGAATGAGGATACCAAATCGATATGATATTACCTTTGTTTCATATTAGTTGTCCACTTTCTTCTTTACACACTAATGGCGAAGCCATGATTTTTAATATAGGGTTCAAAATATGAATAAGTAAACACATGAGCTAGCTGAAGGAGGTTTAACATATACTATATATACATAAAAAATAATTTTTACAACAATAGGCCCAAGCTGGCTCCACCCCTGTTACAACAACAATAAAATACCCGGTGAAATCCACAAGGTCTGGGGATGATAGAATGTAAGCAGACGTCACCACTACCTCGTGAAGGTAGAAAGACTGTTTTCGAAAGACCTTCAACCCTGTTACACTCCCCTTAAAAATCATAATTTGAGATAATTATTTATAGTAAGATGGACAACTAATATCGGAAAGAGAAATAATCTAAACAATTCTTTTTAAAGAAAAGAGAAAGAATCCATAAGTGGGAAAACCAAAAGTGCAAGACGGCAAAACCATATTTAAGGTACCTTACCACATTTAGAAAATCCAATATTTCCTTCCAATATTTTCCCTTCCAATTAAGGTAGTACTATTAATTAATTACCATTTACCCAACAATTCAACTTAACCATAATATTATTTCTATATAATAGATGATGAATCAGTTCACATTGGCAATTATATAACATCCATTGTATTTGTGTTAAAAAAAAATTAAACCAAGACTCTTTTTAATCCTTTTTTCTTCCTCTCTTATTTTAATTTTTTTCTTAGGGTTTTTCAAACTTTGTAATAAAAAAAAATGGGAAGAGGGAAAATAGAGATGAAGAAAATTGAGAACACAAGTAGTAGACAAGTAACATTTTCAAAAAGAAGAGCAGGACTTTTTAAGAAAGCTGAAGAATTGTCTGTTCTTTGTGATGCTGAAATTGGTGTTATTGTTTTCTCCAATACTGATAGGCTTTATGAATTTGCTAGCTCTAAATCCAGGTATACTTGCTTTGAAAAGTGTTATTTGAGTCGAGAGTTTATTGAAAATCGAATTTATATTTGCATAAGATAAAATATGCGTACATCCCCTTCTCCAAGCCCCATGAAATTATTATTAGTACTAAATTTATTTGAATTATTAAATTTAATTATATGAAGAAAAAAAAAGAATAATTTTTTGGGTGAAATCTTGAGTGTTAGGTAAGGTGATTGTGATTAATCCATTTTTTTGGGCACTTATTAGATATTATATACATTTTCATTTTTTGGTAAATAAGTAGTAATTTGTCATTTAATTTGATTATTGTTCCTCTATGTTAATATATGTTTGTGCAGCATGGAAAAAATTGTGGATAGATATAACAATTCTTCACATTCATCTGAGCATCCTACAGTTGAAAATTTGGTAGAGGTATTAGATTATATCTAAATTTAATTAATTAATTAAGTAATCAATATTGAAGTAATTAGTCACTAATTTGCTTGATATTCCCTTTCATTAATTTCAGCCTGAATTGAATTCCTTGAAAGCTGAAGTTGCAAAATTACGAAAGGCTACCGGGTAAGCTCTTTGAAGATCGTTACTTTCTTCGTCTTTAATTTATGTGATATCTTTTAAATTTCAAAAATAAAATGATCTCGATCTTTTTATTTCTTTTAAATATTTCAAATTGTCAATTATTATGCATTATAGTACTTTTTATATAGTTTCCAAATATGTTAAAATCATGATCAACAACAAAAAAAATTGACTCTCGAAATTCAAACAGTGTCACATTAATTTGATTCTTGAAAAAGCTGGATTAATTTGACCTAAATATGTAGCCTAGAATAATGACCTATGAGAATTTCTTCAAAATATTTTTAAATTTTATATTATTTGATATGTTATAACTTATATATAACAATAATAAAGAAAAAAGAATAGTTTTGTTGGTTTCATTTGATAATTAAAAAAAGTTATAAGAAAATAAAATTAAAAAAACGGTTAGAGTTGGACGGATTTTGACATGATCGATTGTTTACCCATCTTAATCCAACTCATCTCAGCTCAAATAATGTATGAGTGGATTAATTTAACTCCGTTTATTTATCTCAGCTCAAATAATGTACGAGCGGATCAATATAACTCCGTTTATTTTAAAACGTCTAAATTTATTCTAACCCGTCCATTTGATACCTTGATTATCAGTATATATAAATTAAATTCTTCGTAATATTTTACATATTTATAAAGGAGGATGATGGGGAAAGAACTAGATGACCTGGACTTCAAAGAATTGCAGCAATTAGAGCATCAACTAACTGAAGGCATTTTATCTGTTAAGAATAAGAAGGTAATTAATCCATCTAGCATCATTAATCAATATTAATTATGTTTAATTATTGTTAATTAAATCATCTTTTGAAAACATGTCTATAATTTTTCAGGAACAAGTACTGTTGGAGCTACTTGAAAAATCAAATCTGCAGGTACACTTTAATTATTGTAATTACATATATTAATCTTTTGAATTAAAGTAAATGGAAGAATATTTAAGCTTAAAAAAATAAGAAAGGGAAACAATGCAACATGTTATATTAAATTATGTTTCATCGTAGTATGGAAACAAAAAACACGAGGTGATTTTTTTTCTATATACTCAAATCTTGACCGACAGGAGAGAAAATACAGGTTAAATTATACTGATAGTGTAAACATTATCCACAATGGTATATAAATTCATTATTGGAAACTTAAATAAACACTTTGTTATTTTATTTGTTTTTAATTTTTCGAATATTGATTATGGTCTAATATTTTGATTATTTTTTTAAAATTTAAGATTGAGGAACTTGGACACAAATCCTGTAATCATTATCCTGAAAATTATGAAGCAGCAAGGAAAATTTCTGGTGGAAATTCAACAGTTATTTGTGATTTTAAATCAGTTGGAGAAGAAAATTCAGACACTTCTTTGAGCTTAGGGTAATGTGAACTCAACTTTTTCTTTCTGTTTTTTCCTTTCTTATTTCATAAGGGTCGCACTTTAATGAGCGTGATGTAGACAATCTATTTTATTGCAAGTATTAGTGACTGTTTCTAAAGCTCGAACCCCTTGAGGTCATATAAAGACAACTTTATTGTTGCTCCAAGACTCTCTCTTGACTAAAAAAGAATTCAGATATATACATCACAAGATTTACGAACATCGTATGACTTATATACAATTACTTATAGTTATTTTTAGGCGATCGTTACTAATATGTTTTTTTTTTTTCATTTGTGCAGACTATCAGTTGCTACAAGTCAGAAGAAAAGAAATCCAAAAATTGAATGCACTTCAAATGATTCTGAGAATCTAATGATTTTAGATTAATATTTTCTTGAATACAAACTCACATTTTCATAATATTTATTGTTGTGTTTATGTTTTTAGGCATTTTGCGCTACCTATAATTCTATGTCACTAGAAAGTTGTAAGACCATCACATTAATGTTGTGTATTTTTTTGGTTTTTCATTCGGAGTCTAGTATTCGCCTTGAGGTTTTCTGATTAATCAAATTTTGTATCGCATAAAATTCATTTAAGAAAAAAAATACTCCCTTTTAGAATTTTTTCTATTTTTATGACTCAAACCAATCACTTGCATAGAATATATAATAACATGTAATTACAAATATTTATTTTTAAAAATGACATAGAGATATATGATTATCAATTCAACGCCTTAGGATTTTTCGATACCTTGTTTATGAACTATTATTTGCTTATTTGATAAGATTATTTAATAGTTGCAAAAGTTGAATAATTTTCACAAATAGCGAGGCTTTTATGTTTATGAAAAAAAATACAACTTAAAAAATTCAAATTATATGTCCAGCCAAAATTTCAACTCCAAATCAACGCAATTTCAAATCATTCATGTCTGACCCTAAAAATATAAATTGTACACATGATAGAAAGAAAATAAAAGTCACACCATTTTTCAACTCCGACTCTAGATCCTGAATTCACCTCTGCCTACTCGTTCTAGTCTGGTCCTATAGTACGCGGACACGAGGCAATATGTGGTTTTGATTACAATGCAAAAATTTTCTTCTGGCAAAATCTCCCAATATGAACACTCGAAACATCTTATCCTATCAATGCCAATGACAAATGTCACTATTGTTACACTAACCATCAGGTCGATGAGGCTTTCCCAGGAGATGTTTTCTATTTACATTCCCGTCTCTTAGAAAGAGCAGCTAAACGATTGGACTAGATCGACACAGGTTAAGGCTAAACCGATAACACAACACTGCCAACAAATTGGGCTAGACAGAAGAAACAACATTTCTTAGTTAGTACTCATACCACCTTAGGTTGGATTTGCTCAAAGTCAAAAACCTCAAACATGAGGCGTCTTACATCTGGCTTACCATAAATAGCGTAAGAGAGTCCATGGATAGCTTGTTGAACGGAAGTTGTAGCTGGATTCCTGAGCCTACGATTGTGCTCGAATGCATCCTGAACCTCCTCACTGTATATGATAAAGCGATGTAGATTCTTTTCTCGCAAATATCTCCCACAGAATTTGTTCATCACAACACGCCTGTGTCTCTCTTGCAGCCATCTCCCAGGAGCATCGAGATGCTTCATAAGTAATCTTTCCGCCATTACCAAATCCTGTATCACGAGAAGGAAACTATCAACGTTTTCTACAATCGAACTTGATGCTTAGCAGACTCAGCTGGCATTAGTGTACATTCTAGATTAATCGTCATCCATAAACAGAAAGGTGGCTTCGTTTTCCTGATTCTGTCCCAAACACAAACTAGAAAACGGAACAAAAGAAAGCAACGCAACCACATAAATCTAGCCGAAACATTATCACATACCTGGATTTTTTGACCAAGATACTCAAGCCGCTCAAAGCAAAACCTTGGATGCTCAAATTTGTATTTTGATGGGTGCAAGAAAGCGAGCTGCAGTTTATATAGCAGAAAAATTCGCAGTATAGGTAAGTTTTTGCAATACTCATTGATAGACTTATGGAAAGAGACATCATGATACTGATATATAAACAAACACCATAGACAACGAGACGTCAATCAAAATGGAGTAAAAGAATTTAAGGTCTTTATAACGGGAGGGGAACAATAATATAAAGCCAAGTAAACAACAAATTGGATTTGATAATTGACTTCCGGAAGATGGTTAATGTTGTATGGCATCAATAATTACAAAAGGCTAAAGAGGAACTTACACTGTAAAGGCATATGCAGTTTGTACTCTACTATAACTCCTTATTTGTTAAACGTATACTAAGTTTAGAATTTAAAACCATACAAGCAATTTATTTTTTGATAAGGTAATTTGCTCCCTTGATGACTCGAGCCCACAAAAAGTAGTGGTTTTTACATGTTCCTCACAGATTGTTGTGTTCAAACTACAGCCTGAAGAGTAAATACCTGTAAACCAAGTCCAAGTTCAATGTTTCTGGCTTCAGTAATCTCAGGAATTCTATCATTCATAGCCAATGGGTACCCCAGTGTCTGCATAACTTGAGGTCTGCTTGTATAATCCCATACATTACCACGGAACCTATGCATGCCTGGTGGAACACACGCCCTAAAAACCCTTGGGTGCGCAAAAAGAGCATCCTCTGGAGGCTGTCAATCATAAACACAGAAATGAATAAGGAATTTGAGTTCAGATGGTCATTTCCTTTCTTCAAGTTGCAATTGTTTGCACTGATATATTTGAGCAAGCAATTTATATTAAGGTGAATAAAAATGCATTAATATGAAGAATGAACAAGCACCCGTATACAAGTATACCAAGAAAGTAGAAAACATTACAAAAATATATCAAGAGATTCACGTATGTACCAGGTATACTAGCTTTTGCATGTGATTCTTAGCTTTTACAATGCGATTGATACTAGTGAAAGGACTTATTCCTTCTCCCTACTTTTTTTTATAAGGTAACTTTAAAGAGTTAAAAAAGGATCAAGAGAGTTCTGAAAGTTGCAAACTAAGTAACAACCTAAACAAACTAAAGGTACATTTTCCCTACTTTTTCCCCTGTTTTTCTTCAAAAGGAGGCTAATATTGATGCTTGTCGCAGTATTTTAAGTTATTGGAATTTAATCCAAAAAAGAACACTCTTTAAGATTGGGTGAGAAAATTAGACATTTATATAAGATAAAAAGTTCAGATCTTGCCTTATACGCAGCAACATCTTGCCAGCTAAGCTTTCTGCCTTCAAATTCTACTGAGACATAGTCTACGTCTTCCAACTGTCTCCTCAATTTGGGCTGGCAGTCTTCAGCCTCAGGATCCATTCCAAACACTTCAAATAGGACCCGATAAACTTCAGGCATTCCAAAACACAAGTATATTGCTCCAAACAAAGCCCAGAACACAGATCTGTCAAGTAATCATGGAATTCAAGCTAGTATGAGGCAGTGGTAGTAGCTAGGTAGCTAAATAATATCACAAGAAAACAAAAATCATGCGGATAAGAAAGATCAGGACATTGAAGAGCATCATAAAACAGGTTCTACCAAATGAGAATTGTTACATGGAATAAATCCATTACTATCATAAAAGTGGGAAGACTCAAAGTGAAGTATTGATAGACAAAAATGTCCATATAAGGTTGATGGGCCTCTTAAAATGCATTCCTTGACATTAATGTACAAAGAAACAACTACAGACTAGAACAGGCTATATTAATCATGTTCAGACATATTGTGTTGTAAGGATCTATAGTTCAAACAATTTTTTTAGAATATTTGGTTCAAAATTCTATAATACTTGCATTGTACTCATGCAGTGCACGTACTTATGAACTAGTTATATTATAGATCAAATTTCGAAGTATAACATAATTTGGCAATGCCAAAGAAACCTTCTTCAAAGAGGAATTCTTGTTTGTTCACTTCGATGTCTTAAAAAATAGGAGAGTAGCTGCTGAAACTCATGAACCAGAATGGCCACTTCAGACATAAGAACTTTATGCATCCTAACCTATTGTAGCATATAGATTGAAAGGTTGATACTTCTACTTTAATCACTACACCAGATCAAGACTAAATGTAGTCTAAACTTTTTCAATCAGTATTAATCTTTGGTTGATCCACTTAATACGCAATCTTGATCAAAGTTCTTCTCTTCCCTACAGCACCACATTCTTCTGTGTTCTGCAGAATTGTTCTGATACTTCCACTCCACGTACTATTATCATAAAACAAAGCCTGCACCTAAGCCTACTTGGATTGTGTAATAAACCTCATACTTTAGGAAGTAAAACTCATAGACCATGGTGTTTAGAGGTCGATCATTATTTTCTTTCTTCAACTAAGAAACGCCACATTAGCAAGATTATCAAGGAAAGAAGTAAGAAACTAGTATCTACTGTTGACTGCTCAGAGGTGGGGGAATATAGTGTTGCTAAAACGTAAAGCATACACACAAGGATTACTAATAAATAGCTCAAGAGTATGACATGACGAAACAAAACCAAATGAATACAATTATTCAGTTCCACCTAAAAAATTTGCATGTACATGAAATGATGAATTAAAACTAATAAAGTTCAGAGCTTTTCTAGGCAATGTATCCAACTGAAATTAAAATAGCAACTACCAAATGTCAATCAAAGAACCAAGATATCAACTTACTTGACCGGCGGTTCCCTATCCAATCGTTTCAACTTATCCATATCATCATATGGGAAAATCAAATTCTGCAAGCTGGCATTTTTAATCCACCTAGGCATATACCTTTTCCCAATCAATGCATACACCCTTTCCCTCATTGGACCAGGAGACTCCCTAGGATACCTCTGCAAGAAAAACTCGCACATCGCCAATTCAAGAACATACTCCCCTAAAAAACCCAATCTTGAATGTCCTGACCTAACATGCCTAGCATTAGTCCTCTCACACTTAGGATGTTGAAATGCTAAATACAACAAAGTATCAAATTGTTTAGCTGGATTATCATCCCCATAGCTTTCAGAACTCTCTAAAGGGTACCCTAAACACTGTTTAGCTTCAATCAAATACTCATCAATCCATGTTTTATCAGCATTATTGAGTCTTGAACATGGTAAGCAAGAACTCAAAAGTGGAAATGACTTTAAAGACAACTGTGGGCTATTGAGAAATCTTTCAGCTAACTTAGCATCATCTAAAGGGGGTTTTAGTATGAATCTTTTTGGGGGTACTTTTCTCTTAGGGGATACTACTTTTTTACGCTCAGCTAATTCTTTGAGAAGCCTTTGGGGACTATTTTGAGGGAGCCCTTTCGGGTCTACTGCAACTGCTAAAAGATGAAATCTTGGACCAAACTTGGAACTTTTTACATGGGTTTTTATAGGAAAGTGTGACAATGAAGATGAGAAGGAGAGATCAAATGAATTTGGTTTGAAAAATGAACATAATTCCATGGCCATGTATAATGAAAAGGGTGTCTGAGGAACTTACTGAAGTTGATAAAATTGATAAAAATTAAGAATTTTCCAGAATTTGAAGGAGGTTTTTGCAGGGTTTTTGGTAGAGAAGATTGAAACAGGAAACAAAGAAGGAGATAAGGGCAGACGATAGGCTGAGGCGAAAGCTTGTTTCTGGAGAATCGGGTCGAATTTGGATCAATTTTTCGGGTCAAGTTATTTTTGACAACCTTTACATTTCTAGTTTTTTTTTTTTTTTCAATGACGTGATATCTGAACTAGCTTTTGCACATCTTCACTAATTTTATTTAGATACTTATTACCTCTCACCAATAACAAGTATAGGTGACTTAGTCTACCAAGATTAGGATAGATGAGAAGAATCACATAATATTTCTTTAATCTAAATTTCAGGTGATTTGTGTATCTACTCCAACAATAATATTGTTTCGTATTGTTATGGAAGAAGATATACACCTCTTTAGGAAGCAAAAATTAATTGATCTACTTTTATTTGGTATTTTGACGTATTTCATTATTTTTTTTGCTGACTTGTTTTGATATGTTTTACTTGATCGAGAGTCTATTAAAAATAGTCTCATAATTCTTATAAAATAGACTATTACACGCTATCTCTCTTGACATCACTTATAAAATTTTACTAAATACATTGTGATTGTTATTGTTGGTCATCTCTTCTTTTAAAATGTTTATAATTTCTTTTGAGATAATAGCTTTTTGACTCCTTAATTATTGATAAAGTCTAATTTGTTCCTCACTTCCTTGTAATCATTAATTAATTAAATTATGTGTCCTTGGTCCTGATGATAGGAAATATGTTAATGCCAGAGTTTAGACTATTTTTACAATCATATTTTATTCTCAAATAAGAAGTAATAATACCAACTTAACGTAACAAGTAGGTAATTAGATGATGAAAGGGTTAATAATTCAGAAATTTGTGAATATTCTTAAGTAAAGGGATCAAAACTGCACATTTCAAATAATTGAAAATTAAATTTACTTACAAAATCTAAAAATTAAAATTTTTCATTAATTTGAGGGACCAAAAATGTCATTAACTCAATTCTTCTTAACAAATGATTTTTTCAATTAAATATTATCATGTAGTCTAATCCAAACTTAATTAGTCACGTAAATGACGACGAGTACATAATATTGTGGATTAAATTTATCACACAATTCCTGCATGACGTTTGCATGTCTAATTTATTTTATCAAACCCTGTGTTCATTAATAATTGTTAAAGTCGACCATTTAATTAAATATATCTACTTTGTTTATTCATTAGCTACGATATCTTACTTTGATTAAAATAAATCCCATCCCACTATATATTAGCTGTGATATATTACAGTGAATAAAATTCCATTTTACTTATCTCTTCCTTTTAAATTATTCTCTCTCGGTCCTAGTTTATTTGATTTTCGAATTTTGAGATTCAAACAAGTCTACTTTTATCGTATTATTTTTCATACATTTTTTATCAGTTATTGAGACTTGTACTACTTTTTACGTAGTTTCCAAACATATAGAATTTATTTCAAAATACTTAAGATTCCATACATACATTCGCAATTAAACTTGAACAATTTGACTCTCAAAATATAAATTTTACTACGTAAATTTAGACAAGGGAGTATATGAAATTATTTGTCTCTAAAACATGTCGAGAGGACAAAATTTACTTTCTTGGAAAAACAATTAATTCCTTCGTTCCTTACACCATGGGGGCGTTTGATTTATGGGGTAAGGGTTAATAGTTTCAGAATAAAATATAAAATTGTTTTATTTTATATTTGGTTGAATTTTAATTTCTCCATTAAGTAATCATGATATTGGCGTCACTTACACTGTGTTATGGTTGAATTTTATTTTATATTTAGTTGAAAATATTGGCGTTCATGACGTATTTTGCTTTATTTAATTTAACAATGTGAATATATTAAGTCAAATGAAGATGACAAATGCATCTGGAAAATAAGATTAATTTCTGATCTCATTGATTATAAAGGTCAATTGATTAATCATTCTCTTAAATATAATTGGGTTAGTTTTACCAATTTGATTGGCCATAGCACCCAGACAAAGGCCTATTTTGGAACCGTCCCAATATTAATTAAATACTTAAGATGAAGATTTTGATTACTTAGTTGACTTGTTATAGCAATTTTACTAATTTTATAACTTGCAACGATTAAATGAGAACAACATGAATTTGACGCAAATATGTGATTTGAGATTTTCTTTAGAACTTATTGGACTGGCTAACTTAAATAATAAGAAATCACTATTTATAAAAGTTCTTTCACTTATGAGGCTCGAGCCTCAAAGTCGAAATATTTTTTGAGGATGAAGAATCTTATTCATATGATATGATCATCTCATATTAAGTTACTCAATTAGGAGACTTTATGTTTTAAGACCTTTACTCCTCACCTAATTATGTGTCTAGACATAAAATTTGAGAATTTTAAGTTTACGTGCTTTTAAATATATATTTTAAAAATAATTTATTGAATTCTGAATAAATTGTTCATAATTTTTAATTCGTAAGTAGAATTATAATTCCGCCCCTTACGTGCATATCTGCATGCTCCTCGTACATGCATGTCAATGATGTCATCCCCTTCAATGTGTGCTTTGTTTTCATCAAAATGACCACATAATTTACTTTGAAATTGTCAACTAAAGAGAGATGATCAATCTAATACTATTAAAAAACAAGAAATTATCGATAGAATAAAATTTCATAACTAAACAATAAAAAAAAACAGTTTTTAAGTGAAAAATTAAAGAAGCATCATCTATAAGAAGTAAGTGTTTTAAATT